>NC_142153.1:8716763-9030015 GCF_024610735.1 Ursus americanus | reverse complement strand
TAACTACTTGCACTATTTTTTTTCCCGAGTCTTTATATAGGTTTCTGTTGATAGTTTGATTGTTGAGATGGAAATAATAAAAATTCTGAAGATCTGAAGAATATGCAATAGATTTATAAATCTATTGGTGTTTCCTGTGGAATTTAGGGTCAGTTCTGGGGACTCAGGGGCTGCAATAACTAAGGACTGAAATGTATGAGGACACTTGTTGCATTCTAGCACTTTTTTTCTTGAGGAGTACTGAGTATTCTGTCTCTTTGTATTCCTGTCCTCCAATCCAGCATTTTTTACATGCATTAGGGATTCACTATGAGCAAATCATGGCAATAAGCTATCCTGACTTGTACATCTTCAAATTATATCTATCCAGTGGTGACAACAGTTGTGATTGTTTTGGAGTGATTAGGCACTGCCGGATTTTGGGCTGTGTATCATATAATGTTAAAGTAGACTTTAGAACTTAACTTTTCAGGAACTGTGGGAGATTACCCAAATACGAAATGATTGAAAGCATGAGATGTGATATGTAATATTTGTATTTTAAAAAATGTAGCTTTATTGAGAAATCCAATTCTTACAATGTCATTAAGTTAGTAATAATTTAAAATGCATTTATTCAAAAGAAAAATTTTATTATTTAGTTACAGGGACCATCTTAATTATGTGGGAGCAACATATCATGGAATGGCATGCAATCCAAAGTTTGCTGCAGGAATTGCTCTGGTATGCATTTTATTCCCATCTATTCAGTAATTAATATCATGTTTTGAAACAGCCACTTCAAAGAAGAAAGTATGTATAGTATATCTGCCATGATGTTTTGACAAATTTTTCTAAGAGTATCCTTTTTTTTAAGACTTTGAAACTCAAATGTTATAATTTTAAAGGTGTTTTGCTATCGTGCTAAAATGCAAATAACATACAATTTACCATTTTTACCAGTTTTAAGTGTACAATTCAATAGTGCCAAGTATGTTCACATTGTTGTGAAACAGATCTCCAGTACTTTTCATCTTGCATAAATGAATATTTGTACTTTTTGACCAACTTGCCCCATTTTCCAGACAATCTATCCCCTGGAATCCACCATTCTATTGTCTGTGTCTGTGAGTATGATATTTTTAAATTCCACATATAAGAGAAATCATATAATAGTTGCCTTTTTCTGTCTGTCTTGTTTTACTTAGCATGATTTCATCCAGGTTCATCCAGGTTCATCTATGTTGTTGCAAATGGCAGGATTTCATTCTTTTTTATGACTGAATAATATTCATCTATATGTGAATTTAATATATATGTGAATATTCATATATGTGTGTGTATATATGTGCGTGTGTGTGTGTGTGTGTATATATATATATATGACATTTTTAATCCATTTATCAGTCAGTGAACATAGGTTATCTCCATACCTTGGCTTTTGTGAGTAATGTTGCAATGAACATGGGAGTGTGAATAGCTCTTCAAGATACTGATTTCAATTATTTTGGATATAGACCAGAAGTAGGTATTTGTAGGATCATGTGGTAGTTCTATTTTTAATATTATGAGGAACTATCATACTTATTCTCAGGGTGTTTGGACCATTTTATAATCCCACCAGCAGTTTACATTTTATATTCATCACATCTTTACCAACACATTGTTTTCTGTTCTTGTTGTTGTTTTTAATAGCAGCCATCCTTAGTGGTATGAGGTGATAGTCGTTGTGGTTTTGATTTGCACTTCTATGATTACTAGTGATAGTGAACATCTTTTCATATGCTTTTTGCTTTTGTATATTATCTCTGGAAAAAATATCTTTTCAAGTTCATAGTCTTTTTTTTTTCCATATAATCCAGCAGTTGTCCTCCTTGGCATTTTCCAAATGAGTTGAATACTTACATCCACGCAAAAACCTACACATGAATGTTTATAGCAGTTTTATTCATAATTGCTAAAGATTGGGAGCAACCAAGATGTCCTTTAACAGAGGAATGGTTAAGCAAACTAGAGTAAATTGATATAAAGGAATACTATCCAATGATTTTTTTTTAAGTGAAGCATCAAACCATGAAAAGACATGGAAAAAACTTGAGTGCATAGAGGTTAGTGAGAAAAGCCAATCTGAAAAGACTACATACTGTATGAGTCCAACTACATGACCTTCTGAAAAAAGAACAACTATGGAGATAGTAAAAAGATTATAGGTTGCCAGGGGTTAGTGTCTTGCTGCCAGCGTTACTTCCCAAGTTTTTTGTTTGTTGTTTGTTTGGTTGGTTTTTGAAGACAAAAATGCTACTTACAAAGTGTTATAGTATTCTGCCTTTAAAAAAAATAATTCGACTCTCTACCAAAACTATTTCTGAAGTAAAAACTGACTGCAAATTCAACCCTTAAGAATTTGTATTTTTTTAAGTGTTCATTAAAAAATAATATAGTTACTGAAACATGCATATTCTCAAAAAACTTTTAAAGCTTATTGGAATTTAATACATAATAAAAGCATATGACAGCATTAATCTTATTTTGTTATGTCAGTGCCATTTGGATTAGAAATACAGTAACTCAAAGAGATAAACAAAATTTACCTATTTTTTTCTTATTTTCCATATCCCTAAAAAAATAATGAGCTTTGGCATAGTAGTAGTTTCTTAAATTTGCATTTTCATTTAGGTATTATGGCCAAAAAGAAAAGATCAAGGAGGTGAAGAAATAACTTAGGCAATAATTCCGTTTTGCTTTGTTTTGTTTTTTGCATTTAGTACCCACAGATGATAACTTTAGATGCATTTTCAGTTGTTATGGTGCAGTTGATTGGAATTAATCTGGGATTCACATATGATAATATCTACAATTGTTACTGTCCAGGAATTACATGCATAATGAATTCTGAAGCAATGTAAGATTTTATTTTTATCAAATCTATGTCTTCTTCTGGGAAAAGTTTGTAGCAGTCACTGTTATATAATATCTTGCAACGCAACTTGAGTTAGAATATTTTTATTAAATACATAATGTACTTGTTTAAACTTATTTATTTAATTTTTTATTTAAATTCAATTTAGTTAACATATACTGTATTATTAGTTTCAAGGGTAGAATTTAGTGATTCATCAGCTGCATATAATAGCCAGTGCTCATTATATCAAGTGCCCTCCTTAGTGCCCATCACCCAGTCACCTCATCCCCTGACCCACCTCCCCCTCAGCAATCCTCAGTTTGTTTCCTAGAGTTGAGTCTCTTGCGGTTTGCCTCCCTCTCTGTTTTTATCTTATTTAAAGAGGAGTATTTGATATTGTAGAAAATGTGCTTAGTATTTCTACATTCAATGTTACAGAGGAAGTGAATATTGCTGATGACTTTCTGAGGGTTTACTAGAGTCTTGAGATGAAATTCATTCAAAGAATATGTAATAGACATCTACTGTATTGCAGGATTGTGTTAGTCTTATATATGGCTAGCAAGATAGATATGTCATAAATATCTTAACCTCTCAGGGTCTGAAAATTTAAAAGTAGACCTAAGAATAAACAAAGTATGAACAGCTTACGATAGGTGTCAGGAAGGCAATAAATAGGGAATACATGGGGAGAAGAAACTTTCTGATAAAGAAAAGTTTTCTGAGGAAATAGTTATGAGGGATATGAATATGGTCATGTAACGAGCTTGTTGAAAACTTTTCAGCCAACAATGAAGTGATACTTGAATAGCAGGAAACTTGAGAAGCTCAAAAACAAGAATAAGGATATTGAGAGAAGGATAAAAATGAAAAAAAATAGCTGGGACTGTAAGGAAGAATGTTTTGACATAGGGAAAAGAAAATAAAATACAAAGAGGCTAAAACATAAGGGGAAGAAGGCCAGGTGGTTCAGGAATGTGTATGAAAGAGTCTGATTATGTAATCATGATGCAAGAGTTAGGGGTTTGTGATAAATGTATATCAAATACATTTTAAGTTGATTTATCCAGTATGGATAGTACAAATTATCTTCAAATGAATGTAAAATCTATCAGAAGGAACAATAATATAGTAATATTTTGGAAATGATTCTCATTATAATCTATACCAGTTTATTAAGATTAAGAGAGAAAAGGAGATGTGAAGAATTATTTGTAGAAGTTTTGATATCATAATTACTAACAGATATTGAGAAAGGCAAATATTTTAGGAAAGCAGAAAAATGAGAAGTCTTGAGGGCAGTTTATGTTAATTTGGAGATTCTGAATCATCCATTAGAATTAAATGCACAGTTACATAGGTCCTGATCTGAGGACAAAGAATTTAAAATGTGTGAACCATCACTTTATTGGTGGAAGTTAGAACCATGAATAGGTCATTTAGAAAGAAGTTGAAAGAGTGATAAAGGTACTTCTCATATTTATAGGCTGAGTAATTGAGGAGAAACTAGTGACATGCAGTGAGAAGAAACAGGGAGGAAGAAAAATATTAGAAACAAGGACCAAAATAGGATGGAGTCTTACCTAGGGAAGAATATGTTTTAAGAATAAGGGAGAGGATGAAAATCAAATGGTGAAAGTATCAGCATGATATTTCAGCCTCCCCCAGTTCTCTCACAAAATACAGAGTGAAACTAGGAAAACAAACAAAAAAGCAAAAGCGTATCCCACAATTTTCCCAAACTGAAATGCACCAAAAATACCAGCAGGTGGGACCAATCCACTAATAAAGAGCTAAGTAGCATGAAGTAGCAGGAAATAAAATAGGAGGACAATAGAAACTCTAAAAATCTTACTGACCTGGGAACTTAGAAATCATTGGCTAAGCCATAGCATAAGAAGTTGCCCTTACTGAGACTGAAATATTACTAAGCTCATGCCATTGCAGGAGCCCCAACTGGTGAGGATATAGCAAATTGTAGGTAAGAGCAAAGGGACTGTGAACATTTCTTAAGATGCTAGCGTGGCCTTGATGTCTGTTCTTAAAAAAAATCTAATAACAATAGCACATGTTTCACCCAGATCATGTTTTAAAAATACTAATCCTCGCTAAAAAGAACTGGCATTTTGAAGGAATGACTGATTCCAGATCTAAAGCAAAGAAAATAAAAATGAGTTTGGAACATGTTGCATGAGAAAATTAGGAGGTGTTCAAGGAATTATGGAGATTTATCAAAGGGACACAAATGCAGTTCTCAACAGTCAGATCTGTGGGAATCTGAATGTTATAAATGATAGTGACAGTAACGGATTATAACCCATTTAACATGATAGGAAAACATGATTTCATATTCATATAAATACACGAATGAATAAATTGAAAACATAATGAAGGAATGGGATATTAACATAAAACCAAAGTATTTCTCTCCAAATAATTTTTAACTAATAATAAGAAGAAAATAATTTTAGAGTGAAAATACCTTAATCAACTAATCAAAATGACTATCACCAGTAATAGAACAAATTGAAATCCTGAGCCATTTGTTAGGATGCAATGAAGCAGACTCAGCAACACTCCTATGGTACTGTTGCCAAGATGCGTACATAACCTCTGTTTAATTATAAGGCAACATTTTATAATCCTAAACGGAGGGACAGTCTACCAAATAATCAGTCTGTAATCAGAAAACTTTCCATGATCGTGTAATCCAACAACAACAACAACAAAATGTAGGTAACTAAACTTAGGAGATATGAGAATTAAATGCAATGTTTGAGGAGCTAAAATGGCAGTATACTAGGAGGACCGTAGGCTTGTCTAGTCCCTGGAACACAAGCAGGTACTATCAAATCATTCTGAACACCCAAGAAATCAACCTGACAACTGACAGAACAAATTGCCCAACTACAGGGAGAGAAGAGGCCACATGGAGGATGGTAGGAGGTATGGAGACATGGATTGGGGGAGAACAGGATTCCAGGGTGTGGAGAGGGGAGGGAGCCATGGTAGCAGGTAAAGGAGGGGGTGGGGAACATACAGGGAAACAAAGAGAGAGAACCCTTCCCCAAAACCATTGGCTGAGAAAACCAGAGGGGCTAATTTTTGTGAGGTTTTGCAATCAGCAGCGTTCAAAGACGAATTTTAGAGGATGGCCAGAAAAGCTGGGATAGATCCCTGAGGGTGTTGCCCTACTCCTGGGGAAAAGGCAAGCAAGCACCCTGGAGACAGACAGCAAGTGATTGGAAGGATCACCCAAAGGTGCACAAGGGAGAGACTGTTCACTCTTCTTGAAGCTCATCTGTGAGAGGTGGTGGTCACAGAGATGACCCTCTGGGGGCAAAAGAGCAGGCAGGCACCATTTCCCAGCTCAACCCCAACACCTCCATGCCCCCATCCCCCTACCAGTGCATAGGCACAGAGACACCTGCTGGGGGAGGCTAACCCAGATGGATACTGGCTGTTTAGCCTGCTTGCTCCAAATCCCATGTCCCTGCACTCTGGTGCGGCTGCCCTTCTCAGTCAAACGTACATCCATCCCAGCAGGGTCAGCACAGGCCACCACCATAGCACATCCCTAAAGTTTGGAGTTTTACAAGTCAGTAGGCTTCACTGTGATAGAGCCCAAAGTGCACTGTGCTGCTCCAGGCAGACAAGCAACCCAAAGACAGTGTGAAAAGAGCAGTCTGAAAAACACCCAGCACTTGAGAGGGGAGATTATTTGCTCTTCTGGGAGTGCTTCCCTAAGAGCAAGCATGGAGACTCTCTCTGGGGACAAAGGAGCTAGCTGGTGCCATTTCCCTCCGCAGCCCCACAGCGTAAACCAGCTTCAGGAAACTGCACAGCACTGATACTGGCTGCCTAACCTGCTCACACCAAGTCCCACCCACCTGCGCTCTGCTTGTACTGCTTTTCTCAGGCAAGTGTGCCTAAGTCCCAGCCCAGTGGGCCCCTTCCCCAGAAAACCAGCAGCATCCCCTGCATGCACCACGTCTCCCGAACAGAGCTCTGAAAGGCTTTGGTCCTAGTGGAAGTAGCATCAGGTCATATTTAACAAGCAGACCAGAGCACACCTAGTTAAAACTTGTCGCACTCTGGGCAAGGGCCAAAGACTGCCCACTCCCATCAAGGACAGCTTCTGCAGATGACTTCCTGGAAGGATAGAGCAGCCAAAACACAGCAGCAGAGTATATGCAGCACACACCAGGGACACTTTTTGAAGCACCATGCCCTGGACACTATATGACATCTTCTTCATAAGGCCATTACTCTCAGGAGCAGGAAACGTAACAGGCTTCTGTAATGCACAGAAGAAAAGAGACTTAGACAAAATGCCAAGACAGAAGAGGAATTCATCTCATAAGAAAGAATAAGAAAAGGTCACAGGCAGATATCTAAGTGAAACAGATATAAGTAATATCCCTAATGGAGAATTTAAAGAACAATCAATCATAAGGATACTTGCTGGTCTTGAGAAAAGAATGGAAGATTTTATGGAGGCCCTCACCACAGAGATAAAAGCATTTAAAAACAATCAGAAATGAAAAATGCAATAACCAAGATTCAAAACAAACTGGATGTAAGGACCACAAACATGGAAGAAGCAGAGGAATGAATAAGTGATACCAAAGAGAGAATAATGGGGGAAAAAATGAAGCTGAACAAGACAGAAAGGATAATTATGGATCATGAGATAGACTTAGGGAAATCAGTGACTCCACCAAATGTAATAACATTCATATCAGAGGAGTCCCAGAAAAAGAGCTGACAGAAAAGGGGGCAGAAGGCTTATTTGAGGAAATAATAGCTGAAAACTTCCCTAATCTGGGGAAGGAAACTTCCCTAATCTGGAATCCAAATCCAGGATGCACAGAGAACTCCCATAAAATCAACAAAAGCAGGCCAATGCTGGGACATACTGTAGTTAAATTTGCAAAATATAGTGATTAAAAAAAAAAATCCTAAAGCAGCAGGATAAAAGAAGTCCCTAACCTACAAGGGAAGACCCACAGCACTAGCTGCAAATCTCTCCACAGGAATGCGGCAAGCTAGACGGAAAAGGCATGATATCTTCAACACACTGAATGGGAAAAATCTGTAGACACAAATCCTCTATTCAGCAAGGCTATCATTCAGAATAGAAATAGAGATAGAGTTTCCCAGAGAAACAAAAACTAAAGGAGTTCTTGACCACTAAAGTAGCCCTGCAAGAAATATTAAAGGGGACTCTTTGAGTAGGATGGAAAGACCAAAAGTGACAAAGACTAGAAAGGAAGAGAGAAAATCTCCAGAAGCAATGATAAAACTAAATACATATCTATCAATAATACTTTGAATGTAAATGGATTAAACAGTGCAATCACAAGGCAGGGTGTTAGAATGGATAAAAAACAAGACCCATCTATATGCTCCCTACAAGAGACTCATTTTTAACCTAAAGACAACTGCAGATTGTGAGGGGATGGCAAACCATTTATCATGCCAATGGACATCAAAAGAAAGCCAGAGTAGAAATACTCGTATCAGGCAAAATAGATTTTAAACTGAACCTATAATAAGAGATGAAGAAGGGCATCCTAAGCAAGGGCACTCTCCAACAAGAAGATCTAACAAAGATAGATATATATTCCACCAACATGGGAGCACACAAATAAGTAAAACAATTAATACGAAACATAGAGGAACTCGTTAATAATAATACAATAATAATAGGGGACTTTTTAACACCCCACTTACACCAATGAATAGACATCTAAACAGAACATCAACAAGGAAACAACGACTTTGAATGACACACTCGACCAGATGGACTTCACAGATGTATTCAGCACATTTCATCCTAAAGCAGCAGAATACATTCTTTTTGAGTGCACCTGGGACAATCTCCAGAATAGATAACATACTGGGTCACAAATCAGCCCTCAGCAAGTACAAAACAATTGAGATCATACCATGCATATTTTCTGACCACAACTCTATGAAACTTGATGTCTACCACAAGAAAAAATTGGAAAAGACCACAAATACGTGGAGGTTAAACAATGTGCTACTGAAGAATGAATGGGTTAAAGAGGAAATTAAAGAAGAAATAAGAAAATACATGGAAACAAATGAAAATGAAAACACGATGGTCCAGAACCTTTGGGATGTATCAAAAGTGGTCATAAGGGGAAATATAGAGCAATATAGGCCTACCTCAAGAAGAAAGAAAAATCTCAAGTAAGCAACTTAATCTTGGACGTACAGGAGCTAGAAAAAGAAGAACTAATGAAGCTTAAAGCCAATGGAAGAAGGGAAAATAGTAAAAATTAGAGCAGAAAAAAATGATACAGAAACAAAAACATAGATAAGTGAAACCAGGAGCCAGTTCCTTGAAAAAATTAATAAAATTGATAAACCTCTAGCAAGACTTATCAAGAAAAAAAAAAGGACCCACATTAAAAAATCACAAATGAGAGAGAAGAAATAAGAACCGATACCACAAATACACAAACAATTATAAGAGAATATTATGAAAAAGTATATGCCAACAAATTGGACAACCTGGAAGAAATGGATAAATTCCTAGAAACATACAAACTACCAAAACTGAAACATGAAGAAATAGAAAACTAAAACAACTAAAAGGAAGCAAAGAAATTGAAACAGGAATCAAAAATCTCCCAACAAAAGTCAAGCGCCAGATGGCTTCAAAGGCAAATTCTACCAAACATTTAAGAAAGAGTTAAAACCAATTCTTCTCAAACTATTCCAAAAAATATAAATGAAAGGAAAACATTAACATTCATTATCTGAGGCAGTAACACCCTGATTCCAAAACCAGACAAGGACTCCAGAAAAAAAGAGAACTATAGACCAATATCCCTGATGAACACGGATGCCAAAATTCTCAACAAGATACTAGTAATCAGATTCAATAGTACATTAAAATGATTATTCATCGCCACCAAGTGGGATTTATTCCTGGGCTGCAGGGGTGGTTTGACATCCACAAATTAATCAAAGTGATCCACCACCCTAATAAAAGAAAGGAGATGAACAATATGATCCTCTCAATAGTTGCAGAAAAATCATTTGACAAAGTACAACATCGATTCTTGATAGAGGGAACATACCTCAACATCATAATGGCCATATACAAAATACCCACCACTAATATCATCCTCAGTGGGGAAAAACTGAGAGCTTTTCTTTTATGGTCAAGAACAAGACAGGGATGTCCACTCTCAACATTGCTATGTAACATATTACTGGAAGTCCTAGCTTCAGCAATCAGACAATAAAACCAAATAAAAGGCATCCAAATAATCAAGGAAAAAGTCCAACTTTCACTCTTTGCAAACAGCATGATATAGAAAACCCAAGATTAGTTGACCATACAGTTGTGGGTCCATTTCTGGGTTTTCTATTCTGTTCCATATATAGAAAACCCAAGACTTCACCAAAAAATTGCCAGAACTGATACACATATTCAATAAAATGGCCAGATACAAAATCAATATATGGAAATCTGTTGCATTTCTATATACCAATAACGAAGCAGCAGAAAGAGAAATCAAGGAATCAATACCATTTGCAATTGCACCAGAAACCATAAGATACCTAGGAATAAACCTAACCAAACAGGGAAAATATCTGTACTCTGAAAATTATAAAACACCAATGAAAGAAATTGAAGATGACACAAAGAAGTGGAAGAACAGTCCATGCTCATGGACTGGAATAACAAATATTTTTAAAACGTCTATACTATCCAAAGCAATCTACACATTTAATGCAATCCCTGTGAAAACACTAACAGCCTTTTCACAAAAGGGAACAAACAGTCCTGAAATTTGTATGGAACCACAAAAGACAATGAATTGCCATAGCAATCTTGAAAAAGAAAAGCAAACCTGGAGGTATCTCAATTCTGGACTTCAAACTATATTACAAAGCTGTAGTCATTAAGATAGTATGTTACTGGCACAAAAACAGATACAGAGATCAATGGAACAGAATAGAAAACCCAGAAATGGACCCACAACTCTATGGTCAACTAAACTTTGACAGAGCAGGAAAGAACATCCAATGGAAAAAAAGTTTCTTTAACAAATGGTGCTGGGAAAATTGGACAGCAACATGCAGAAGAATGAAACTGGACCACTTTCTTATACCACACACAAAAATAAATTCAAAATGAATGAAAGACATAAATGTGCGACCTGAAACCATCAAAATCCTAGAGAAGAACACAGGCAGCAACCTCTTTTACCTCGGCCATGGCAACTTTTTACTAGAGACGTTGCCAGAGGCAAGGGAAACAAAAGCAAAAATGAACTATTGTGGGACTTCATCCAGATAAAACCTTCTGCACAGCGAAGGAAACAATCAACAAAACTAAAAGTCAGTCTTTGGAATGGGAGAAGATATTTGCAAAGGGCATATCTGAAAAAGGGTTAGTATTCAAAATCTATAAAGAACTTATCAATGAACTCAAGACCCTAAACAAACAATCCAATCCAGAAATGGGCAGAAGACACGAACAGACATTTTCCAAAGATGACATCCAGATGGCTAATGGACACATGAAAAGATGCTCAACATCACTCATCATCTGGGAAATATAAATCAAAACAACAATGAGATACCACTTCACACCTGTCAGAATAGCTAAAATTAACAACACAAGAATCAGGTGTTGAAAAGGATGCAGAGAATTGGGAACCCTCTTGCACTGTTGGTGGGAACGCAGACTGCTGCAGCCATTCAGGAGAATAGTACAGAGTTTCTGCAAAAAGTTAAAAATTGAACTATGATCCAGCAGTTGCGTACTGGGTATTTCCCCAAAGGATACAGAAATACTGATTTTATGGGATACATGCACTACGAGGTTTATGGCAGCATTATCAGCAGCAGCCAAATTATGGAGAGAGAGCCCAAGTGGCCATTGACTGATGAATGGATAAAGACGATGTGGTATACACACACAATGGGATATTACACAGCCATAAAAAGAATGAAATCTTGCCATTTGCAATGGTGTGGATAGATCTAGAGACTAGTATTATGCTATACCAAATGAGTCAGTCAGAGAGAGACAAATGCCATATGATTTCCCTCACGTGTAGAATTTAAGAAATAAAACAGTGAACTGAGGGGGAAAAAAGAGAGGCAAACCATAAAAGAGACTCTTAACTATAGAAAACAGCCTGAAGTTTGTTGGAGGGGAGGCTGGGTGGGGGGATGGGTTAAATGGGTGATGGATATTAAGGAAAGCATTGTTGTGATGAGCACTTGGTGTTTCATGTAAGTGATGAATCACTAAATTCTACAGCAGAAAGCAATGTTACAATGCGTGTTAACTAACTAGAATTTAAATAAAAATTTGGAGAGAAAAAAATGGAAAAAATAAATAATAGCAACGGTTGACTTTCAACTGGAGCTTTTTGCTATAAAGTGCCAATATTGTTGTGATGATGAAATTTGGATGACATCTGAAGATTAGATAATAGTAGTATATAATTATTTCCTGATTTTGAAGGGTCTTTTTGGAATTAATGTCTCTATAGGAATTATACATTAAAATATTTAGAGTTATTAGGATCATGTTAGGCAACTTAATCATCATTGTTTGGGGAAAAATTTATTTTTTGGTCTATTTTTGTATCATTTCTCTAAGTTTTAGATTGTTACAAAATTACATAAAAATCCATTAAATGGTACACATAGAAGTACAGAAATATTTCAAAAGGTAATAAAATAAAAGAATGTAGGGCTTTCACATTTTATATAATTAACATTGAGATATTTTAATTGATTTTGTTACCAAAGTACAAATGATTCTGATTTTTCCTGTAACATTATCAACCATTGTCATTTCTTCAGTTTTCCACATATATTTTCTAGTATTTCATTTTCTTAAAATTAGTGCTTATAATAATGATTATAATTGTGATGTTGGCAATCATAATGAAAATAATAATAGGACATATTTAAAGAGAGTTTTTTTGTGTGGCGAATATTATTTGTGCTTTAATATATTTTAACTCATGTCACCTTAACTTCCTCTAGTTGCTAGATGTCTATTACATTGAATTACAGCAGAAATAAACTTACTGCTTTTATTTACAACTTGTATTAAAGATAAAAGTCCTCTCCCTTCCTTCTTGGCTCCTCTGTAAGTGCAGTAGTACAGAATTAACAGTACTTTTCAGTAATTCACAGAGTGTTACTTTGATAGTGATTTTATTCCATTTATCTGAGGAATATAATTTATTTTTAGACGTTCCCATGGTGTAAAGTTTTTTAGCAGTTGCAGCATGGATGAATTTAAACATATGGTTTCACAGCCTGAATTTGAATGCCTTCAGAATCGAACAGTTCCAGAAGTGGTTTACCAAGGAAGAACTGCAGCTTGTGGCAATGGAATTTTGGAACCGCCGGAACAATGTGATTGTGGCCTTGCAGAGGTTAGTGGCAAACATTTACAACTCATCTAAAGATTTGTTTTGTGTTTCTTACGTAATCTTATAACTATAGATGTGATATAGGAGGACTCTTTTTGAAATGCGGCACCATTTTATTAAATACCCAAGATACAGAGATATGGGGCTTGTGGTAACGGACTCATCCTGAATTCGAAGCATTTGAAAAGTTTAAGTAAAGGGTAAGTGTAACATGGATTAAAGAGGTAAGATTTTCTTTACGGTTTAACCATTAATAGTAATACCCCCCTTTCTGCATCATAAACATCGGTGACGTCAATACTATAATATTCACCTCAAGCATCTGAATTCCTCAAAGTGCCTGCACTGGTTCACTAAGTTACTACATGTATGTAGTTGTATACCTTCTCATCTCCTAATCTCAATTCTTGCATCTGGGGAAACTTCATTTATTTTAATTTGACTTCACAGAATTGGACTAATAATAATCCTTGGTTTGTTATTGTTATATTTAGCTTTTGGCTGTTAGCCTTTTTTTAAGTTGTGTTTGGTAAAATGGCTAATCATTGCATTTTTGTTGTGCCTGTTTTCATACACTTATGCATGGTGATTTTTTTGGAATGTTCCATGTTTGCTTGAGAAATGTAAACTCTTGAATTGTTAGAAACCAAATTCTATACAACTTGATTATGTGATAATTTTTAAGTGAATGCCGTAAATCTTCTGTATTTTTATAAATGTCATATGCCTGAACTCTTGGTACCTGAGAAATGATATCGATACCTACAACTATGCAGTTGGATTTGCCTATTTCTCACCATACATTGTTCAATTTACGCTTTCTGTTTTTTGAAGCTGTTTTATATAGTGGAAACTTATGATTGTTATATCTTCCTAGAAATTTAACTTTTGTTTTCAAATGCTGAATCTCTTTATCTCTAATGTTGCTTTCTGTTTTAAAGTCTATTTGGTCTGACATATCTTATATCTATGCACATACTTGCTTCTCTCAATCAGTATTCCCCTGATATTTCTCTCTTCTCGTTTAGTTTTTCTCCACTAGTAGTTCAAGATCTACACTGGGTTTTAATTTACTATCCAATCGGCCTTGGATTTATCAGATTATCCTCTTAAACATTATTGTAATTAATGTTTAATTAAGTGAAGTCCATAATTTATTCAGATTTCTTTTCTTTTTACCAAATAGCCTCTTTCAATGTACCAGGATTTCTCTAAGATATGTCATTACATTTAGCTGTTATGACTCCTGAACACTCCTCTAGATTGCATATTTTTCATAATTTTAGTTGTTTCAAAATGTTCTTATTTTCTATGTTCATTTTGACACATTTGTTTTTTAATTGAATTTTTGTTCATTTCTATTGAATCTGTATGCTTTGTTTTTCCTTCTTCCGCAATTTATTACAACAAAATAGTGGATCTGTACTTTTTATTTTCCTCTAGTGATTATTCCTCCATCCTTAGCATACATATTTAAGTTTGAACCATATCTAGGATGCCTCCAAAATAATGGGATTTAACTTACATAAAATTTTGGTAAATATTGCATTTCTGTCACCTCAGTGCTTTACATTAGGAAATACCCTGAAGACTTTATTCTGAAAATACTTCCTTTACTTTACCTTTTGTTTCTTTTGGTTATTCGTATTTCTTTGCATGTCACAGTTCCCTTCTGAAAGGATTTCATTTAAATTATATTCTCTTTCTTCATATACTGCAGTATATTTTAGTTCTCTTGAAAAGAAATTCTCTGCCCACTTTAATAAATACTTATGTCATATTCATCTTCTCATTTTATACACATGAAATATATGCATGAAAGATGAGTAAAGTGTGTAATGGATAGATACTTAACAAGCACCTGAATAATTTGCACTCAGGCCTCATCCAGTAAGTTTGAAAATGATCCCTCTTCTTCAGTTTTCAGGAAGTATTTAACGCTTGGGGAATGTTTGGAAGAATTAACCAGTGAAGCCATCTGGTCTTGGTCTTAGGTTTTTGATTACTGACCCTATCTCCTTACTAGTAGTCAATCTATTCATATTTTTGATTTCTTCATGATTCAGTTTTGGTATATCTATTTCTAGGAATCTATCCATTTCTGCTAAGTTGTTCGATTTATGGGCATCTAATTGTTCATAGTATTCTCTTATGAACCTTTGTATTTCTTGGTATCAGTTGTAACCTCTCCTTTTCCATTTCTGATTTCATTTATGAAACCTCTCATTTTCTTGGTGAGTCTAGCTTAAAGTTTGTCATAATTTTAATCTTTTGAAAGAATCGGCTCTTAGTGTCATTGATCTTTTCTATTGGCTTTTCAGTCTCCATTTAATTTATTTCCATTTGATTTTTTAATTTTCTTCCTTCTACTAACTTGTTCTTCTTTTTCTACCTCCTGTAGGTATAAAGTTAGATTGTTTGAGATATTTCTTGTTTCCTGAGATAAGCCTATATTGCTGTGTATTTCTCACTTGGAACTTCTTTTGCTGCATCACATACAGTTTTCTGTGTTGCATATAAATTTTCATTTGTCTCAACATGTATTTCGATTTTTAAAAAATTTCTTCATTGACCTATTGGTTATTCACTAGCATAGTGTTTTACCGCCACATATTCGTAATTTTTCCAGTTTTCTTCTTGCAATAGATTTCTTCTTTCATAACTTTGTCAGAAAAGGTGTTTGACAAGATTTTAGTCTTCTTAAAACTACTGAGACTTCTTTTGTGGACAACACATGATCTAAAATGGAGACTGTTTCATATGCACTGGAGAAAAATATGTATTCTTGCTGCTTTTGGATGGAATGTTGATTTATTAGTCCATCTCATCAAATGTGTTTTTTTCTTTTCTTAGAAAATTATAATAATTCTGAAATTCAGAAATCTACATAATATATTGTTAAAACTGTGTGAAATTTTTTTTCTCCAAATTTTCATTTAAACTCCAGTTAGTTAACAGGCAATGTAATATTATTTTCAGTAGTAGAATTTAGTGATTGATCACTTACATACAACACCCAGTGCTCATCACAACAACTGCCCTCCTTAATACCCACCACCCATTTAGACCTACCCTGCCCACCTGTCTTCCATAAACCCTTAGTTCATTGTCTATACTTAAGAGTTTCTTTTACAGTTTGCCTCTCTGTTTTTCCCCCTAAGTTCACTGTTTTATTTCTTAAATTCTACATGTGAGGGAAACCATATGGCATTTATTTTTCCCTGATGGACTTATTTCTCATAGCATAATATTCTCTAGATCCATCCACATCATTGCAAATGGCAAGATTTCATTCTTTTCATGGCTGAGTAATATCCCAGTATATATACCCACCCACACACACACACCCACACACACACCACATCTTCTTTATCCATTCATCAGTCAGTGGACATTTGGGCTCTCTCCATAATTTAGCTACTGTTGATAATGCTGCTATAAATCTTGGGGTGCATGTATCCCATCAAATCAGTATTTTTGTATCCTTGGGTAAATACCCAGTATGCTACTGCTGGATCGTAGGGTAGTTCTATTTTTAACCATTTTTCCCATTGTCGCTGAAGACATCAGTGCCCAATTCTGCTTCTGCCTGCCATACCTAGCCAGATGATCCATAGAACCCATCTGTCTTGTATCTACAAAGGCATTATGACCTTTTCTTGGTTTTCAACAAAAGGACTTATGATGTGTCTAGGCGGTCTTCAGTATATTTATATAATGGAGTGTTTATCCATGAAATTATTAATGAACATTTAGGTTGTTTTCGTTTGTGACTATTATGAAAAATGTTTCCAAAAAATATTCATGTTCAAATCTTTGTTGACTTATGTTTTCATTTCTGTTGGGTAAATATCTAGGAGTGAGATTGCTGAGTCATATGTTAATTTACTGCTAAATCTATAATAAAATGTCAAACTGCTTTCCCAAATATTGTATTATTTTACATTCCAAACATCTGTGTATGAGAGTGGTAGCTTGTTCCTTATCCTCATCAACTTTTGTTATTGCCAGTCTTTTTCATTTTAGTCATTTGAATGTGTGCATTGTGGTTCTAATTTGTATTTCCCTGATGACTAATTATATTGGACAGTGTTTCATATGATGATGAGACATTCATATTGCTCCTTTTTAAAGTGTCTGTTCCAACATTTTTCACACATTTATAGGGTTGTATGCTTTTCTATTATGTGGTTATAGAAATTCTTAATATAAACTACATACAAGTCTTTTTAAAGATTTACTCCCAGTATGTGGTTTGGCTTCGTATTTTCTTAATGATATCTTTCAAAAAGTCAAGTTTTTTAATTGGATGAAGTTCAGTTTATCATTTATTATGCGTTATGCTACTTGTGCCCTCTCTATCCCAAGATTGTGAAGATTTCTCAAAAGTGCTCTTCAAGACATTTATAGATTTTAGCTTTTATGTGTATATTTATGATCCATTTTAAGTAATATTTGTAAGTTCAGTATCAGGGTATATTTTTTTTCTATATGTGTTTCTAACTGTTCTAGGTCCATCTGTTCTAAAATACGATATTTTTCTTGGTACCTATATTGAGAAACAGTATATCACATACTTTGTGTTCTGTTGTTCCATATACCTATCCTTATACCAATACCAGCTCTCCTTGTTCTAACTCATAAAGTCAGGAAAAATGCATCTTCATATTTTGTATTTCTTTATCAATATGGATTTGGTGATTTTAGGTTTTGGCATTTCTATGTAAAATTTAGAATCAACCTTTCTATTTCCACTCACACCCCCTAAAGAAAAAATAATAATTCTGCTGTAATTTTGATTGGGATTTTTAAAAATCTATAGAAGCATCTGTGGAGAATGGACATATTCATAATGTTATGATTTTCAAACTGTGAGCATGACATATTATTCCATTTATTTAGCTATCTTTAATTCTTAAAGTTAACCCTAAATATTTCATGTTTTTGAATGCTATTGTAAAGTGAGTACTTGTAAAAATATAATTCCCAGTATCTTTTGCAGGCATATAGAAATAGAATTAAATCATGAAAGTTGTTCACTCCTCCTATTAATGTTATTTTGAATGACTGATTTATGTTTTGAAAAATACTTACAAAATATCTGAATCAGAATTATCAACCGAAATGAGTATATGAAAAAGAATATGCTTCTGGAGTTTATTCCAGAAATAGAGAACATTTCAGTATTTTTCAACTTAGATTATTAAATTTACAAAGACAGAAAAAGTGTAAGATAGTACATATTGAAGAGAATTTGATAATGGTTTGGACAACTGGGAGAAAAGAAAATATCCGATTCTCCAATTTCTCAATGACGAACCTTGGCTACCTATTTATAAAGTTCTGGCTTCCAGTCCCATGATAGAATTCTATTCCTAAAGTAAAAGTGTTCTTACAAGTCAATTTCTAAGCCAGGCATTTAGTCTAGATTTACACTATTCATTGAGTATTGCGAAAACTTGCTCTCCACTAATAGGCTCTCTTTTGATACTAGCCTTGGAATTCCCTGTGATGTCATTGATTTTTGTCCCCCCCACATTAATATTTAGTGTGTATTTGATCTGCTATCTTCCCTAAATACTCTTGATAATTTTTCATTAAAATATTTATATTGTGAAGCATAACATACTTTTGTTAATATTGAAATACAAAAATGGAAAAAAGAATATCATCTGACTCCTGTAAATTTAAAACGTTATATAGTAATAAAGGTTTGCTATACTTTAATAATACACTTTGTAGTTAGCGTAATTGAAGACATTGTATCTAATTTTATATAAAATATTATGTGATAAGGTATTACAAAAGATCAGTATAAATTGTTTTATGAAGGCACCTGATAAATTTATCTAGTATTTTGGAAGAAAGATCCCTCGTTACAGCTTCTCTTACAATATACCACTTAAAATAATTCCATGTATTATAGTTTTCAGAGTACAGTTTATTCCTAGGTGAGTTTTTTTCTTTTTTTGGTGCAATTATAAGTGGTGTTTTCTAATTTTTCTTTCTGCTGTTTTGTTATTAGCATATAGAAACACTACTGATTTCTAGGTATTGGATCCTGCAATTTTCTTGAATTCATTTATTACTTCTAGTAGTTTTTTGGTAGAATTTTTGGGACTTTCTGAGTATAATATTATGTTATCTGCAAATGGAGACAGCTCAACTTATTTACCAATATAGATGCCTCTTATTTCTTGTCTGATTGCTGTGGCTAGGACTTCTAGTACTTCGTTGAATAAAAGTGGACATCTTTGTCCTTGGTTTGGTCTTAGAAGGAAAGCTGTCAGTTTTTCAACATTGAGTATGATATTAGATGTAGTGAAAGATCTGCACTCTGGAAACTGAACAAACATTGATGAAAGAAACTGAAGATAACACAAACAAATGGAAAGATATTCCATGAGCATGGATTAGAGAAATTCATATTGTTAAAGTGTCCATGTTATCTAAAGCAATCTACAGATTCAGTATAATTCCTATCAAAACACCAACAGCATTTTTCACAGAACTAACACAAATAGCACTAAAATTTATGTGGAATCACAGAAGACCCTGAATAGCCAAAATGAACTTGAGAGAGAAGAGCAAAGATGGAGGTATCACAATCCCAGATTCCAAGATATACTACAAAGAGGTAGTAATCAAAACAGTATGGTTCTGGCACAAAAGGGGACACATCAATCAACAGAACAGAATCAAGAACCCAGAAATAAATGCATATTTATAGGGTCAATTAGTCTTTGACAAAGGAGGCAAGACTATGCAATGGGGAAAAGACAGTCTCAGCACAAATAGTGATGGAAAAACTGAATGGCTACAATGCAAATGAATGAAACTTGACCACTTTCTTAAACTATACACAAAAATAAACTAAAAATGAATTAAAAACCTAAAAGTGAGACCCGAAACCATAAAAAGACTAGAAGGGATGTTTACAGTAGTAATTGCTATGGCACCGGTCGTAACAACATTTTTCTGGATACATCTCCTCAGGCCAGGGGAAAAAAAATAAACACAAACTGTTGAGGCATCAAATGGAAAAGTTTATGTATAGTCAAGGAAGCCATTAAAAAAAAAAATAGGCAAGGAGGTTCCAGGAAGATGGCAGAGTAGGAGGACCCTAAGCTCACCTTGTCCCGTGTTCACAACTAGACGTCACTCATATCTGACTCAGTAAACCAGAGCGTGATCTGAAGACTGGCAGAACAAACTCCACAACTAAATGTAGGGAAGAAGCCGAACCTGAGAGGTTAGAAAGGGCAGAAACAGTGGCTGGGAGCTGCCTGCAGGAGGGAGTTGAAGTCATGGAGAGTGGAAAACACCAGCGAGCCCTCATGAGGAAAATGAATCCCCATAATGTCTGGCTTTGAAAACTGTGGGGACTGAATTCTGTGAGTTTGTATACCCAGGGGGGCTTGGAACCTAGAGCCTTCAAAGTCGGCTGACTCAGCACTGGACTAGCCTGGAGGGCAAGTGATAGCTAAGTCCCCACCCTTAAAAAGACAACAGTCTGCAGAGAGGCAATATAGAATAGACAGTTTGCACAACACCTGGGGCAAATGGGAGAGATATCTCTTTATAAGGATTTTAGAGCATGTTGGGGGTCTTCTCTGGGAACAAAGGAGCTGGCATCTACCATTTTCCTCCCCAACCCCCCAGCATAGACAGAGAGACAGCGGCAGAAGGTGGTGCTACATATGCACTTGCTACCTAACCTGCTAACACTGTGCCCCACCCACTGAGGACACGCCCACTCCAAGCCTTCTAGCTTCAGAACTGGGCTTAGCATGAATTGTTTTAATGCTGCACACCCTGCCCAAACGCTGCCTCCAGGCACTACATCCCCCCTGGCGTGACCATTGCCTAGGGGATTCAGTTTAGGACTAATGGGTCAGTGCAGAATTTGCTCACTGCTTTGTGTGCCCCACCCACCCACCACAGGTAGAGACACCACAAATCCTCAGCTTCCGCCACAATTCATGCCCAGCCACCAGGGACACAGACACCACATGACCTAGGTTGTCACCACTGCAGCATGCCACCTGTAGAGGCTGCTTTTAGGCAAACGGTCTTGTACAATGGAAAGTAGAAAGGGCCCACAGTGACCACCTGGCTGAATACAGACAGGCCCATCAGGTGACCCACCTCAAAACATCCAGAGGCCCTAACTAACCAATAAGGTACCTAATTAGAACTAGGCACAGTTACCAAAAGACCTCCTCACCTTCCCACTTTAAATATGGTCCCCACCCACTGCCTTGTTGCAGACAGCCTCTCCTTTGCTGTGTATTCCCCCCACCCCTATTCCTTGCAGTGTATTCAATAAACTTCTACCTCCTTTGTTCTGCCTTGGGTGAATCCTTTCACTGCCCAATCATTGGTTTTCACCCAATCATTGTCCCACATTTGGGGGCCTCCATCCGATTGAGAGAGACACCACACTGCATCCCCATCTGCTGCTGCTAACCTAGTCACCGCTCTGCTTTGGGTTCAGCAGACTACTGGTTCAACACAAATTTTGTTAATGCTGTGAGTGCCTTATCCAGCCACCACCTTTCTCTGCGCCCAGCCCCTGTGCTCACAGATGCCTCACATGGTGGCCAGCCACCACGTGATCCTGGCCACCTTGGCAACCATACACACTGTGCCCTGGATGCTGCCACTAACATGCACCATGCCCCTGGCCACTGCTGTACTTTGGGGGAATCTAGGCCTAGGACTAGCAGCTCAGTGAAAATTTTGCTAAGACCACCACCCCACTGTGAGCCCTCCTGCTATTATGACCCTGAGAGCTAGACTACCTGGGTTTTCTTAACACCACAGAGAACAAGCACAACCCACAACAGGAAGAGAATCAGTACAGAAGTCTGGTCTGAAAGGAAAAGATACTGAGACACAATAGTGGGACAGAAGCAACACACATAGGAGACTCCTCTGAGTCTGTTCTAGTGAACAGAGGACACTGCACTGCAGGGCGCTGCAGGATCTCTTCTATTTCATAAAGCTACTACTTTCAAGAGCAAAGGATATAGATGACTTTCCTAACACACAGAAACAGAGAGGTAGACAAAATGAGATAGAGGAATTTGTCCCAAATGAAAGAACATGGCAAAATCACAGCAGGAGATCTAAATGACACAGAAATAAGTAATATGCCTGATAGAGAATTTAATGGTTATAAAGATACTCACTGGACTTCAGAAAAAAGTGGAGGACATCAGTGAGACCCCGGACAAAAAGATAAAAAATAACATATCCGAGATGAAGAACTCAACAAATGAAATTTAAAATACATGAATGGATTAAATAGTAGGTTACAGGAAGCAGAGGAATGTATCAGTGACCTAGAGGATAGAACAGAAAGCAATCAAGCTGAACAAGGGAGTGACCAACAAATACTGGATAATGAGAATACACCTAGAGAACTTGATGACTCCATCAAGGATTATCACATCCACATTTTAGAGATCCCAGAAGGGGAAGAGAGAGAAAGGGGGGCTGACAATATACTTGAAGAAATAATAGCTGAAAACTTCCTAAATCTGGGGAGGGAGACAGACATCCAGCTTCAGGAGGGAGAGAGACCCCCTGACAAATTCAACCCAACGAAGTCCTTACCAAGACACATAGTAATTAAAATGGCAAAAAATAATGATAAAGAATTCGAAAGGTTACAAGAGAATTAAAGACAGTTACATACAAAGGAAACACCGTAAGGCAGAAGGTGATTTTTCAGCAGGAGTTTCATAGACCAGAAGGGAGTGGCATGGTGTATTCAAAGTGCTGAGGGAAAAATCTGTATCCAAGAATACTCTATACATCAAGGCAATCGTTTAGAATAGAGGAGAGGTACTTACTCAATCAAAAAGTAAAGGATTTTATGATCACTGAACCAGTTTTACAAGAAATATTAAAGAGGTCCCTTTGAATGGAAAGGAAAGACCATAAATAAGAACATGAAAAATAAAAAAACACAAAAGCAGTAAAAATAAGTGTTTCTGTAAAAGTCAATCAAGGTATTCATAAAATAAAAGGATATAAAATATGATACCAAATATCTGAAATGTGTAGGGGAGAGGAGTGAAGAATGAGTTCAAAATTCAGTGACCATCAGTTTAATATAGACTGCTAATTGCAGAAGATGTTATATATAAATTGAACAGTAACTACAAATCATAAAACAGTAATAGATATGCCAGAAAAAGAGTAAGGTATCAAGTATGTCACTAAAGAAAACCAACAAGCCATGGAAGAGATAAAGAGAAGGAAGAGATCAGAGAAAAGCTACCAAAACAACCATAAATCAAGTAACAAAATGGTAATAAATACCTACCTATCAATAATTACTTTGAATATAAGTGGACTAAACAATTAAGAGACAGAAGGTGTCAGAGTGGATAAAAAAAGAGTTCCCCTTTCTTCACATCCTTGAAAACCAAGGAACAGACTCTTAACTAAATAGAAGAAACAGATGTTTAGCAGAGGGGAGGTGGTGAGGGGATGAGTTAAATAGGTGATGGGGCTTAAGGAGTGCCCTTGTCATGATAGGTACTGAGTGATGTATGGAATCTGAAACTAATATGACATGGTATGTTAACTATACTGGAATTAAAATAAAGAAAAAGACCAAAAAGGCAACCTATTCATGGGACAAGATATTTGCAAGTGATACATCTGATAGGCGTTAACATCCAATATATATATAGAATTTATATAACTCAGCTCCAAAAAAAAAATCTGATTCAAAGTTGAATACACATTTTTCCAAAGACATCCAGATGGCCAATGGACACATGAAAAGATGCTCAACATCACTAATCATCAGGGAAATGCAAATCAAAGTCACAATGATATATCACCTTACACCAGAAAGAATGAGTAAAAATCAAAAGGACAAGAAAAAACAAATAGTGGTGAGGATGTGGAGAAAAAGGAACACTTGTACACTGTTGGTGAGAATTTAACTTGGTGTAGGCACTGTGAAATACTGTATGGAGGTACCTTGAAAAATTGAAAATAGAAATTCATATGAGGGGCGCCTGGGTGGCACAGCGGTTAAGCGTCTGCCTTTGGCTCAGGGCATGATCCTGGCATTATGGGATCGAGCCCCACATCAGGCTCCTCCACTATGAGCTTGCTTCTTCCTCTCCCACTCCCCCTGCTTGTGTTCCCTCTCTCGCTGGCTGTCTCTATCTCTGTCAAATAAATAAATAAAATCTTTTTTAAAAAAAGGAATTCATATGATCCAATAATTCCACTATCATTTACCCAAAGAAAACAGAAACACTAATTCAAAAAGACGCATGCATCCCTACATTTATCACAACATTATCTACAAAAGCCAAGATATGGAAGCTATTTAAGTGTCCACCAGTGCATGAATGGATAAGAAAAAATGGTGTGTACACACACACACACACACACACACACACACACACTGGGCTATTATGCAGCTGTAGAACAGGTTGAGATTCTTCCATCTGAGACAACATGGCTATACCTAGATGTCATTTTTCTAAGGGAAATCAATCAGAATGAAAAATACAAATACCATATGACTGCACTCATAAGTGAATTCTAAAAAAAAAAAAAAGCCAAATACATAAGCAGAAAGCAAAATCAGACCTATAAATACAGAGAACAAACTGATGGTTCCCAGAGGGGTGGATGGTGAATGGTTTGGCAAAATCGGTGATGGGGAAAGAGAGATATAGGTTTCTAGCTATGGAATGAATAAGTTACAGGAATAAAAGGCATAGCATAAGGAATATAGTCAATGATATTATTAGAATGATGTATGGGGACTTATGGTAGCTACACTTACTGACCTAGCATAATGTATAAACTTGTCAAAGCAAAAAGTTGTACACCTGAAATGAATGTAACATTCTGTGAACTAAACTCAAATAAAACAATTCAATGTAAAATGAAAATAAATGAATACGTATATATAACACTAACATTTTACACACATACTATAAACTCACATATTTAGTGGGGTCAGGGCGGAATAAAGTTTTATCCATAAACTTAAAGAACAAAACCAGGAAAAGGATTATGGTTTTTACAATATCACAATATCAAGAAGTTACCAGAGAAAAAAATCAAAACAAAAGCAAATTGTCCTGACAAATTTTAAAATGTAGTGATGCTATGTTGGTGGCCAGGAGTTAATATCATTAATATAAAGCTTATAAATAAAGGAAATAGAGAAATTCATCAACAGAAATATAGACACAGAAATACAAAATAAACCGTAATGCGCAGATATGTAAAATTTTCAGCACACGAGTAATAAAAATAATAATATTGAAACAAATATAAACAGTTATTTTTGCCTATCCACTTTACTAATTTTTAAAATTACTATCAGTCTTGTGAAACATCACTCATTTACTATATGGAAAAAAGAAAATAGTATATTATGAAGAGTTATTAATATTTTTGTGCTCTTATTATCTAATTTCTAGAATTAATGTTTAATATAAGGTCTTAGAGGCAAAAAGATAATGACAAACTTTTTTCTTTGAAACATTATTTATGATAATAAGATATTATAATTTAGAATCTCTGTATTTTTGTCACATGCATAAATTGTTATGTATTCCTGAGACGGTATCTTGAGGAGGTTTGGTAAAATAGAAAAGTATTCCACAAGTAATTAACTTGGTGAAATATGTTGTATATTTTGACAATAAATACAATTATTTATTTGATTGAAGATTCCTATTATGTAACTCTTATATTCGCTTGTAGGAATGCACTCATAAAAAATGTTGTAACCCTGTAGATTGTACTCTGATTGGATATGCAGAGTGTGGCAATGGACCATGCTGTGATAGAAAAACTTGTCTGGTAAGCTTTCAAAATACTACATGATTTCCTTCCATAATTTTTTGTGTTCTTATGTGTTCTTTTTTGTAGCATTTTTAAAACTGTTTTTTACACAACTTTTGAATATGTAACTTTATATATCTGATTCATACATAGTTGATTTCCACATTCTGAGGATATCTTTAAATCTCTTCAACCTCCTTAGCTGTGCTTTTCACTGCATTATTTTTAATCTACTCTGGCCCCATCCAGATATTATTCAATATTGATTCCAGATTATTTGGACACTATGAATTCCTCTTGGTCATACCTGAATTTAGCTCTTCATGATCAAGCAACTTATGACAAAATTACAAATAAGCCACCCAACACACAGTTGACATACAACGTTTGAATAAACAATCATAATCTCATTTTGAGAACAGCATAAAAGGGGTCCAAGTAAAATAGCAACATGTAGCGTCTGATACTGAGTTTAACTTTGCAAGAACTCCTGGTCCCAGAAGGAGATTGAAACCTTGACTTCCCTTGAGAAGTTTTCCATTCAATTTTCCTTTATAACCAGACCTGAAAGAGACTGAGTAAGATTTGTCTTTTGGGGATCACTTCATTGAAGCACCTTGCCTTTTCTGTGTCACGTTCAGGAGTCAGCGACAATTATAGAAGCTGATTACTTAGAGATCTTGATTGCCAGATTTCAGATTTGCCAGGTTCTCTGTCAATGAAATATCTTCTAACGTCATTCTACTTCGTTCTATGTGTGCTCTTCTTCATTCTATGTGCTAGTAATTAAAGCCAGTGGTCACTTGTCTTCAAGCACGAATATAGAGGCAAGCCTAGAGTTTCTACTACTTAGCAGTAAACCTTGTCTCTCTTCCCTTCACCAGGGCTCTCATCTTGGCCTTTGTCTCCAAATCAGCAAGATTGAGCACAAAAGCTTTTCTACACAGTACCTTACCCTTCCCTTAGACACGGGATAATTCCTACATTTGGCAGAGTCTTTAAAAACATTAGGGTGAAAATCATGTACCATAACTTGCCATTTCAGGTGAACAACTTAGTGGCATTTAGTACATTCACAATGTCGTGCAACTGCCACCTCTATCTAGTTCCAAAACATGTTCCTCACTCAAACAGGAGACTCCCAGCCCTTTAAGCCCATGTTCTCCTTTCTCCCTTCCCCTCAGTCCCTGGCAATCATCAATTTTCTTCTGTGCGGAGTAACCTATTGTGGATATTTCATATAAGTAAATTACAGAATACGTGAGCTGTTGTGTCTGGCTTTCTTCACTTAACATAGCGTTGAAGGTTCATCCACCTTGGAGCATATGTATCAGTACTCCTTTAAATGGCTGAAAATATTCCATTGTGTGAATATACCACGATCTGTCAATCTATTCATCCACAGATTTACATTTGGGTTTTTTCCAATCTATTTCTCTGGGGTTTTAAGTAAATTCATAATTTGACTTTAAGTAAAAATGTAATAATAATGGAAGTGACAGAAATACACTACTCTTGCTTAAGTTTTTTTACATTTTTGGTTTACGACTTTAAAAAAATACTGATTTTTCTTTGTCTCACAGATAGCGGAAAGAGGACGTTTATGTAGGAAAATGACAGATCCATGTGATTTTCCAGAATATTGCAATGGATCATCTACAGCTTGTGTACCTGATGTGAAATCTGCTGATTTAGAACCATGCAATAATAAGACTGCCTATTGCTTTGAAGGAGTATGCCAAGATCCAGATGTACAGTGTGCAAAATTATTTGGAAAATGTAATAGTTGTATCTTTTTTTTCTGGGGTTCATTTTCAAACTGTATTTTTCTAAAGTCAGTAATCCACCCAGTAGCCATCATAAAAGGTATTGTTTGTGTAAATTCTAATTTGAAATTAAAATTGTGAATCAGTGTGACATTGAACTATGTAAAGAGGCAAAATAGACCTAATAAGTACAGGACAAAAAAAAAGGTATTAATCAAATTTCAGGTGATTGGTGCGAAGAAGAGTAAATATTAGAATTGTAGATAAGAGAGCAAATGACTGCTTTCTTAATCATTTCTGCCTATGATATAATTTTCCTTTTCTCAAGTGGGTAGTTTTTAGTGTTTCTCCTTTTATGGCCAGAGGCGACACTAAAAATTTATAGTAGATGACCCTGACTGAGCACTTCTACTGTCTAGATGTCCCTATATAAATTTTTATTAAGATGAGTAATTGTAACTTTATATTTTCAGTTGCTAAAGTTTCTACTTATCTATGTACACAAGAAGTGAATTTTCAAGGAGATTCTTTTGGAAACTGTGGAAAACTGGGATGTAGTTTTGGGTGTGTATTTAGATAACCTTACTTTTTCAAATGCATGTGTGTGTGTTCAAAAATAATACAAATGAGAGATGGACCTCATATATACAGATGAATTTGTTATACTTTATAAGATGATGTATGTTCTGAATAACTTTGATGTTATGATCTGAGTAATATTTGAATTCTCTTCATGTTTTGAACAGTTATTTACTTAACATATTGTGTCTGTAATTGACATATGAGCTTTTTTTCTGCCTTTTATTGCCAGGAGTATCCTCTGTGGAACGATAGTTTGTCACTGGACACATTCAAAAATAGTATCAATAGTAGATTATGATGTTCAATATACTTACCTTGGAGGCCATATCTGTTTGTCAGGGTATTTAAGACCTGAAACAAAAGGTTCACTCGTAGATGCTACCAGAATGAACAATGGCACTATGTGTGGAGTAAATAAGGTAAATAAAAATTTTACTTGATTCCATATATGTGTGTATCTGAGTGTCTGTGTATGTAAGTGCTTGTGCATGAGAGAGAGAAAAAAAAAGAGAAAGGATGAGGTCCAAGATGGCGGTCTGGGAAAACCCTGAACTCACTTCCTCCCATGGACATACTGAATCTACACTGGATAGAGTTCCTTCTGGGGAGAGAGAGAGAAGGAGAGAGACCTAAAGAGTTTTCATTTATAATTAGTGTTACAAATTTTGGTTAGTGTATCATGATCTTAAGATTCAAACATCAGAATTTCTATTGCTCCACTATCATTGTTTTATTATAAATTTTGCTATATTTAAACTTGTTTTCTCAGACTTGAGAACCTTAGTCCCTCTGTTAGGCCAGGATCTGATCTTCAAAAAATTTGTGCAAACGAAGAACAAAAAAGAACGGATAATACACCAGAACACTAGGTCAGAACAACCTGACTAAAGAACAACAAAGAAAAGCCAAAAAAGCCAAGAATTTCATCTTTCTGTAAGTGGCAAGGATAATTAATTTGATTATAATGAAACTAAAACATTTATTTGCTCACTGGCCATCTTGCCTAATTCTTCCTCCAAAAGCATAATATATATTTGTTAAAAATTTGGCCTTTCCTCAAGACACAATAATAAAACAGAGTTTTAGCTTTGTTTATTTTTTTCTCAAAAATTTTCAGAAACAGAATAAAATATTTTTAAATTGGTACCATTAAAAAATTAATTGAGCAAAGGAAGAAAAGGACAATTATCTCACATTTTAATTAAAATATTTACATTGAGATATAATATTTTAAGAAATGGAAATAAAGAGGAAAATGGAAGTAACTAGTAAACTTGAGATAAGTTTATTCTGACATGAAAATGATGATGTAGTTGCAGAGGAACATACTAGTAACTGACTACACTATATAGTAATATGTCATCCTTTCAAAGATAATTTAAACTGAAAAAATATTTACTGTAACTATGATGGAGTAAATACATAAATTTATTAACTTATTTAATCATTCATTAATATACACTAAAATGGTGGTTGAGTGGGTGCATGTGTGTATGTGTGTGTGGGGAGGTATAACACAAAAATAATTTGGTCTGCTGGTTGAGGACCTCCCACTGCTGCTGGGACATCCAGCTGGTCCCCTAGGACAATTTGTTGTACATCATCAATACTCAAGAAATCCACATAGAAGTGAGGAAAAAAGATGATGGAGAAGCAGGGGACCCTGTTTCAACCTGTCCCCTGAAATGAGATGGAAATCTAACCAGACCTTTCACAATACCTAAAGAAATCAGCCTGAGACGTAAGAAGCTATATCTGGATCTACAGATATATACAAATACAAACAGAATATCTCTGGAAGTTGGTCTTGAGGTATGAGGCTGGAAGCTGTGAATCTGTGGGCAGATATCAGAAGATAGACAGAAGGGGGATGGAGCCTCTGTGAACTTGCATGGGGAAGGCAAAGCCTGTGCTGGGGACCAGGCAAAGACTTGCAGACTGGTAGTGGCAGGGAAAGGACTTTAGGGCAGCCCCAAGACTGAAATCTGGAGCTATGGGGGCACACGTGCAAACCGGGGGTGGCTTGTGGTTTTAGAAGCACAAAGGGCAGAGACGCGCCCTGCCCTGGGAGTGACAGCTGGGAGTGCTGCTGTGGGGTGCACAAGTCAGGAGACTGCCATGTTTAGCAGCACAGACAGAAACGGAGACAGTGTGGCCTGGAGAGCTTGTGAAGAGCAGACTGTGATCTCTCTGTTCTGAGACAGAGGTTTGGATGTGGTCACTTCTGCTCTGACTCTCAGAAGAGACATGGAAAGCTGCCAGGGAAAGCCGCCAGAGAACAAAAGCCCTTCAAAACCAGTTTTCACAGAGCCCACCCCCTCCACAGGGGGTAGGGCAACTTTGCCCAAACAGGGATGCCTGGGTAACAGCACTGCAGGCCCCTCCGCCAGAAGACATGCTGGAAGAACAAGAGGCTGACAACCATAAGGTCCCTATAAAACAGGTGCATCTTGCTTGGGTTGGGCTTAATACTTTGGACTCTGTACATTCCCTCAACCACCCCTCAACAGAATGACTAAGAGAAGGAACCACCAACAAAGAAAAGAAGCAGCAACTGTGGCCTCTGCCACAGAACTAATGGACATGGATATAACCAAGATGTCAGAAATAGACTTCAGAGTAAAAATTATGAAGGCGATATCTAGGCTTGAGAAAAATATTAATGACCATATAGAATCTCTAAGGGCAGTAATGAAATTTAATCAAGATGAACTTAAAAATGCTACGAATGAAATTCAATCAAACTGGATAATCTGACTGCCAGGGTAAAAGAGGCAGAAGAACAAGTTAGTGAGCTAGAGGAAAAGATGATAGAAAAGGAAACTGAGGCAGCATAGGAAAAACAGATTTAAACCCAATGGATCAAACTGAGAGAGATTAATGACTCAATTAAACATTCCAATATCAGAATTACTGGGATCTCTGAAGGGGTGGAGAGAGAGAGAGGTCTAGAAGATATATTTGAGCAAATTATAGCGGAAAACTCCCCTAATCTGGGGAAGGAAATAAGCATTCATGTCCCAGGGGCAGAGAGGACCCTTCCCAAAATCAATGAGAACAGACCGACACCACGACATATAATAGTACAATTTGCAAATCTTAGATCCAAGGAAACAATCTAGATAGCGGTGAGGTGGAAGAGATTTCTTAATGTACAGAGGAAGGAACATCAGAATAATGGCAGACCTGTCCACAGAGACCTGGCAAGCCAGAAAGGGCTGGCAAGACATATGCAGAGCACTAAGTGAGAAGAACATAAAGCCAAGGATACTATCTCCAGCAAGGCATCATTCAGAATGGATGGAGAGACAAGGAGCTTCCAAGAATGGCAGAAACTGAAAGAATATGTGACCACCAAGCCGGCCCTGCAAGAACTATTAAGGGGGTTTTCTATAAAAGGAGAAAGACCCCAAGAGTGATATAGAACAGAAATTTACAGAGACAATCTATAAAAACAAGGACTTTACAGAGAACACAATGACAATAAAATTCCATTGTTCAATAATCATTCTCAATGTGAACAGCTCCCATGAAATGGCACAGGGTTGCCAGATTGGATAAAAAGACATGACCCATCTGTATGCTGTCTACAAGAGACTCATTTTGAACCTAAAGATATCTCCAGACTGAAAGTGAGGGGATGGAGAACAATTTTTCATGCCAACAGACCTCAAGAGAAAGCTGGGGTAGCAATTCTCATCATAGATAAATTAGATTTTAAGCTAAAGACTGTAGTTAGAGATACAGAAGGACACTATACCATTCTTAAAGGGTGTATCCAACAAGAGTATCTAACAATTGTAAATATCTATGGGCCCAACAAGGGAGCAGCCAACTACATAAGCCATCTGTTAACCAGAATAAAGAAACATATTTATAATAATATGTTAATGGTGGGGGATCTCAACGCTCCACTCTCAGCAATAGACAGATCATCTAAGCATAAAATCAACAAAGAAACAAGTACTTTGAATTACACACTGGAACAGATGTATCGCACAGATATATACAGAATATTCCACCCTAGAACAAAAGAATACTCATTCTTCTTGAATACACATGGAACTTTCTCCAGAATAGACCATATACTGGGTCACAAATCAGGTCGCAACTGATACCAAAAGACTGAGATTATTCCCTGCATATTCTCAGACCACAGTGCTTCGAAACTGGAACTCAATCACAACTCAATCACAAGAAAAAATTTGGAAGAAATTCAAATGCTTGGAAGCTAAAGACCATCCTGCTTAAGAACGTTTGGGTCAACCAGGAACTTAAAGAGAACTTAAACAATTAATGGAAAACAATGAGAACGAAAACACATTGGTCCAAAACCTATGGGATACTGCATAGGCGGTCCTAAGGGGGAAATACATAGCCATCCAAGCCTCACTCAAAAAATAGAAAAATCCTGAATACACAAACTAAACTTATACCTAAAGGAGCTGGTGAAAGAATAGCAAATAAAGCCTAAACGAAGCAGGAGAAGAGAAATAATAAATATTAGAGCAGAAATCAACGAAATAGAGAACAGAAGAATAAGAGAACAGATCAATGAAACTAGAAGCTGGTTCTTTGAAAGAATTAATAAGAGCAATAAACCACTGGCCAGACTTATCCAATAAATAAATAAATAAATAAAGACACAAATTCATAAAATTATGAATGAAATGGGAGAGATCACAACTAACACCAAGGAAATAGAAACAATTATCAGAAATTATTATCAACAGCTATATGCCAATAAATTAAGCAAACTGGAAGAGATGGAGGCCTTCCTGGAAACCTATAAACTATGAAGACTGAAACAGGAAGAAATGGACAATCTGAATAGACCAATAACCAGTAATGAAATTGAAGCAGTCATCAAAAACCTCCCCCAAAAACTAGTCCAGGGCCTGATGAATTCCCTGGGGAATTCTACTAAACATTCAAAGAAATAATACCTATTCTCTGGATGCTATTCAAAAAATAGAAACAGAAGGAAAACTTCCAATCTCATTCTATGAGGCCAGCATTACCTTGATCCCAAAACCAGGGAAAGACTCCACCAAAAAGTAGAATTACAGACCAATTTCCCTGATGAATATGGACCCCAAAATACTCAAATCCCAGCTAATAGGATTCAACATTTATTAAATGGATTATCCATCATAACCGGGTGGGATTTATCCCTGGGATGCAAGCGTGGTTCAACATTCTCTATTCAATCGGAGTGAGAGAACATATTAATAAGAAAAGAGACAAGAACCATATGAATGTCTCAATGGATGCAGAAAAAGCCTTTGAAAAAATACAGCATCCTTTCCTGATTAAAACTCTTCAGAGTGTAGGCATAGAGGGAACATTCCTCAATTTCATAAAAACCATCTATGCAAAGACCACAGGGAATATCATTCTCAATGGGGAAAAGCTGAAAGCCTTTCCCTTAAGATCAGGAACATGACAAGGATGCCCACTCTCACCACTAATGTTCAGCATAGTACTAGGAGTCCTAGCCTCAGCAATCAGACAACAAAAAGAAATAAAATGTATTCAAAGTGGCAAACAAAAAGTCAGAAGCTCTCTCTTCACAGATGACATGGTACTTTATGTGGATAACCCCAAAGACTCCACCCCCAAATTACTAGAACTCATACAGCAATTCAGTAATGTGGCAGGATAGAAAATCAATGCACAGAAATCAGTTCCTTTCCTATACATTAACAATGTAACTACAGAAAAAGAAATTAGGGAGTTGATTCCATTAAAATAGCACCAAATACCATAAGATACCTTGGAATAAACCTAACCAAAGAGGTAAAGGACCTATTTTCTAGAAACTACAGAAAACTTATGAAAGAAATATAAGAAGACACAAAAAGATGGAAAAACATTCCTTGCTCATGGATCAGAAGAATAAACTTTGTTAAAATGTCTCTACTGCCTAGAGCGATCTATACTTTCAATGCCATCCTGATCAAAATACCAATGGCATTTTTCAATGTTCTGGAACAAACTATTCTAATATTTGTATGGAACCAGAGAAGACCCTGAATCACCAAGGAAATGTTGAAAAAGAAAAACAAAGCTGGGGCATCACATTGCCTGATTTCAAAGTATATTACAAAGCTGTGATCACCAAAAAAACATGGTACTGACAAAAAAAAAAAAAAAACATACACATGGATCAATAGAACAGAATAGAGAGCCCAGAAATGGACTCTCAAGTCTATGGTCAACTAATCTTTGACAAAGCAGGAAAAAAATATCCAATGGAAAAAGGACAGTCTCTTCAGTAAGTTGTGCTGGGAAAATTGGAGAGGTATATACAGAAGAATGAAACTCAACCATTCTCTTAAACCATACACAAAGATAAACTCTAAATGGATGAAAGAGTCAAGGTGAGAGAGGAATCCATCAAAATCCTAGAGCAGAACATATACACTAACCTCTTCGACATCGGCCACAGTAACTTCTTTCAAATCATGTCTCCAAAGGCAAGGGAAACAAAAGCAAAAATGAACTTATGGGACTTCATCAAGATAAAAAGCTTCTGCACAGTGAAGGTAACAGTCAACAAAACAAAGAGGCAACCCACAGAATGGGAGAAGATATTTGCAAATGACACAACATTTAAAGGGCTACTATCCAAGATCTATAAAGATCTTCTCAAACTCAACACCCAAAAAACAATCCAGTCAAAAAATGGGCAGAAGACATGAACAGACACTTCTCCAAAGAGTCTAATGGCTAAAAGACACACAAAAAAATGTTCAACATCATTAGCTGTTAGGTAAATTTAAATCAAAACCACATTGAGATACCACCTTACACTGGTTAGAATGGCAAAAATTGACAAGGCAAGAAACAACAAATGTTGGTGAGGATGTGGAGAAATGGGAACCCTATGACACTGTCAGTGGGAACGCAAGTTGGTACAAAAACTTTGGAAAACAGTATGGAGGTTCCTCAGAAAGTTAAAAATAGAGCTACCCTATGACCCAGCAATTGCACTACTGGATATTAACCCCAAAGATACAGATGTAGTGAAAAGAAGGGGCACATGCACCCCAACGTTCATACCAGCATTGTCCACAATAGCCAAACTGTGGAAGGAGCCGAGATGCCCTTCAACAGACGAATGGATAAAGAAGATGTGGTCCATATTCAGTGGAATATTACTCAGCCATCAGAAAGGATGAATACCTACCATTTGCATCGACATGGATGGAACTGGAGGGTGTTATGCTGGGTGAAATAAATCAATCAGAGAAAGACAATTATCTCATGATTTCACTTATATGTGGAACATAAGGAATAGCATGGAGGATATTAGGAGAGGAAAGGAAAAATGAAGGGGGGAATCAAAGGGTGAGATGAACCATGAGATACTATGGACTCTGGGAAACCAATTGAGGTTTTCAGGGAGGAGGCAGGTGGGGGGATGGGTTAGTCCCATGATGGGTAGTAAGGAGGGCAGGTATTGCTGTATGATGACTAACATAACTAAACTAAACTAAACTAAACTAAACTAAACTAATAAAATAAAATAAATAAAATAAAATAATAAAAAATAATTTGGGTCTGTGTCCCTGGTTTCTGGCATAGAGCATCTAAATCTCCTTGGAACATGCTTTGTGATAGGAATGTTTTCTGTTATTTGTCTGCTCCCAACCAAACCTGAGTTTATGCTGATGAGGTGACTTAGGGTGGAACCTCTAGATTGCTTTAGGATGGGCTGGTTATCAAAAAGACCAAATGATTAGAGAATCGAAACTTTTATCTGCACTCACAGACCTCTAAGTAGGAAAAATGGTGTGGCTGGAGATTGAACTTGATAAAAAACTTTTGAACATTGAGATTCAGAGACTTTCTAAGTTGGTGAACAAATTGACTTGCTGCAATGATGAGATGTTTGCAGATGTCCTGGACGCTATGACATCTTCCTTGCCCTCTGGCACCCAATATATGCATTTCTTCCATTTAGCTGTTGCTGAGTTATATGCTTTATAATAAACTGGTAAATATAAGTAAAATGTTTTCCTGAGTCCTGTGAGCCAAATAAGCAAATTATCAAACCTGAGCAGGGGACCATGAGAACCTCCAATTTATAGCCAGATGGTCACAAGTACGTGTGTTTTGGGATTTGCATCTGGTATCTGAAATGGAGTGAGTCTCATGGCACCGAGTTTTTAAGTTGTGGAATATGATTTTAACTCCAAATAGTGTCATAATTGAGTCACTTGGAATTGTTGGACACCCAGCTGGTGTCAAAGAAAACACTACATAACATATATGTATATCATAATATTTATATATATAATATACATATATGTATATCTAACAGTAGATGTGTATATTATGTATATGTGCATTTGCACAAACACACACACCCCAATATATATCAGTGCAAAAAATCTCATGAAATTGAACATATGACAAAGGAATATGAAAATGTTCCACCTAACTTGTTATTAAATAAATACAAAGCAAATGAATATCCAACCATTATTTTTGTGTTATTTGGGCATTGAAAATAATATTTCATGGTGAGAAGCATAACTCATTATCATCCTAAAACAAGTATAAATTAGCTTTCTGGAAAGTGATTTATAATTGTGTAGAGTGGGGTGTCTGGCTGGGTCATTCAATTAAGCATATGACTCATGATCTCAGCTTGGGTTTTGATCCCAGGGTCATCAGTTCTAGCTCTGTCCTTGGCATGGAGCCTACTTAAGAAAAAAAAAAGTGTAAAGAGTTAATATATTGACATACTTTTTAATGCATTTCTAATGTAATAATAAATTAATTTTTAGATATTAGGAAATATACATTTATATAGACCAATTATGAAGTGACTTACAATAGAGAATAAAACAAAGACACATTAAATGCCAACTGTAGGTTGGTCAGATAAATAACAGAACACTACATTTCTTTGTACAGCGACATTTGTGAATAATTTTTAATGATGTGGCCATATATTTCCGATATAGTGAGTGAGAAATCAAACCTATGGTTTAGATTGCACATGGAAATTTTGTGGATTGTGATTTTTACTAAGATGTAGATTGTGTTTTTTGGCTTAAGTTGTCTTGCTGGTCCTTCCCAAGCCAAGATTGTAGCAGCACTGTGACTTTGTGTCTTTAAAATTCTAGCTTTGGAAGTAGGTAAAAAACGAAGTTTTTAGAAGGAGTCCTAGCATGATATTGTGGCATCGATAACATTTAAAAGCATTTATAACCTAGGAAGACTAAATAAAAGATATGCAAGACAACTTCTACACTGACAACTGCAAAGTAGTGCAAAGCATTACTAAACAGAGATCTATGTAAAGAGAGGGATAAACCATCCTCATTTCTTGGAAGACTTAATGTTGCTATGATGTCAGTGTTCTCAAAATCAATTGATGAATCTGATACCATAAGGAATCAAACTCCCAGCTGGTTTTTGTTTTATTTATTTATTTTTATTTTTGGTGGGGTGAGGATGTCTTGCTGGTAGAGACAGAAAAATTGACCTGAAGATTTACTTAAAAATTAAAAGGGCAGAAATAAAATATAGTCAATGTAATTTTTAACATTTTTAAAAGATTTTATTTATTTATTTGAGAGAGAGAGAGTGAGAGCCTGGGGGGGTGGAGAGGTATGGAGGTAGAGGGAGAGGAAAAAGCAGACTCCCCATTAAGCATGGAACCAGATGCAGGGCTGGATCTCAGGACCCTGAGATCATGACCTGAGCCAAAGGCAGACACAACCAACTAGGGAACGCAGGCACCCCATAGTCAATGTAATTTTAAAGAAGAAAATGGAAACTGGAAATTCATACTACTATATATCAACCCTTATTGTAAAGTTGAAGTAGTTAAACCATTGCAGCATTGCCATCAGGATAGATAAATTGACCTCTAGACTAAAATAGAAAGTATTATTTCAGAAGAATTGCAGATCAAAATGTTTTAATGAAGAGCTCAAAGACAATTTAGTGTCTGGTACACTCAAAGATTTCTTAAAAGCTACAAAATGAGTTACATATAAAGGAGAATATTGATAAATGTATCATGTGATGATTAAAAATGACTAGATAGAGATTTGTGGTTCCAGAAAGATGCACCAGACATACTTTTCCACTATGTACAGTTAAAAAAATTTTTTTAATGTAAAGCAAACATAAGAAGACTCTGAAAGCTGAAGAGAGAAAGTCAGACTAGGCAGGGACTTCAGAACCCAGGAACAACATAGAAATGAGTTCCCTTTTCTTTTTGCTTCATATATCCCAAGCTGTGTGTCAGAAAAGCTAGCAACTCAGAAATGCCAAATGGAACAGACAAGAAGTCATCAAGGAAAGCCTGACTTCTTTAGCAAAAGGAGCAGTCTAGCAAACAGTACACTTTTAAATAAAAACTGTTCTACTTCAACCAAACAACATAGAAAAAATTGTGGGCATACCTTCCTCTCACAGGGTGGTATGAGCAGAGCCAAGTGGTGTCTGTCCTTCCTTGACCCTTGCAGTAATTTAGGAGGCCTTCTCATCTCAGGTATTAGTGAAATCTATACTTCCAACCTTACCTGGCAATAATGAGGCACTGTCCCTTGTCTTCCCTCTAGAGCTCTAACAGAAACTGTTAAAACAGATTTAAACTGGATTCAGAATCTCCTAACATAAAACTCAAAATATCTAGTTTCAATCAAAAATCACTCTTCATATCAAGAACCAGGAAAACCTCAACTTGAAATAGAACAAAACAAAACACTGACACCAAGATAACACCAAGATGATACCACTATACTTAAAAGAATGTAAAGCAGCCATCCTTAGCATATTTTAAGAACAATTACAAACATGCTTGAAACCACTAATGAAACAACAGAAAGTTCATCTGAAATGTACCATGTGTTGGCTAATTGAATTTAAATTAAAAAAGAGAAAGAAACAACATAAACTCTCAGCATACAGAGAGAAGACATAAAAAAGAACCAAGTAGAAATTTTAGAAATAAAAAATATAATAATATAGAAAACTAAGTGATAGGCTCAGGAGCAGAATGGAGGGGACAGGGTAAAGAATCAGTAAAGCTGAGGATAGAACCATAGAAAATACCCAATCTGAATAACAGAAAGTAGACCGAAAATCAATGAATAGAGCCTAAGAGACCTGTGAGATTATAACAATATAATATCCATGACATTGTCATTCTAGAAGGATAGGAGAAAGAGTTTAAGAATGGAAAAGTATTTGAGGAAATAATGCCTGGAAAGTTTTCAGATTTGCCAAAAGGCATAAGCCTAAAAATGCGAGAAGCTGAAAGAATATCATATAGGATGAACCCAGTAAAATTCACAATAGGATACAGCATAATTAAATTAACGAAAATTAAGACAAAGAATCTTAAAAAAACTAGTGAGAGTGAAATAGCATCTTACCTACAGGGAAAATACAATTATAAAGACAACAGTTGAAATAAAAGCATATGAGGACTCGCATAAAAATGCCACAGAAGATTGTCATGCTGGTTTGTCTCACTACCCTATATGACCACTACAAGCTTTAGAGATCATTTCTCCAGGGATTCTCTGCCTGGGAAAGTCTGATCATTAGCCTATGCCCAACTGGCCAATGTCCCCATGGAAGGAGAACAAAGAAAGGAGTGAGAGAGGAAGAAAAGGAAGGAAAGGGAAGTGGAGGGAAGGGAAGGGAAGGGAAGGGAAGGGAAGGGAAGGGAAGGGAAGGGAAGGGAAGGGAAGGGAAGGGAAGGGAAGTGGAGGGAAGGGAAGGGAAGGGAAGGGAAGGGAAGGGAAGGGAAGGGAAGGGAAGGGAAGGGAAGGGAAGGGAAGGGAAGGGAAGGGAAGGGAAGGGAAGGGAAGGGAACGAGGGAGACTGACTTTTCCTACTTGGTTCAGTAGGAGCTTTAAGTTGGCATGACTTTTTACTCCCACATTATTTTTAATTAAAAAAATAACAACAACAACCTGACAGCCTTTTCCAGGTGAAAAGGATTTGTCAAATGACAGTCTTCACTTGGGAACTAGCCATTTAGGCCGTGGTACTTTCAATAGTTTAATTGGATAGTGACTCTCCTAGAGGATAGACTGACCACTTGAAAATCCCAAATTCTACAGTCATCATTAATTCAATTGATTTAGGAAACAAAATACCTTTCTAAATTTTCTCCCTGGGGATAAAAGTGTTGTGTTGACTTCATTTGATAATTGAGAGAAAGGAGAGGTCAGTAGTGAATATGAGAGCTGACCTACTTCTGTGGTTTTGCGGACACTTCCATGGATAATTCCACATTTTAGCCCCCCTGCCCAACCTGCCCTTTTGGCTCTTCCTCCTCTGCTTTTCCTTATTACCCTGAGGCTGCAGATCCCCCAGAGCATTGTGAGGCTGATCAACCAGGCTCTCTCCTTTACCATTGTATTTGATGTGGTTGCTTCCTAGCTTCATTTTATCCCTCAGTGGCCTTCATTTTATTTTGAAATCCCAGGAAGTTCCTAAATCTCTCATCTTCTAATTGCCTTGTTCTGATTCTCCTTTACTCACATTAATGAGGAAAAGGGGAGCGATTGTGAGTGCCATGCGTGTGAATTTGAATTGGAATTCTTCTGTGGTTATTTAAAAAATTCATCAAAGATATACTATAAACTATTTGTTATTCTCATTGTTCAGTTGATTTCAGAGTGGTTGGAAAGGAAAGACTTCTTTACCTCATTGTCATTAAATGTGGGTCCTTTGTAAAAATTATCTTGATATATAAGAAGAGAAAGAGGGAGAAAGGGGAGACTTTATATCTTATTTATTAATATGGAAAGTATGTCTCTTACTAATCATAATAAAAGCTGATATTCTGTCCTTTATGATGATAATAGGTTAATGGTAATAGAAAATAATGATTTTTTGAGACTGTTTATCATATAGTGGATACTCTATCAGATAACCTGAGAAAAACCAGCAGATAATCTTAGAAAATACCCCAAAGATATTCAGATTAAACTAAAATTTGGATAGAGGAATAAGCACTTAAAGTCTACATGAAAATGAAGGAAATAAACAAATAGTTAATCAGTATCTTGTATTAGTGAGCATTTACTATGTGCCAAACATTGCTTTTATCCTTTTCTGTCTAACAAATTGCTGGGATTAAATAACTTGCACTGGGTCACACTGCTAATGTGAAAGATAAGAGACACTGTCGTTAATGTTGGAAATAAATATAAAAATGACAGAAACACTGATATTTAGCATTGATCAATAAATATGTGGCTCTGAGACTAAAGTGGTTCTTGCACTGAATGTTGGGCCTGTCAGTAACTCATGCATGACCTTAAAAGAGTACATTTATTTTTATCAAATATAAAATGATGATAAAAGCATTCACGGGGCCAATCTAAGTATACATTATAAAAGTGCATAGAAAATGCAGAGACAGATCCTAGCTCATTACAAATGGTCAGTAAAAGTTGGCTATATTTGTTCTTATGCCGATTAGTATCAGTAAACTCACAGCTGTGCTCCCTCATGGGGAAAAAATAGTATCTCATTCTCAGAATTCTATATGTGGTAGTGTAATGACATGCCATTTGGACTCCCAGTGTCTTTTATTAGAAGGAGTAGGTGTCATGAAATCCAGATTCATCTGGTGTGTGTGTGTGTGTGTGTGTGTGTGTGTGTGTGTGTGTGTGTTGGGGGTGTGTGTTGTATCTTTATCTATCTTGTGCATCTGATTTTTGTACCAAGTACAATTGCTCAACTCTTCACTTTAAAATTTTTGTTGTTGCTTGTTTTAACATTTTAGTATTGTTATGGTGGACTCTGCCAAGAGGCCAGTAGCTACCCAAATAGACCCAACTGTCAATCAGAAAGAAATTGCAGTGGACATGGGGTATGTAATATTTCCTTTATTTTTACGTATAGCATTTAAAATCCATGTTGGAACTTTTTCCAGGATAGTAATAAAGTTCAGAATTATTTGATGTGGAAATTTCTTTTAGAAACTTACAGTTAAATAAGGAAAGTGGATTCCATTACATATACATATGCATATGATTTATGTGTTCAGATTATTATAGGTCTCATGAGTTAATAAACTTTGAACTTTGTACTAAAGGGCAGTATGCACATACTCCAGTATGAATTTTGGAAATGGGTTTATTGAAGATTACAAATGTATATTTATACATGCTTATATAAATTTTGCTTATAATTGATTATATGCATACTGATATGTTTAAACACACAGACAATATATTTATATTACACATATTACTTATAATCTAATATTTTGTGAGAGAAGACTTTCTTGTCCACTCAGATCTCTTTTGTCCTTTAATAGCTTCAATTTATTTCCATGTATGTCTCTTCCATACTATATTAGAAAACTCACTTACCAATGGACTTTTAGATAATGTCAAATTTTTACTTAATTAATGGAAATAATGGTGTAATGGACATTGTTGTACATTCACCCTTGCACAATTACCTGGTTTCTTAAATTATTAGCAATGAAATCTGATGGGTCAAATTTATGCACCATTTAAATTTTCAGAAATATTATTTTTTTTAAAAATGTTATACCAGTTTTTGCTCTCAACTGTCATGAATGAAAATGTGCATTTTCTCAACTTCTAGCCAGACTAGCTTCTCAGTTTTTAAAATCTCTTCTCACATGCTAAACCTATTGTTAATTTGCATTAGGTAAGAAATAAAGCTACAGGTCTTAAGCATGTATGGAGGATCCTCATATTTACCGTTGTGAAATTATCTACCAGGGTATAGAAATTTTGTAGATTTTCCCAAGTCTGCATTTGGCTTTAACTTTGTGACTGGTGTCTCCTGCCATATTGTTGCTTCACATTTTATATAATAATGTAGGAAAACATTGACCTCCCTGCATGATTTGTATCAAAATTTTCTCCCAAATCACTTACATGTCCTATCATTAACAGTTTCCTTTCTGTTTCTTTCCTTTCTTACTTAGTTTAAATTTAATTTCTGCATGAATCTATTTCTAGATTCTCTCCTCTCCTTCTGACCGTTTTGATTCATCCACCTGATCACATTTATAGATATTTTCTGGCCTTTCTATTTCTAGCAAAATACATTTTGTTATCTGTGTTGGTTAAGCAAGTTTTTTCCTTTATGTTTTTCCCCCCAATATTTTGTAAAAGTTGGCTCTTACCACAGGCATTTTTTAAAAATCTAGCACAATTCATAATATATGCCAACTCCCATTATTTTAGAATTTCTAGCTTCATAATTTCTATGCCTTTGTAGAATAAGGCATTTTCATCATATCAGAGTGTTATTTATTGTTATTTAAAAATAGAAGAGACAAAGAGGAAGTATCTATGACATTGAAAAGATATTGCAAAGACATTTATTATATTACATTTTATTGTAAAAATAAATTTCCACATTAAAACAAAAACTATAATGTATGAAGTGATCATTTTTAAATAACTTACATTGACTAACAGTCGCAAATAATGCATTTAATTTTTGCATTGTACCTAAAATGTTTATAATTTTTTGTTTGTTTTTTTGTTTTAGGTTTGCAATAATTTGCTTAATTGTCACTGTGATGTTGGATATTCTCCTCCAATTTGTGAACCAGCACCATTATCACCAGGAGGAAGTTATGATGATGGGTTTTGGTATCCACAGGGTTAGCATCTAGATCACTGTGCTTCAGTAGAGCTTTCTCTACTTATAGAAATGGTGCCCACTGACTATGTGGCTGTTGAGCACCTGACATGTCAATAGTGCAACTAAAGAACTAAAATTTCTCACTTTATTTAATTTAAATTTAAGTAGCCATTTGTGGCCTGTGGCAACTACATTAAACAGTACAGCTCCAGATCATACTGTCAATCACAATTTTGTATATGCTTTTAGTTCCAATCAAGAAGTGAACATGCTAAAAGCCTACCTTTAATTTTAACCATGGTTCCCAAACATTTCTGTTTATACAGCAGAGTTTTATAGATAAATACAGTTAAATTACAGAATAGCTGATAGTTTTATTATATACTCTGTATATTCCAAGGATGTTAACTACCGTAATGTGCTAAATGTTTAACATGTTAAATATTGTAATGTGTAGTTGCATCATTCAAATGACCATATTATTGAAAGGTAAAAGTAACAAAATCTATATCCATAGCATATGGATAGTAGATGGTATGAAACATTTTAAAATTTATTTCGTGAACATTCACAAACATTGTTCATGTTCTTCATAGCATATTCATGTTTTCTAAATTTTATAATATAAAAATCTCATTAGAATATAATTCCATTAATGTCTTTCCATCATTTGTGCTTTTATAATTATGTATATATACTTTGTAATTATGTATATATATTTATATAAATGTGACAGTACAGTATTACATTTGCCTTAAATAGCCAGTGGAAATTAAAGATTTTTTAATATAAATATTTCCATTTACCCATCTATTTACTGTTTTTCAAGGGCATTTCAACACTTCCAGCACGTTCAAATTTCCATGTGGGTCATTTTCTTTCTCACTGAAAAACTTCCTTTATATATATATGTATATAATACTTCAAATTTTATATAATATATATAAAATATTTATTACAGAATATATATATGTACCTTGTGGTGACCAATTATTCTCAGCTTTTGTCTTTAAAATGTTTTTATAAAAATGTCTCAAATTGTGAAGTATATTCTCACTGGAAGTAGAATTCTGCATTGAGAATTTTTACTTTCAGCAGCTCAGAGATGTAATTCAATTGTATCCTTAGTTTCATTTTAGGTCTTCATCTATTTTGAATTTATTTTTGGGTATGGTGTCAGAAAGTGGTCTATTATCATTCTTCTGCATGTTGCTGTGCAGTACTCCTGCCACCATTCGTTGAAGAGACTGTCTTTTTTCCATTGGATATTCTTTCTTGCTTGTCGAAGATTAGTTGACCACAGAGTTGTGGGTCCATTTCTGGATTCTCTATTCTTTTCCACTGATGTATGTATCTCTTTTTGTGCCAGTACCATACTGTCTTCACTACAGCTTTGTAATGTAACTTGAAGTCTGGAATTGTGATGCCTCCAGGTTTTCTTTTCTTTTTCAAGATTGCTTTGGCTATTTGGGGTCTTTTGGGGTTCCATATGAATTTTAGGATTGTTTGTTCTACCTCTGTGAAAAATCCTGTTGGTATTTTGATAGGGATTGCATTAAATGTGTAGATTGCCTTGGGCAGAATAGACATTTTAACAATAGTTGTTATTGCAACCCATGAGCATGGAATGCTTTTCCATTTGCGTCCTCTTCAATTTCTTTCATCAGTGTTCTATAGTTTTCAGAGTATAGGTCTCTCACCTCTTTGGTTAGGTTTATTCCTAGGTATGTTAATTGTTTTTGGTGTGATTGTAAATGGGTCAGTTCCTTGATCTCTATCTGATTCTTCACTATTGGTATATAGGAATGCAACGGATTTCTGTGTGTTGATTTTTTATCCTGCACTTTTGCTGAATTCCAGTATCAGTTTCAGCAATTTTTGGGTGGAGTCTTTTGAGTTTTCTACATAGAGTATCATGTTGTCTGCAAATAGTGAAAGTTGACTTCTTCCTCGGCGATCTGAATGCCTTTTATTTCTTTTTGTTCTCTGATTGCTGAGTCTAAGACTTCCAGTAGTATATTAAATAAGAATGAGGAGAGTGGACATACCTGTCTTGTCCCTGACCATAGAGGAAAAGATCTCAGTTTTTCCCCATTGAGGATAATATTAGCCGTGTGTCTTTTGTCTTTGGCCTTTATGATGTTGAGATATGTTCCATCTATCCCCATTTTGTTGACGGTTTTTATCAAGAATGGATGCTGTACTTTGTCAAATGCTTTTTCTGAATATATTCAGAGGATCATATGGTTCTTTTCCTTTCTTTTATTAGTGTGGCATTTCATGTTCATTGATTTGCAAATACTGAAGCACCCCTGCAGCTCAGAAATAAATCCCACATTATTGTGGTGAATAATTATTTTATTGTATTGTTGAATTAGATTTGCTAGTACCTTCTTGAGAATCTTTGCATCCATGTTCATCAGGGATATTGGCCTATACTTCTCCCTTTTAATGGAGTCTTTGGTTTTGGAGTCAAGGAAACACTGGCCTTGTAGAATGAGTTTGAAAATATTCCTGCCGTTTTTATTTTTTGGAACAGTTTGTGAATGACAGGTATTAATTCTTTAAATGTCTGGTAGAATTCCCCTGGAAGCCATCTGGCCCTGGACTTTTGTTTGTTGGAAGATTTTTGATTACTGATTCATTTTCTTTGCTGGCTAAGGATCTGTTCAAATTTTCTTTTTTTCTGTTTTAGTTTTAGCAGTCTGTATGTTTCTAGGAATTTATCCGTTATTTCTTCTAGATTGCCCAGTTTGTTGGCATAGAATTTTTCATAATATTCTCTTATAATTGTTTGCATTTCTGTGATGGTCATTGTGATCTCCCTTCTCTCATTCATGATTTTATTTATTTCAGCCCTTTCAAATTGCTACAGAGCTTCAGCTCTAGTAGAAATACGTACAATCAGACACAGGCTTTCCTAACACATGAAAGACAGAACCATAGACAAAAACACCAAAATGGAGGAATTCCATTTTATCCATATTCAATTTTATTCATATCCATATTTTATCCATATCCAATTTATCCATAATGGATAAATCCTAGAAACATACAAACTGCTAAAACTAAAACAGGAAAAAAGAAAATTTGAACAGACCCTTAGTCAGGAAAGAAACTGAAGACCCGGTGCCTCAGTAGACCCGGTGCATGTGTGTGTGGATGGTTGTGTTTGTCTTCTGCGGGAGGGGCCCGCTACTGCTCAGACTCTCAATCACGCTTTATCTAGCAAAAAAAGGCACCTGAAGAGCACAATGGGGCATGGCTTGGTGCATGCAACTCAAGCCTTCACTGTGTGTGCTGTGCTGCTAGCTGAAGTCCCTCTGTGCTGACGGGAAGGGTGAAAAATGTCATCTTTGCACTCTCTTTCTTGGAGAGGGGAGTTTGTGCCTGCTGTTGTTCAGGAAGCCCTCACAGAAGAGTGAACAATCTCCCCTCTTTGCCCCAAGCTTGCATCAGATCCCTGCCTTCACCCTGTCTATGTCCTAGCCATCTGCCCAGTGTTCCTGTGTTTTATCTCAGGCACACAGCTGGGTTTAAAAACTCCATATTTAAGGACATGGTGTGGCAGGGACCCACACTGATCCTCTGGGGGAGGGTTTCATCACACTGCAGCTGATACTGGTTTGTCCCAGAAAAGCAGTCAAATGACCATGGAGGTGCTCAGATTTTCTGGTAAATTGTAGCAAAAAGTGGGAATCCAGGTTAGCTGCACTCAGCAGGCATCTCTGCCCCTATGCTAATGAACAGGGCAGATCAATGGTGCCTGCCATCTTTCTTGTCCCCTGAGAGGCTGTGCTGCCTCTCCCAAATGCACTCCAATGGTGTCTCCCAGTGTGACCTAGGAGATCCTCAGAGCAAGCCCTCTGCTGGCAGGCCTCTGCCCTCCTTCTCCACAGGAGCACTGCTACCCTGAACAGGCTCAACCCTGGTAATGAAACTTCAGACTTTTGGCTCCATTGACTTGTAAAAATTCGTGATAATCAACCCTTCTTGCTTTCCCAGTCAGTGGTTTCAGGGAAGTGTTTTTCTTGTGAGATTCCCTTTGTGCTGCTCTCTCTCTCTTTCCCTCTCTACCATCTCCACGATTAGGACTCCCTCTGCTCTGCAGCACCCATGAATCTTTTCTCCCCCAAAACACATCTCTGCACCTCCTAACTTCCATGATGGGACCTCTTTTCTCCCTCTAGTTGTGCAGTTAGTTCTCTCAGTCCTCAGATCAATTTCCTGGGTGTTTAGAATGATGTGATAATTATCTAGCTGAGTTCAAGGGAGGAGGCAAGCATAAAGTCCTCCAATTACTCTGCCATCTGAACTCCTCCCTTTATTTGATATTTTTCTTGCCCTTATTGCTATAAACTTCTCTCTTAGAACAGTTTTTGCTATGTCTGAAAGTTTTGAACTGGCGTGTTTTCATATTCATTTGTTTCTATTTACTTTTTGATATCTTGTTTTATTTCTGGTTGACCCATTCATTGCTTAGTGACATGTTATTGAACCCCCATGTATTTGTCATCTTTCCAGATGTTTTCTTGTGGTTGATTTCTAGTTTCACAGTGTTGTGGTCAGAAAAGATGCACAGTATGATTTTGATCTTTTTGAATTTGTTGAGACTCGTCTTGTAGCCTAACACGTGATCTATTCTGGAGAATGTCCCAGGTGCACTTGAATGTGTATTCTGTTGTTTTAGGATGTAATATTCTGAACATATCCATTAAGTCCATTGGTCCCAGTGTTTCATTTAAAGTCGTCGTTTTCTTGTTGATTTTCTGTTTGGATGATCTGTCCATTGCTGTATGTGGGATGCTAAATTCCCCTACTATTATTGTATCATTATCAATGAGTTCCTCTATGTTTGTTATTAAATTGTATATGTATTTGGGTGCTCCCATGTTGGGCTCATAAATATTTATGATTGTTATATCTTCTTGTTGGAGTGTTCCCTTTATGGGAACATAGTGTCCTTCTTTGTCTCTTGACATAGTCTTTGTTTTAAAGTTTATTTTGTCCTATATATTGTATTGCTACCATAGCTTTCTTTTCACATCCATTTGCATGTTCAATGTTTGTCTGTCCTCTCACTTTCAATTTGCAGGTGTCTTTAGGTCTGAAATGAATCTCTTGTAGGCAGCACACAGATGGGTCTTTTTTTCTTTATTCATTCTGTCACCTATATCTTTTGATTAGAGCATTTAGTCCATTTAAATTAAAAGTAATTATTGATAGATATTGGCATTTTATTACTTCTTTTGTCTTTGTTTTTGAGGATTTTGTCTGATGATTTCTTGTCTTTCTGTCTTTCATGGTTTGCTGGTTACCTTTAGGTATATATTCGGATTTCTTTCTCTTTATTTTTTACCTATGTATTAATGGTTTTTGATTTGTCATTACTTTTAGGTTTGTATATAATATCTTCTGCATATAGCAATCTATATTATATTCATGGTCATTTAAGTTTGAACCCGTTCTTACTCCTCTCCTCCCCATATTTTAGGTATATGGTGTCATATTTTTACATTCTTTATTTTATGAGTTCTTTGACCAATTTATGTTAAAGATTTATTTTTTTTTAGAGAAAGAAAGAGAGAGAGAAGGGGAGTGGAGGAGGGAGAGAGAGAGAATCCCAAGGAGACTCTGCACTGAGAGCAGAGCCTGACGTGGGGCTCGATCTTATGACTCTGAGATCATGACCTGAGCTGAAACCAAGAGTTGGATGCTTAACCAACTGAGCCACCCAGGTGCCCCTCCTTGACTGATTTTTTATGGAAATATTCATTTTTACTACTTTTTTGTTTCCTACCTTCATATGGTCATTTTTGGTCTTTTTTTTTTCCCCCACCCAGATTCCCCTTTAATACTTTTTGCAAGGCTTGTTTAGTGGTCATGAACTTCTTTTGTTTTTGTCTGGGAAACTCTTTCTGCTTCCGTTCTGAATGATAGCTTTGCTGGATAGAATATTCCTGGCTGTAGGTTTTTCCTGTTCAGCACTTTGACTATATCATCCCACTCTTTTCTGGCTTGGAAAGCTTCTGCTGAAAATACTGCTGATAGCCTTATGGTATATCTTTGTATGTAGCTTTCTTCTTTTGTCTTGCTGCTGCTAGTATTTTTTTAATCAGTATGCTTTATCACTTTAATTACAATATGCTTTGTTGTTGGTCTACTTTTGTTGATTTTGTTGGGGGTTTTCTGTACCTCCTGGATCTGGATATCTGTTTTCTTCTCCAGATTAGGGAAGTTTTCAGCTATTATTTCTTAAAATAAATTCTCTGCCCATTTTCCTCTCTCTTCTTCTGGGACACCTATAATCTGAATGTTATTAAATTTGATGAAGTCATTAAGTCACTGAATTCTCAACGTCTATTCTAGTTTCGTATAATTCTTTTTTTTAACTTTTTTTTTCAACTTAATTAACTTCCATTACTGTCTTCTAGGTCATTAATTTGTTCCTTCACTTGTTCCAACCTGCTGTTCATTCCATCAACTGTGTTTCTCATTTCATTTATTGAGACTTTTATCTCTGCTATGTTATTTCTTATCTCTTTGTTAATGGTCTCGCTGATATCCTCCACTCTTTTCTTAGGCCCAGTGAGTATCCTTATGATTGTTGTTTTAAATTCTCCATCAGGCATGTTACTTATATCTGTTTTGCTTAGATCACCAGCCATGGCCTTGTCCTGTTCTTTCATCTGGCACAAATTCCTCTGTCCTCTCATGTTGTCTAAGTCTCTGTGCCTGTTTCTCTGTTAGGAATGTCAGCTAGGTCTCCTGTTCTTGCAGTTAAGGGCTTTATGAAGAAGAGGTCGTGTAATGCCCTGCAATTTAGTGTCTCCCTGTTCTTCAGGGCCTGGCACTTCTAGGAGTATCTCCAATGAGTGCTGCATGTGCTCTGCTGACCACTTTTATCCTTTATGCAGAAGCTCTCTTTGCCTGTTGCAGGCAGTGTTTGGTCCCTGGCCTGAATGTGGCAAATTTTAACTAGTTGTGTTCTGGTCTGCTTGTGAAACGAGACCTGTCATTGCCCCTAATGGAACTGAGGTCTTGCAAAACTCCTGGATCAGAAGAAGAGCTGTTGGCAGGGGTTTGGGCTGGTATTCTGGGGAAAGAGGCCCATTGTGCTGGGACTGAGGCTAGCATGAGTGGGAAGTGCATTTCTCCAGGAGCATAGGGAAGTGGAGCTTTGTATAAGCCAGTTATGTAGCAAGTATTGGTGCTGGTTCTGCAAGTGGCCTTGTTTTTATGCTGAGGGATGGGGGAGGGAAAAGGCACTTGCCAGTTCCTTTGTTCCTGGAAAGGTCTATCTGTTAATGGTGCCTCTCTGGAACATGCTCAGAGATGAGCAAATAACCTTCCCACAGTGTGCCCCAGGCATTCTTCTGATCAAAGTTTCCATTTTGTATGTCTGTGGGTTGTTTGTCCTGCCTTCTCTCCAAGAGCAGACCCAATGCATCTGGACTCTCCCAGAGCTAAACATGCTGACCATTAAAACTATAGGCTTTAAGCCTTGATGGTTGCAAGAACTCATGAAATTTAGGCCCTCTCACTTTCCAAGCCAATTGCTATGGAGATTCACTCACCATTCTCCTCAACCTTGGCTCACCCCTTGCCCCTGCCAATGGCCATGATCCATTTCTCTCTGAAGTTGAATCTCCGTACTTCCTACCTTCTTCAGTGTGACCTCTTCTTTACCTTTAGTTGTGGAGTTTGTTCTATCTGTCTTCAGATAGATTTCTGGGATATTTAGGATGATTTGATAGTTATCTAGTTGAGTTTGTGGGATAATGGAAGCCTAGGGTCCTCCCACACAGTGGCCATCTCCTGCAATCTCAAAATTAAAAACTTCTGTGCTGGAAATGATACAACAATAAAGTGAAATACCAACTACAAAATGGGAGAATGTATTTGGAAATCTTGTATCTCATATAGGATTTTTATTCAGAATATATAAAGAACACAAATTTATAATAAAAAGACAACCCAAATAAAATTGGAAAAGGCTTAAATAAACACATCTCCATAGAAGATATATAAATGGCCATAAGCCCATGAAAAGATGGTGAACATTCTAGGAAAATGAAAATCAAAACCACAATGAATACAACTTGACACTCATTAGAATCATCATAATAAAAAATATAGGCAACATGTGTTAGCATGTGAAGAAATCGAACTCTCCTTGGTGCTCTTTCTCCAGCACTGCTCCAACTCTGGTATCTCCTTTCCACTCTCGACCCAGTAATCAGACTTATAATTAGCTTTAGGCTGCCATATATATATATATATATATATATATATATATATATATATATATACATATATATATATATATATGTGTGTGTGTGTATATGTGTGTGTGTTTATATATTATATAATATGTATATATAATCTATGAGTCTATGCATCTATCTTATCTTTCTTGCCAAGAACTCCTGGGAGGCTCCCTCTTAACCCTTCTGCTGTCTCTAATCTATAGAATATCTTTCTTGTCAATGCCACGTCCTGAAGAGTCTAACCTTTTGACTGTTGTAAATTCTTTCCTCTGCCTCCTGGGTTCAGTGGAAATGCTGTACTTTGCCCTCAACTCCAATTTTCTGTGTTGAGATGAGAAAATTGTCTATAGGTAGAACTGGATTTTCATAAAATCTATGTCATGTTTTCCTTCCTTCAGATAAAGCTTGCATTTCCTATTGACCTCCAGAAATCATTTCCTTTGTGTGTTTTGTCCTATTTTATCATTTTATTATACAGGACTAGCTTGGCACCATTTAATGGAAACATTTTATCTTGACCAAAGTGGAAGCTTTATTTTACTTCCTTAGAAAAATGGATATTGCTCATACAATCCAGTAACGATTAGTCCAGTTTCTTAAATCGGCCTCTGGAGTAATTATGCACATAAGGAAGCTCCACTTCCAATATGATATAATTTTTAGTTGAGTTGAATTGATGGAGAGTTGATCTTCTCTGATGGATGAGGCAAGGAAGGAGAACTTTAAAAGTATTGAGTTCTACCATAGCTTAAGCCTGCTACATATTTGCTTAATTTCAATATTTTTGCATATATTTGCCAATCTTCTATAATTTATAAAACATCATGAGTCACTTTTTTTGGATAAAACACTTCTTATAATTGGATTGTGTGTGCATTTAAAGTTAATGAATTTTTGTTTTGGGGGCGTTAAATTCATTTGTATTTAATATCCTCGTAGTTGTTTTGGTGGTAATTCTGATTCCTTAATTTAGTTCATTGTATTTTAGTCATCTGGTTTACTTCTTTTGACTAATGGAATTGAGATTTCATTCATTTTCCCAATTTCCCATAATGCCTTCATAACACTTAGGGGAATATCTATTTTCTAATTAATATACTCGAAATTAGAACAATATCACCTTATGCAGGTACTATGGAAATTTAACCTAGTTTACTATTGTTTTTGAAAGAGTGAAATAGGCAAAGGGGATTAAAGTACACTTGATGAGCATTAACGTATAGAATTGTTGAATTGTTGTACACTTGAAAGTAATGTAGCACTGTAGATATACTTTGATAAAAAGGAAATTAAAATAAAATTTAAAAAGAACAAAAATTTTTAAAAATAAAAATGCCAGTTATGCAAAAACATTAGTTTTAATAATTTTTTTCTTTTTACTCTATTTTTTAAATTTAAATTCAATTAACATATAGTGTATTATTAGTTTCAGAGGTGAGTTCAGTGATTCATCAGTTATATATAACACTCAGTGCCCATTTCATCACGTGCCCTCCATAATGCCTATCACTCTATTTCCCCATCCCCCCACCTCTATCCCCTCCAGCAACCCTCAGTTTGTTTCCTATGGTTAAGGGTCTCCTATGGTTTGTCTCCCTCTATGATTATGCCTTGTTTTATTTTTCCTTTCTTCTTCAATGCTTCTCTGTTTTGTTTCATAAATTCCACATATGAGGGAAACCATATGATAATTGTCTTTCTCTGATTGGCTTCTTTTCCCTACCATCATAACCTATAGTTCTATAGTTCCATCCATGTCTTTGCAAATGGCAAGATTTCATTTTTTTGATGGCTGAGTGATATTCCATTATATATATATATATATATATATATATATATATATATATATATATATAATCATATATCATAGCTTCTGTATCCATTTATCTGTAGATGGACATCTGGGCTCTTTCCATAGTTTGGCTATTGTGGACATTGTGGCTATAAACATTGGGGTTCAGGTAACCCTTCGAATCACTACATTTGTATCTTGGGTATATACTTGGTAGTGCAATTGCTGGGTCATAGGGTAGCTCTATTTTCAACTTTTTGAAGAACCTCCATACTGTTTTGGAGAGTGGCTATACCACCATGCATTCCCACCAGCAGTGTAAGGGGGTTCCACATTCTCCCCCTCCTCGTCAATATTTGTTATTTCCTGACTTGTTAATTTAAGCTGTTCTGACTGGCATGAGATAATGTCTCCTTGTGATTTTGATTTGTATTTCCCTGATGTCTAGCTATGTTGAACATTATTTCATGTGTATGTTGGCCACTTGTATGTCTTCTTTGGAGAAATGTCTGTTCATGTCTTCTGCCCATTTCTTGACTGGATTATTTGCTTTTGGGGTATTGAGTTTGATAAGTTCTTGATAGATTTTGGATGTTAACCATTTATCTAATAAAATATTACAAAATTCTTCTCCCATTCTGTAGGTTGTCTTTTGGTTTTGCTGAATGTTTCCTATGCTGTGCAAAAGCTTTTTATCTTGACAAAGTCCCAATGGCTCATTTTTGCCTTTGTTTCCCTTGCCTTTGGAGTCATGTTTACCCAGATGTTGCTGTAGCCAAGGTCAAAGAGGTTGCCGCCTGTGTTCTCTTCTAGGATTTTGATGGATTACTGTCTCACATTTACATCTTTCATCCATGTTGAGTCTATTTTTCTGTACGGTGTAAGAAATGGTCCAGTTTCATTCTTCTGCATGTGGCCTTCCAATTTTCCCAACACCATTTATTGCAGAGACTGTCTTTTTTCCATTGGATAGTCTTTCCTGCTTTGTCAAACATTAGTTGAGCATAGAGTTGAAGGTCTATTTCTGGGTTCTGTATTCTGTTCCATTGGTCTATATGTCTATTTTTGTGCCAGTACCATACCGTCTTGATGATTACAGCTTTTTAACATAGCTTGAAATCTGGAATTGTGATGCCACCAGCTGTGGTTTTCTTTTTCAATTTTCTTTTGGCTATTTGGGGTCTTTTCTGTTTCCATATTAATTTTAAGATTATTTGTTCCCTCTCTGAGAAAAATGTTAATGGTATTTTGATAAGGATTGCACTGAATGTGTTGATTGCTCTAGGTAGCATAGATTTCAACAATTATTTGTTTTACCAATCCATGAGCATGAAATATTTTTCCATTTCTTTTGTCTTCCTCAATTTCTTTCATGAGTGTTCTAAAGTTTTCTGAGTACAGATCCTTTGCCTCTTTGGTAAGGTTTATTCCTAGGTATCTTATGGTTTTCGGTGCAATTGTAAACGGGATCTAGTCCTTAACTTCTCTTTCTTCTATCTCATTGTTTGTGTATAGAAATGCAACTGATTTCTGTGCATCGATTTTATATCTTGCCACTTTGCCAAATTCCTTTATGAGTTCTAACAATTTTCAGTTGGAGCCTTTTGGTTTTTTCACACAGAGTATCATGTCATCTGTGAAGACTGAGTGTTTGATCTCTTCTTTGCTTATTTGATGCCTTTTATTTCTTTTTGCTCTCTGCTGAGGCTAGAATTTCTATTACTATGTTGAACAACAGTGGTAAGAGTGGACATCCCTGTTGTGTTCCTGACGTTAGGGTAAAAGCTCTCAGTTTTCTCTGTGAGAATGTTATTTGCCTTGAGCTTTTCTTCCTTTTTTAAAAAATTATATTTATTTATTTGACAGAGATAGAGATAGTCAGTGAGAGAGGGAACACAAGCAGGGGGAGTGGAAGACGAAGAAGCAGGCTTCCAGCGAAGGAGCCTGATGTGGGGCTCGATCCCAGAACACCGGGATCACACCCTGAGCCAAAGGCACACGCCTAATGACTGAGCCACCCAGGCACCCCTGCCATGTGCTTTTCATATATGCCTTTTTTGATATATTCCTTCTCCACCTACACTGTGCAGACGTTTAATCAAGAATGGATGCTGTAATTTGTCACATGCTTTTTCTGCATCTATTGAGAGGATCATATAGTTCTTGTCCTTTCTTTTATTAATGTAGAGTGTCATGTTGATTGATTTGCAGCTGTTGGACCACCCTTGAAGCCAAGGAATAAATTCCACTTAGTCATGGTGAATAATCCTTTTAATGTACTGTTGGATCCTATTGGCTAGTATTTTGGTGAAAATTTTTGCATCCATATTCATTAAGAATATTGAACTGTAGGGGCGCCTGGGTGGCACAGCGGTTAAGCGTCTGCCTTCGGCTCAGGGCGTGATCCCGGCGTTACCGGATCGAGCCCCACGTCGGGCTCCTCCACTATGAGCCTGCTTCTTCCTCTCCCACTCCCCCTGCTTGTGTTCCCTCTCTCGCTGGCTGTCTCTATCTCTGTCAAATAAATAAATAAATCTTTAAAAAAAAAAAAGAATATTGAACTGTAATTCTCCTTTTTGATGGGGCCTTTGTCTGGTTTTGGGATCAAAGTAATGCCAGCCTCATAGAGTTTAGAAGCTTTCCTTCCATTTCTATTTTTTGAAACAGCTTTAGAAGACTAGGTATTAATTTTTCCTTAAATGTTTGGTAGAATATTCCTGAGAAGCCTTTCTGGCCCTGGACTCTAGTTTTGGTTTTGTTTGTTTGTTTGTTTTGTTTTGTGAGTGTGGGGGGGTGTTTTGTGTGTGTGTGTGTGTGTGTGTGTGTTGCGATTTTTGATTACTGCTTCAATTTCCTTGCTGGTTATGGGTCTATTCAGGTTTTGTATTTCTTCCTGGTTCAGTTTTGGTAGTTCATACATCTCTAGGAATGCATTCATCTCTTCCAGATTGTCTAATTTGTTGACGTATAGTTGCTCATTATATATTCTTATAATTGTTTGTATTTCTTTGTTGTTGGTTGTGATCTCTCCCCTTTTACTTATGATTTTACTTATTTGGGTTCTTTCTCTTTTCTTTTTGATAAGTCTGGCCAGGGGTTTATCAATTTTATTAATTCTTTCAATTAACCAGCTCTTGGTTTCATTGATCTGTTCTACTGTTCTATTGGTTTCTAGTTCATGAATTTCTGCTCTAATCTTTACTAATTCTCTTCTCCTGCTGGGTTTAGGCTTTATTTGCTGCTCTTCCTCCAACCCCATTAGGTGTAAAGTTAGCTTGTGTATTTGAGACCTTGAGAAAGGCTTGCATTGTTATATACTTCCCTCTGAAGACTGCCTTTGCTGCATCCCAAGGTTTGGAACAGTTGTGTTTTCATTTTCACTTGTTTCCATGAATTTTTAAAAATTCTTCTTTAACTTCCTGGTTGACCCATTCATTCTTTATTTGGATGCTCTTTAGACACCGTGTATTTGAGTTCTTTCCACCTTTCCTCTTGTGATTGAGTTCAAGTTTCAAAGACTTGTAGTCTGAAAGCATTCAAGGAATAATCTTAGTCTTTTGGTACTGGTTGAGACCTGATTTGTGACACAGTTTGTGTCTGGATAAAGTTGTGTCTGGAGACAGTTTGCATCTGGAAAAGACACAGTTTGTGTCTATTCCGGAGAAAGTTCCATGTGCACTTGCGAAGAATGTATATTCTGTAGCTTCAGGATGGAATACTCTGAATATATATGTGAAGTCCATCTGCTCTGGTATGTCATCCCACGCCCTTGTTTCCTTGTTAATCTCTGCTTGGATGGTCTGCCCTTTGCTGTGAGTGGGGAGTTAAAGTCCCCTACTATTATTTTATTATTATCAATGTGTTTCTTTAATTTTGTTATTAATTGGTTTGTATAATTGGCTGCTGCCAAGTTATGGGGCATAAATATTTACAATTGTTAGATCTTCTTGTTGGATAAACTCTTTAAGTATGATATAGTGTCCCTCTTCATCTCTTATTTCAGTCTTTGGTTTAAAATATAATTTTTCTGATATAAGGATTGCCACCCCAGCTTTCTTTTGATGTCCATTAGCATAATAAATGGTTCTCCAACCCCTCACTGTCAATCTGGAGGTGTCTTTGAGTCTAAATGAGTGTCTTTTAGACACCATATTGATGGATCTTGCTATTTTATCTAATCTGATACCCTGTGTCTTTGGATTGGAACATTTAGCCCATTTACATTCAGAGGAAAGTTGAAAGATATAAATTTAGTGCCATTTGTATTACCTGTAAAGTCACTGTTTCTGTATATTGTCTCTGTTCCTTTCTCTTCAATTTACTTTTGGGATCCCTTTGCCTAAAGGATCCATGCCACCTGAGCACCCTCCATGCTCCTGTGGTGCAGAGAGGGTCTCACCATGGTTCTGCTACTTGCCATGTCCCTGCTTGGATTGCAGTCACCTGATCATGCTGCAGTTCAAGGTTTATGGCAACACTGACGTGAAAGCCCACTCCTGCCTGGGCTTGCTAATTGCAGCCAGCTTCCAGTGTTGATGCAGGGAACTCTGCTGCACTTAAAATCCCTTGTTCTTTCTGTGAACCCAGGGATCCTGAGACCATACTGTCCCACCTAGGATTGTGTTCTGCTTTGCCACCTGAGCACCTTTCAGGAAGGATGTTCCTCACTGGTGCAGACTTGTTAAAGTTCTGATTTTGCACACCACTGCTATATCACTTTCTGGCAGCCAGCTGATTGAGGCTCCCACCTCCTGCAGCTTCTCTTCCAGTATAATGCCTGGGATTCACTTCTCTGCACCTCCTACCTTGCAGAAAGTGCTCCCTTTTTCTATTTGTAGAATTGCAGCAATTCTTTTCTTAGATCTCTGGTTGATTTTACAGGTGTTCAGAATGATTTGATAGCTAACTAACTGAATTCCTGGGACCAGATGAAACTCGGGTCCCCTACTCCTCTGTCATCTTCCTCCCACCCTAGAGTCCCTCTTTTACACCTACTCTATTTTTTAAATGAAAAACTGATTAAAGAATAATATCAGTTTAATATAGTTTAAGTAGCAGTTCATAAAAGGGAATATCATAGAAAAATAGAATATAACACATAAAGATTAAATATACATATAATGATTATAAATTTATATTAATTATATATCGAGTTGACAAATATATAATGTTCTTTGGGGTATAGTCACAGAATATTGGAACATTTTTAATTTTTTAGATTTTAAAAAATTTTTGTTTATTTTTTGAAAACTTTTTAAAACATAAGTTTATTCTATGACTGTATTATTTGAATCACAAATTTTTACATTTCAAGTTAAACTAATAAGCTTTGAATATCATTTTTGATGAATTTAAAATGTACTTTCATGTTTTCAGCTAAAGGTGAAAGCTTTCTTAGAAAACGATATGCTGCTCCTCAAAAAAATGGCCTCTTGATCAGTTTCTACATTTTTCTACCCATCCTTATTTTAACTGCCATCATCGCTCTTAAATGGGATAAAATAAGATTTTGGAACAGAGAGGGAACAATAAGTGGAGAGTAAGTAAATTTATTATTTTTAAAATTAATATTAAAATCCAATTGATGAAGAACTAAAATGTAATTCAGAATATTGTAAGCAGGACTTAACAGTGATGAGTTTGGATCTTGGATGAATTGGGTTACTATTTAGAAATATTGAGTCTTGATATATACTATTTTTTTTCAGATTTCATGTAGAAGTTATCTTTCTTGTTCTTATACGTCCAGAAATAACTGAAATTAATTAGTAAATTCACAGTGCCTTTCAAACTGAAAGCCATGCTGGGTGCAATTGCATCAGCAGGCTCTGTCTACCACCTAAGCAACCTCATTTTTTTTTTTTTTTGCATTCACATTCAGTTGTACTATGGAGATTAATAGAGATAAGGAAACAAATTTTGTGAATAGAATATGTAGAAGGTGAGAAAAATGTTAAAAAAAAAACCCTCATATGATACAAAGGGAGAATACAGATAGGACAATGCCCATTTTACACTTAATTAACATTGCTCATATGTTTCTAAAATTAGAATTAAGCTACTTAAAATGGGCACCACAAAAAGTCTAGTTATCATCTGTCTCCATAGATAGTTACAAAATTTTATTTTCTTGTGATGAGGACTTTTAAAATCTATTGTCTTAGCAAGTTTCAAATATGCAGTGTTTTAGTATTAATTATACTGACCATGTTATACATTATATACTCATTACTTAATTGTTTTATAACTGGAAGTTTGTATCTTTGACCTCCTTCATTAATTTCACTCACCCCACAACCCCACCTCTGGTAACCATCAACTTATTCTCTGTATCTATGAGCTTATTTTTGTTTTAAAAAAATTTAGAGGGGTGCCTAAGTGGCTCATCAGTTGAGGGTCTGCCTTCTGCTCAGGTCATGATCCCAGGGTCCTGGGATCGAGCCCCACATTGGGCTCCCTGCTTGGCAGGGAGCCTGCTTCTCCCTCTGCCTGTTCCCCCCTGCTTGTGTTCTCCCTCTCTGTCAAATGAATAAATAAAATCTTAAAAAATATTAGATCCCACACATAAGTGAGATAATATGCTAGTTGTCTTTCTTTATCTAACTCATTTCACTTAAATACAGCTTTTTTTTTTTTTTACCATATCACCATACAAGTCACAATTTTGCTTAGTCAGGGATATTTAGGGAAAAGAGAATGTGGAAGTAAGGATAAATAAATGGGTCTCATTTTCTATGCTAAAGGAAAATCTCTCTGTTTCTCACTTGTGCAAATAAAGATAACGTAATGAAATAAAGCTTCCATCAAGAAAACTCTCAAGAACGTGGACTTAAGAGGAACATACCTCAACATAAAAAAGACCATATCTGAAAAACCCATAGCTAACATCATACTTAAAGATGTTCCTCTCAAAGAGAAAACTCTTCCTTGCAGATCAGGAACAAGACAAGGATGTCTACTCTTGCCACTCTTTTCAACATAGTAATGAAAGTCTTAGCCATAGCAATTAGGAAACAGAAAGAAATAAAAATTGGTAAGGAAGAAGTAAAACTGTCACTATTTGTAGATGACAGGATAGTTTGCATAGGAAAATGTAAAGACTCCACTGTTAGAACTAATAAATGAATTCAGCATGTTGAAATATACAAAATTAATACACGGAAATCAGTTGTGGTTCTATACACTCCCAATGAAGTATCAGAGAAGTCAAGAAAACTATTCCATATACAATTGGAACAAAAAGAATAAAATACCTAGGAATAAACTTAACCAATGAAGCAAGAGACCTTTACTCAGAAAACGATAAGACATTGATGAAAGAAATTGAAGATGACACAAATAGAAAGATACTTCATGCTCAGGGATTGGAAGAATTAATATTGTTAATATTAATTATATTGTTAGTATCCATACTACCTAAAACTGTCTACAGATTAAATATAATCTCCCTCAAACTACCAGTGGCATTTTTTGCAGAACTAGAACAAATAATCCTAAAGTTTTTATAGAACCACAAAAGACCCCAAAGAGTCACAGCAATCTTGAAAAAGAACAAAGCTAGAGGTATTCAAGATTTCAAGATATAAGTACAAAGTTGTAGTAATCAAAAGAGTATGGTCCTGGCACCAAAATAGACACATCAATCAATGGAAGAGACCCAGAAATGGACCCAAAACTATATGGTCAATTAATTTGTGACAAAGGAGGCAAGAACATGCAATGAGAAAAAGACAGTCGCTTCAATAAATGATGCTGGGGAAACTGGACAGCTACATGCAAATAAAATAAAATAAATAAAATATAATATAAAATAAAATAAATAAAATAAAATAAAATGACCACTTCTTTACACCATACACAAAAATAAATTCAAAATGGATGAAAGACCTAAATGTGAGACCTGAAACAATAAAAATCCTACAAGAAAACACAGGCAGTAATTTCTTTGACATTGGTGGTAGAAACATTTTTCTAGATATGTCTCCTCAGACAAAAGAGTTAAAAGCAAAAATAAAATATTAGGACTACACCAAAATAAACTTATGCACAGTGAAGTAAGCCATGAAGAAAACAAAAAGGAAATCTGCATGTGAGAAGAGATTTGCAAATGTTATGTTAGATAAGGGGTTAATATCTAAAGTATATAAAGAATTTATACAATTCAACACCAAAAACCCCCATAAATAATCTGATTTAAATTTGGGCAAGGGACCTGAATAGACATTTTTCCAAAGAAGATATACAAATAGGAAACAGACACGTGAAAAGATGCTCAACATCACTAATCATTAGGGAAATGCAACTCAAAACCACAGTGAGATATGAACTTACACCTGTCATAATGGCTAGAATCCAAAAAACAAGAAATAACAAGTGTTGGCAAAGATGTGAAGGAAAACGAAACAAAACAAAAATTTTGTGCACTGGTGGTGGGAATGTAAATTGGTGCAGCTATTGTGGAAAACAGTATGGAGGTTTCTCAAAAATTTTTAAAATGCCTGGAGAGTATTATGCTAAATGAAATAAGTCAGACTGAGACAGACAAAAACCATATGATTCCATTTATGAATGGAAAAAATAATGAATAAACACTCAGAAAGCAGAATCAGATCTATAAATGTAGAGAACAAATTGCTGGTTGTCAGAGGGGAGTGTGGTGGAGGGTTAGGTAAAATGGATGAAAAGGAGAGGAAGATGTAGGTTTCTAGTAATGAAATGAATAAGACGAGGCAATAAAAGGTACAGCATAGAGAATACAGCAAATGGCATTGTAATAGTGCTATAATTGGACACGTGGTAGGTACACTTGTGGTGAATATAGCATAATGCATAAACTTGTCAAATAATTAAGCTGTATACCTAAAACTAGTATAACATTGTGCATCAACTATACACAAAACAAAAAATAAAATTACAATGTTTTCTAACTCTAAAGTAATGCCATTTCTTTTTTACAGATTTGTATCAGAAGACGGCAGTAGTAACAGCAACCAGTCATCAAGTTAAAGGTAAATTGAGGAATCAAAATGAAAATGATATAATTCATAAAGTAGTTTAAAAATTTTAACAATACCTTAGTGTAAAAATGCTATTATTCCATATTCCATCATCTTGATTCCTATTTATCAATATCATATACTAAGACAAAGAGTAAAACAAAGAATTTGATAATTTTGTTTTACATTAATTTACAAATATTTAATGTTAGCTAAAATTAGCCAGAGATTTATTAACCAACAGAAAAATTATGATAAGAAATGACTTTAAAGAGATTCTAAATACGTTCCTAAAGTATTTATGAACAATCGTGCATCCTGCTTCCACATTTAAGTTTCTAATTTGGTAGATTTACACAGATTAAACTCACAACATTTAATTTCTTCCTCACTAAGCCTCCATGGTTATGGTTATCCTTATTTTTGAAATGAGGCAACAGACATAAAAAACTTAAAAAATTATCTGTGTGTACAAAATTTTACTAAGTCTTGGAACTGGAATTTCATTTAAAACAAACACATTCCAGGGTTTAACTCTTTGTTGTTGTTTTGTTTTTTCTTTCTTTTTATTTAAATACAATTAGGCCACATATAGTACATCATTAGTTTCAGATGTAGTGTTCAATGATTCATCAGTTGAACATAACAGCCAGTGCTCATCACATCATGTACCTTCCTTAATGCTCAGTCCCCCATTACCCCACCCACCTCCCCTCCAGCAACCCTCCGTATGCTTCCATAGTTAAGAGTCTCTCGTGGTTTGTCTCTCTCTCTGATTTCTTCCCAGTCTTCCCTCCATTCCCTTATGATCCTCTGTGCTCTCTCTTATATTCCACATATGAGTGAAACCATATGATAATTTCTTTCTCTGATTGAGTTATTTCACTTAGCATAATTAAATACTTATCTGTAAAAATTCTGTGCTATAGCCTCTTCTCCCTCCTGGTCCCTAACTTCCTGCCCTTACTCCTCACCCCCAAAACTTTCCACATTGGCTCCCTCAATTCTCTCTCCTCAACGCCTGTTCTTTCTTTTTTTCTTTTTTCTTAAAATTTTTTATTATATTAGTCACCATCATTACTTTTTGATGTAGTGTTCCCTGATTCATTGTTTGCATATAACACCCAGTGCTCCATGCAATATGTGCCCTCCTTAATACCCATCACTGGCCTATACCAATCCTCCACTCCCCTCCCCTCTGAAGCCCAGTTTGTTTCCCAGAGTCCATAGTCTCTCGTGGTTCATTCCCCCTTCTGTTTACCCCCCCTTAATTCCTCCCTTCCTTCTCCTACCAATCTTCCTGCTATTCCTTATGTTCCATAAATGAATGAAACCATAAGATAATTGTCTTTCTCTGCTTGGCTTATTTCACTTGACATAATCTCCTCCAGTCCCGTCCATGTTGCTGCAAATGTTGGGTAATTGTTCTTTCTGATGGCTGAGTAATATTCCATTGTATATATGGACCATATCTTCTTTCTCCATTCATTTGTTGAAGGGCATCTTGACTCCTTCTACAGTTTAGCTCTTGTGGACAATGCAGCTATGAACATTGGGGTGCATATGGCCCTTCTCTTCAAAACTTCTGTGTCTTTGGTGTAAATACCCAGTAATGCAATTGCTGGGTCATAGGGTAGCTCTATTTTTAACATTTTCAGGGACCTCCACTCTCTTTTCCAAAGTGGCTGAACCAACTCACATTCCCACCAACAGTGTAAGAGGGATCCCCTTTCTCCACATGCTCTCCAACATTTGTTGTTTCTTGCCTTGTCCATTTTTGCCATTCTAACTGGAGTAAGGTCGTATCTCAATGTGGTTTTGATTTGAATATTCCCTGATGGCTAATGATTTTGAACATTTTTTCATGTGTCTGTTAGCCATTTATATGTAATCATTGGAAAAGTGTCTGTTCATATCTTCTGCCCATTTTTTTGATTTGATTATTTGTTTCTCATGTATTGAGTTTGAGAAGTTCTTTATAGATCTTGGATACCAGCCTTTAATCTGTAGTTTCATTTGCAAATATTTTCTCCCATTCCGCGGGTTGCCTCTTTGTTTTGATGACTGTTTCCTTCTCTGTGCAGAAACTTTTGATCTTGATGGAATCCCAAAAGTTCGTTTTTTCTTTTGTTTCTCTTGCCTTTGGAGACATGTCATGAAAGAAGTTGCTGTGGCCGACCGATGTCGAAGAGGTTACAGCCTATGTTCTCCTGTATGATTTTCATGGATTCCTGTCTCACATAGAGGTCTCATCCACTTCGAGTTTATTTTTGTGTATGGTGTGAGAGAGAGGTCAAGATTGATTCTTTTGTATATAGCTGTCCCATTTTCCCAGCACCATTTAAAGAAGAGACTGTCTTTTCCCACTGGATGTTTTTTCCTGCTTTGTCAAAGATTAGTTGCCCAAAGAGCCGAGGGTCCATTTCTGGGTTCTTGATTCTGTTTCATTTGACTACGTGTCTGTTTTTGTGCCAACACCATGTTGTCTTGGTGATCAGAGCTTTGTAGTATAGCTTGAAATCAGGCAACGTGATACCCCCAGCTTTGGTTTTCTTTTTCAACATGTACTTGGCAATTTGGGGTCTTTTATGGTTCCACACAAATTTCAGGATTGTTCTACTCTTTGAAAAATGTCATCGTTATTTTGATTGGGATGGCGTTGAAAGTGTAGATTGCTCTGGGTAGCATAGACATTGTAAATATGCTTGTTCCTCCGATCCATGAGCATGGAATGTTTTTCCATCTTTTAGTGTCTTCTTCAATGTCTTTCATCAGTGTTCTGTAGTTTCTAGAGTATAGACCCTTTACCTCTCTGGTTAAGTTTATTCCGAGATATCTTATGATTTTTGTTGCTATTGTAAATAGTATCTATACCCTAATTTCTTTTTCTTCAGTATCGTTGATCATGTATAGAAATACAACTGATTTCTGAGCATTGATTTTATATCCTGTCACATTACTGAATTGTTCTATGAGTTCTAGTAATTTGCGGTGGAGTCTTTTGGGTTTTCCATATAAAGTACCATGTCATCTGCGGAGAGAGAGCGTTTGACTTCTTCTTTGCCAGTTTGAATACATTTATTCTTTTTTGTTTTCTGATTGATGTTTCTAGGACTTCTAATACTTTGTTGAACAATAATGGTGACAGTGGGCATCCTTGTCATGTTCCCTATCATAAGAATGATATTTGCTGTAGGCTTTTCATAGATGGTTTTTTTTTTTAGATTTTATTTATTTATTTGACAGAGAGACAGCCAGCAAGAGAGGGAACACAGCATGGTAGTGGGAGAGGAAGAAGCAGGCTCCCAGTGGAGGAGCCCGATGTGGGACTCGATCCCGGAATGGTGGGATCACGCCCTGAGCTGAAGGCAGACCCTTAACGACTACGCTACCCAGGTGTCCCCATAGATGGTTTTTTTTAAATTGAGGAATGTTCCCTTTATCCCTACACTGAAGAGTTTTATTCAGGAAAGGATGCTGTATTTTGTCAAATGCTTTTTCTGCATCAATTGAAAGGATCATATAGTTCTTGTCTCTTCTCATATGAATGGGATCTATCACACTGATCGATTTGCAAATGTTGAACCACCCTTGCATCCCAGGGAAGAATCCCACTTGGTCATGATGGATAATCCTTTTAATGTACTATTGGATCCTATTAGCTAGGATCTTGTTGAGAATTCTGGTGTCCATATTCATCAGGGATATCGGTCTGTAATTCTCCTTTTTGATGGGTTCTTTGCCTGGGTTGGGGATCAAGGTACTACTGGCCTCATAGAATGAGTTTGGTAGTTGTCCTTCTGTTTCTATTTTTTGAAACAGCTTCAGGAGAATAGGTATTATTTCTTCTTTGAATGTTTGGTAGAATTCCCCAGGGAATCCATCAGGCCCTGGAGTCTTATTTTTTGGGAGGTTTTTGATCACTGCTCCAAACTCTTCATAATTCATCAGTCTGTTTAAATAATCAATTTCTTCCTGTTTCAGTCTTGGTAGTTTATAGGTTTCCAGGAAGGCATCCTTTCTTCCAGGTTGTTTAATTTATTGGCATAAAGCTGTTGATAAAAGTTTCTAATGATCCTTCCTATTTCATTGGTGTCAGTCATTATCTCTGTCCTTTCATTCATAATTTTATTAATTTGGGTCCTTTCTCTATTCTTTTGAATAAGTCTGGCCAGTGGCTTATGGATCTTATTTATTCTTTCAAAGAACCAGCTTCTAGTTCTGTTGATCTGTTCTACTGTGCTCCTGGTTTCTAATTCATTAAATCTGTGCTCTAATCTTGATCACCTGCCTTCTTGTGCGTGCGTTAGTTCTGTTCTTCTGTTCCAGCTCCAGCTTCTTGAGGTGAGAATATAAAAACTGCATTTTAGATTTCTCTATTCTTTTGAGTGAGGCTTGGATGGCTATGTGTTTTCCCCTTAGGACTGCCTTTGCAGTGTCCCATAGGTTTTAGACTGATGTGTTTTCATTTTCATTAGTTTCCATAAATTGATTTTGTTCTTCTTTAATTCCCTGGTTTACCCAATCATTCCTAAGCAGGATGGTTCTTAGTTTCCAAGTGCTTGAGCTTCTTCCAAATTTTTCCTTGTGATTGAGTTCCAGTTTCAAAGCATTGTGGTCTGAGAATATGCAGGGAATAATCTCAGTCTTTTGGTATCTTTGGAGACCTGTTTTGTGACCCAGTATGTGGTCTATTCTGAAGAAAGTTCCATGTGCATTCAAAAAGAATGAATACTCTGTTTTCTGGGCTGTAGAGTTCTATATATATCTATGAGGTCCATCTGGTCCAGTATGTCATTTAAAGCTCTTGTTTCATTGTTGATTTTCTGCTTAGGTGATCTGTCTATTGCTGAGAGTGGAGTGTTTAGGTTCCCTACTATTATTATATTATTATCTATATGTCTCTTTATTCTGGGTGAGAGTTGGCTTGTGTATCTAGCTCCTCCCCTGTCGGGGGCATAGATATTTATACTTGTTAGATCCTCTTGTTGGATACACCCTTGAGGAATAATATAGTGTCCTCCTGTATCTCTAACTACAGTCTTTAGCTTAAAATCTAATCTGTCTGGTATGAGAATTGCTACCCCAGCTTTCTTTTGAAGTCCGTTGGCATGAAAAATGGTTCTTTATCCCTTCACTTTCAGTCTGGATGTATCTTTAGGTTCAAAATGAGTCTCTTTAAGCAGCATATGGATGGGTCATGTCTTTTTATCCAATCTGCAACCCTGTGGCATTATGGGACCATTTAGGCCATTCACATTGAGAGTGATTATTGAGAGGTATAATTTAATGATGTCATGCTGCCTTGAAGTTTCTGTAGATTATAAATTTCTGTTGTGTATCACTCTTGGGTTTTTTAACTTTTAGAGAACCCCGCTTAATATTTCTTGTAGGGCCAGCTTGGTGGTCACATAGTCTTTCAGTTTCTGCCAGTTCTTGTCTCTCCATCCATTCTGAATGACACCCTTGCTGGATAAAGAATCCTTGGCTGCATGTTCTTCTCACTTAGTGCTCTGAATATGTCTTGCCAGTTTTTTCTGGCTTGCCAGGTCTTTGTAGACAGTGCTGATGTTATTCAGATGTTCCTCCCTCTATAGGTGAGGATTCCCTTCCCCCTGGCCCATTTCAAGATTTTTTCCTTGGATCTAAGATCTATTATGTGACATGGTATTGGTCTGTTCTCACTGATCGTGGGAGGTGTCCTCTCTGCCTCTTGGACACGAATGATTGTTTCCTTAACCAGATTAGGGAAGTTCTCAGCTACGATTGTTCAAATATCTATCTAGACCTCTCTCTTTCTCCACCCCTCGGGGATACCAATGATTCTGACATTGGAACGTTTCCTTGAGTCAGTAATCTCCCGTAATCACCATTCTTGAGATTGAATTTTTTTTCAGCCAAGTTCCCATTTTTTTCTTCTTTCTATCATTCCATCTGCCAATTCACTAATTCATCCTTCCTCCTCTTTTACCCTGGCTATCAGAGCATCCAGTTTAGACTGCATTTGATCCATAGCATTCTTAATTTCTGCCAGATTCACTCTCATTTCCACCCAGGGTTGAACTCTTAAGAACTTCACAATTTTGACTCATATAGCCTGATATATACATAGTGATGGAAAATGGAATTTGCATTTATTGAGGATCTAGTAGATGCAAGGCAAAATGATAAATGTGCTCCAGGTTAGAAAGAAAATTCTCTATTCTAAATTCTAATAGAAAATTCTAATAGAAAATTCTAAATTCTCTATTCTAAAAGGGGATAAAGTTGGCATTTGTATATATTCAGAATAGATAACCATAAATTGTCTGTATATGTACATATATACATTCATGTACCTATATATTCAAATTTATAAGTCATATACATAAAGAAATCCTAATATTTGACACATTTCACCTATCACTGGCAGTGAATGGAAAAACTAAGAATTCAACCATGAGTGAAATCAAGAGTTCATCCAGTTACTAATTTGCCATTCCTCCATACTTTACATCGATGGAGAGTTAAGTCAATGGATCTCTGTTTACCATCTGCCACCGAAGAAAACATTTCTAAATACTACCATTAATGTCAAATGGTCTTATTTGTCAGTATGTGTAAATGGGAGAGTTGGTGGTGAGGAAGGAACTAGATAGAGATTTTGAATATGATTGAGTGAGTGAGCCCTATTCAGCAAGGGATATGTAAACAAAGAGCTGGAGGAGGTGCAAGTATTTCCCCAGTTGAGATATTTGAAAGGAGGTACTTGACTTCCCAGGGTCAACTCATGGGAAGCTTTTATTTAAATGTAAAGGATACAGTGCAGCAAAGAGAGTGCAGGCAAGCAATGTGCACCACAGAGACACCTCATGCACAAGGCCTCAAGGTTCCTTATTTTAAATTTTAAACAGCCCATTACAGATCCCACTGCCATTGTCTTGGCAAAAAGTGAAACCAGGCAACCAGGTTTTCCCAGAGATAAAGATAGAGCTTTTCCATTCCAACTGTAAATCAATCTGTCTGATACAGGTGTAGAGCTGGCAGAGGTATCCACGCTTATATCTAGGCAACGGCTTTCCAAGCGCTTGGATGGTCCCATGAAAAAATGAGTCAGGAATGTTTGATGAATAAAAGTGATGTCAGTTTAGCTGGAGTAGAGTTAGCAAGAGGGCTGTGGTAGTGAGTAGGTCAGACAGTAAAACTCCTGTAGGCTGTGGGAAGTCTTGGGGGCCATCTGTGTTTTTTTCTCAGTAAAAGGGGGAAATCTCTGAAGAATTCATTTCAAGCATATGACTTCTACTTGAAAAGGCTGATTTGTTAAAAAAATTAAATAAAATAAAAAGCTGTTTTGTTGAAAATAGTCTGTATAATGGCAAGAGTAGAAGTGGAGAAACCAGCTAGCAGAGAAACTACTGCAATAATCTAGGAGGAAAGGGACGGTACCTGCCACCAGGGTAGTAAAGATGGTTTTAGAAGTAAATTTTGAAGGTGCCCAACAGAATGGATTGATAGTTTGAATATAAAGTGTAAGAAAAAGTGCTTAAATAATGTTTACTGATAAAGCAGTAAGATAATCAAGGTTAAATGTAAACCCAGACTTGTTTTCAAATTTGTGCTCTTAATACATTTTAAAATTTACATTAAAATTTATGAGCATTGTGATAGAAAATCTACACAGGTAATGGAGAGCCGAAAGGTCTTGTATGTCGTGAAAAGTAGTTTGTTTTCTCATCTGTGAGAAAGTATGTGTCATATAAAGTATTTTTAAAGTGGTAAGGAAAAGATTCAGCATGACATGGTTTTTTGTTTTTTGTTTTTAATTCTTAAATTTTTATTGGGATAAAGTAGGGAAAAAGTCAGTCAAACTCAGTAAGAACAACAGGCTAGTGAGACAGCTATGAGACTACGGAATACACAGAAATGCAGGATGAGGCAGGATTAAGTAAGAGGAAAAGAACAAGAAAGTTTTGGGAGATATAACAGAGGTAGACTCAATTGAAGGGGTGACTGGATGGCTGTATTTGAGTTAGAATACAAGAGAAGTACAAAGACTTAACCATTTCTGATACAATGGATGATGACACCTTTTACTAATGACATATTTTTTATCTGGGTCAGGACCAGCTTGTGTTGGAGTGATGACATGGAGGGGGTGAAGAATGAGTTTGGTTTTGAACATGTGTATGTATGTGGACACCTGTTGGATATGTACAGAGGTCTTCTGGAAATACTCTTCTTCTAAAGATAAAAATAGACAAGTTAATAGTTATTATTTATTTCTTCACATATTTGTATTGTTCTTTCCCTCTGTTTCCTTGCTGGTGATTTTCTTTCACCCACGTGAATTGTTGAAACTGTGTAAATGAAATGTGTGTGCATACCACTTTATAATATTGTCCTTTACTGGGAATTCACAGACAATTAACAAAAAGGAAAGCTGGGTTTAAGAATTTCATGGAGCACAGGCATAGACTGTGACACTATAAGCAGTGTTCTATAAGCTAATTACTTGCTACAGCAGTAGTTGCACGGTAAAATTAGGAGCTTTTATTAATGATTAAAATTTAACATTTCTTTTTTTCTCTATTTGTTTTACAACAGTGACTAAACGATGTCAAAAATCCATAGGTTGGAGAAAGACTGTTACCAAGACATTCACCATTAACTGACCTGTTTCAAGAATGAAAAAACAAAACTCTGCTAGACTCTCCTTTTGTTATGGCTTAAGGCTTTCAATTTCACAAACAAAATTAAATCCTGAGAGTGAAATATATAGGCCCGTGTCTATTGATTCTTCTACCTGCTGTGATCCTTTATGGGGAAAAGCAACATTGCCTCTTTTGAACCAAGGAAACTGGTTCAAAACATCCCAAGCTGTAAGCATTCCATTGTTCACTGCTGATGCCCACCCTCAGATGCCCAGGGCCATGCTAACTGCTCCCTTTGCAGGAAAAGACACCCACAGGTCACACCTTTCCAGTAGCTCATGGTTCTGTCCTCTATCCATTCCAGGCTTTGGGATATTGAGAGGAAGTGTTGCTAGGTAAGGTCAGCCCCAGAACCCTCAGGTAGTCACTAACATGATTCTATGTTCAGGAATTGCTTGAACTGAGTTCCTGGTCATAGATAACTGTTGTGTCTCCAGGTGATACTTCCTTGGCCTCGGGTAAACTGAGATCTAGGATATATCTTTGTCCTTTGGTGAACCCAGACTTGTTAGTCCTTTTTCACAGAGCTGAGCTTTTCTGGGTAAGAATTTCTTGCCCCAGTGCCTGCCTCCCTATCTCCCTGTTACTGAGATGAGTGCACTTCTGCATCCCTCAAGGCATTGTGGGATAAGGGAACCATCAACCTAGCTGGAGTCTAATGAGAACCTACAGAGTCTCCATCAATAAACAAAGATTCTTTGCTCCTGATTCAGGGGTGGGAGTACCTCACCACAGAAACCAAGAGATTCCTTTTCCAAATGTCCATCAACTGATGAATGGATAAATATTGTATGGATAGTGATCTATGCACAATGAATATGACTCAGCCATAAAAAAGAATGAAATCCTGACACCTCTACAAATTGGGTGAACCTTTGAAATCATTGTGCTAAGTGAATAAAGCCAGTCATAAAACCCATATGTTATTTGTTGGTATAAAATATCCAGAACAGGTGCATCTATAGAGACAAAGTTTAGAGATTGTGTAGGGCTGGGTTGTTTAGGAGGGGGCTAAGGAGCCAGGGATGAGGGGTGGTGATAGCACACATCTGTGAATATATGAAAAATCCTAAAATCATTCATCTATACACTTTAGTGGGTGAATTGTGTGAAAAAAATACACTATCAGGATGATTCTACCATACCTCAACCTCATTGCCGCTAACTTATTTTAGGTCATTATGATCACTGGCCTGCCTCATTTAATAAGAATTTCTGAGAATGCCAGTGTACTACTAGCAGGTCCAAGTTTTAAGCCTCACTGGAGTTTAACGTTGCACCTGTTCATACAATTCATCCTTGCAATAGGTTATACTGGGATAAAAGAAGGTATAGCTGAGAGATGGGTAGAAGTTGAGTTAGGTTTTGGGTATGTGTGGTTTAAGATTTCTCTTAGAACATTCAAAGACAGTTACATGCTCTTGTGCACCTGGGACACATTTCCTATTTGTCTTGCTGTCTTTCCCACATCTACAGCTTCCCTGCTAGTGCTTAGAGTAACTGTTAACAAAACACTTAGGTTTCCTTTGCCTTTCTCCAGCTGATTACAATCTAATACTGTAAGAATAGGCACACACGTGAAGAAATGTGCTTTTTGATGGTCTTATCCCAGATCAAGATCAATATTCTTGATTTTTCCTTATTTGCAAAGATAATAAATTAACTCTGTAGTAGCATTTAAATAGAAAATGTCTTGTACAAGTTGTTAACATTTCTATTTTCCCCTAACTCTTCCACCACACCAAATAAAACATGCCAGAAAACCATGACATGGAGAACCAAAATTACTAAGAACTTCACCAGAAAAGCAAATCATGCTCATTTACCTCTATGTCACTAATGAAGGGTTTAATCATGTAACTTTAGCCAGAACAAATAAGTTGTATGCAAAGGCAAAAGCTTGTTTCTGGTGCTTTCTCTTCCTCAACGGGTTTCCAGCCAGTTGGGAGCCCTACATGTGAGCCAGCATGAACTGAATGCAAATGTTGTCCTTACTCACAGGGCTGAGGACAGTATGGTGGACTCCTGAGTACTCCTACCTTCAAGCCTCATAGCTTTCCAATGGCCTTTAGCCCTGCCATGCTGGCTTTGCTTTGGCCCAGCCTAGTTCCTTTTCTTTGCACTGCTCTCTGAGCTTGGAAAACTGCAGACCCACCTGGGCAAGACTACTGGTGCCTCAACCTCCCCTTTTTATCTCCAGGTAGGGCCAGACTCTTCCTGGAGAGAGTTTCCTGTAGCTCTGGGAACCCTAGCTCTCCCTTTCTAATCCACTGCTGATTCCGTCTTCTCTATCTCCCTAACCCCCAGGCCAGGGCTGAGGATGTCAGCCAAGGTATCCACTCTCTGAATCAAGGGTCAAGGGTGAAGATTGCTGGGAAGATGGCAAGTGTGATGACTCTAATCTCACCTCATCCCACAGATACCACTAGATAAGACTAACATCAGTGTAACTAACCCAGAAAACAACCCAAAGACTGATAGAACAAACTTCACAACTAAATGAAGAGACCACATGAAAGAGGTAGGAATGGTGTAGATGTGGTGGGAGTCTCAAGGGACTGTCAGAGGGAAGGAGGAGCCTGCAAGCATGGAGAAGCAGACTATCACATTGGGGAGTCCTGATGGGCAAGCCAAATCTCCATAACATTTGGCTTTCAAACCAGAGGGGTTGAAATTTGTGAGTTCTTAAAACCAGCAGAACTTAAAAGCTAGAGTTTTAAAAATCAGACTCAGCTCCGGGAGAGCCAGGAGGCAAGGGGAAACTGAGTCCTTCTCCTAAAGAGATAGCACAACAAGTAGCCCTGCAGAAATACAGCATAGAAGCAGCAGCGTGAAAAACACATGGGGCATACAGGAAGGAGAGGTGTTTACTAATCTCATGGCATGTCTTCAGGGACAGAGACATTTGGGAGACTCCTCTACCAACAAAGGAGCTGGCAGGTGCCATTTCCCTCCCCTACCCTGCAGCATAAACACAGGGTCATTAACTAAAACCAGTGCAGCACCAACACTAATTAGCTAACTTGTAGCTAACAATGGATATCTTACCCCTCTGCAATTTAGTGGATCCACCCCATAAAATATGCTCTTGGCCAGAGCCCATTCAAGGTAGTATCACAAGCCTGGCAGTGGACAAACAGCCTGGACAAGTGGCCGCTTCCCCAGGGTGAGGAAAAGATAACCACACACGCCGGTCAGACTGCATCCTTAGCACTGCGCCAGGGGCAGACAGCTGGGCTGATGGCAGGCTCCACCCACCAATGAAAGCTTTTCAGGAGGCAACACAGGGAAAGTACCGTGAAGTGTGGTGCTACCACATCTCTGGCAAATGCCTGTTCTAACTCAACCCAAGCCCAAGTCAGCCCCAGACTGGCCCACTAACACCATCGAGACCAAAAACTGTCCACAACAGGCAAGGAAAGCCACTGCAGATGACTGAACTGATGGGAAATCCAGCTCAGCCACAATAGTAGGGTGTGTGCAACATACATAGCAGATACCCCTGTTCTAGTGAACAGTGGACATTGCACTACAGGGCATTTCATAAGACCATTGCATTCAAGAGCAGGAGATGTAATCGACTCCCAATACAGAGAAACAGACAGAAAAAATGAGGAGACAGAGGAATATGTCCAAAATGAAAAAAAAAAGATGGGACAAAATCATAGCAAGAGCCCTAAGCAAAATAGAAATAAGTAATATGTCTGATAGAGAATTTAAAGTGATGATCATAAAGACACTCACTGGGCTTGAGAAAAGAGTGGAAGACAATAGTGAGACCCTTAAAAAAGATTAAAAAAAAGAACCAATCAGAGATGAAGAACACAATAAATGCAATTAAAAATATACTACATAAAATAAATAGTAGACTAGATGAATCAGAAAATTGAATCAGCGACCAGGAGGACAGAGTAATGGGAAGTAATCGAGCTGAGAAGATGAGAGAAAAAATTATGCAAAAGACTTGGAGAACTCAGCAACCCCATCAAGCATAATAACATTCACATTAGAAGGATCCCAGAAAGAGAAAAAAGAGAAAAGTGGACAGAATATGTATTTGAAGAAATAATAATAAAACTGTCTGAATCTGGAGAAGTAAACAGAAATCCAGATTCAAAAGTTACAGAGATAACTGAACAAAATCAACCCAAAAAGATCCACGCCAAAACATACAGTAATATAAAAGTAGTGATGGGGCACCTGGGTGGCTCAGTTGATTAAACATCAACCCTTGATTTCTGCTCAGGTCATGATCTCAGAGCCCTGGGATCAAACCCCGTGTTAGGTTCCATGCTAGCTGGGAGTCTGCTTGATGATTCTCTCCTTCTCTTTTTAAAAAGATTTTATTTATTTGAGGGGAAGAGAGAGAGAGAGAGAGAGAGAGACAAAGAGCATGTATGGGGAGAGGGGCAGATAGACAAGCAGAATAGCCTGATGCAGGTCCCAATCCCAGGACCCTGAGATCATCACCTGAGGTGAGATAAGATGCTTAACTGGCTGAGCCACCCAGGTGCCCCAGATTCTCTCTTGATTCTCTTTTTCTTCCACTTCCTCTGCCTTCCCCCAAATCACCCACACACAGGCTCTCTGTCTCTCTAAAATACGTAAATAAAAATTAATTAAAAAGTAGTGATAAAGAGAGAATCTTAAAAGCAGCAAAAGAAGACAGTTACATACAAGGGAAACCCCATAAGGCTATTAACTGATTTTTTCAGCAGAAATTTTGCAGGCTGAAAGAAAGTGGCATGATACATCCAAAGTGCAGAAAGGAATAAAATCTGCAGCCAAGAATACTCTGTATAGCAATGCTATCATTCAAAATAGAAAGAGAGATAAAGAAATTCTCAGACCAAAAAAAAAAAAAATTGAAGGAATTCACGGCCACTAAACCACTCGTTCAGGAAATGTTAAAGAGGACTCTTTGAGTGGAAAAGAAAGACCATAAGTAGGAGTGAAGAAAAGAGAAAGCTCAAAAGCAGTGAAAATATGTATATCTGTAAAAATCAGTCAAGGCACTCACAAAATAAAAGGAGGTAAAGTGTGACAACATATTCCTAAGATGTGGAGGAGAGGAGGAAAGAATCCGTTCAAACTTAAGTGACTATCAACATAATGTAGACTGCTATATGTAGACGATGCTATATACCAACCTCATGGTAATCACAAATCAAAGACCAGTAATGAATGTAATCCCTTACAATTAAGCTTTCTTTGGTTGGAAAATTCTTTGCATAAAAGTTTATTTTCTTCTATTTTTCTGATTTACTTCTGTTTGTACATTGCCATTGAATGATCCATTCAAACTTCAAATTGCCTGTCAAAAAGTATATGGCTCATTTATGGAACATAAGAAGTAGGAAGATCGGTAGAAGAAAGGGAAGAAGAAAGGGGGGTAAACAGAAGGGGGAATGAAACATGAGAGACTATGGACTCTGGGAAACAAACTGAGGGCTTCAGAGGGGAGGGATAGAGCCTATCCCTATTCCATGGGATAGGCTGGTGATGGGTATTAAGGAGGGCACATATTGCATGGTGCAGTGGGTGTTATACGTAGGTAATGAATCATGGAACTTTACAACAAAAACTAGGGATGTACTGTATGGTGACATAATTTAATAAAAAATTATTATATAAAAAAAGTATATGGCCACTATATAGGACATGAAACAGTTTTACATGAAGTGTCCACTACCTGTCTACATTTTTTACATTTTATATATGGAATTCCTGAAGCCATTTTATTCTGTAATAGAGTACACTAATGTTCTTTTATTTATTAGAGTGGACCGCCTTTATCTCTCTTCTTCCTTTAATCCCTTAATATCCCATTTTGGGTTTTTTTAGACATATAAAAGATTCTTTTTTCATGCACTTTCAATTTGCCATGATAGCTGTATATTCCACTAAAGCAATGGCTTGGAAACGGGAACATTACAGGAATTACGCAGATGGTGTCCAACCTTCCAAGGTTTGCCTATGTATATTTATGGAAGCCATGGTGCCTTTATTGGTGTAACATTGGGAAGAAGGTCCTTCGTTGAGGAGAGCAGTTTTTGTGGGTTTATTTCCTTCTATTTGGCCTTTCTGCCAAAGACAATTGTGAACCACCTGTAGTCAAACAATTTAGGTATATTAGTCATTGCAGTGAGAGTAAACACAGACCATGGAGACCCATGAGGCATCTCAGCAAGAAGATGTTTAAAATGCCTTATAAGATCGTGGCTTAAGGTATTTGGGGAAGGTTTTAGTACCAGATCTTTGCTCTGGCTTCGAAAGAGTCCATTAAGTAGAGGTGATTCTATGATTGTGTATCTAATAAATCTTATCCAGGAGACGGGAAGGCTAGAACTATCCTAAAGCTGTAATTGGTTAAACAAACAACAGGTTCCCAAGTTAGCCCAAGAAGGACATATTTGGTCATTTTTTTCTGGTTTGTTTCAGATGTTTATATTTTGTTTGTATTTGGACAAGATTAAGAAATGGTCATGTTTTTGTCTTGATCCTTAATTGCCCCACAGCATCTGTGTTTGATGTTGATTCTTTTTTCGAAGTATTTATGTTCAACAACAGAACACTGAAGCGGGCTAATAGTACCAAGCCAACTCTTCCATATCAGGGGCTGCTTTTCTTTTCTTCACTCCTATGTCATTAAGTTATGTTATTGTATTAATCTAATGACAGAAGAAGACAAGTGAGACATATATGTATATATTAAATTTAAGTTGTGATAAGGTTTGGGAAGAACCATCTAAGCAGAATATCTATTTCAGCTGATTATTGATTTTAAGTTGTAAGTCTCTCTCTATATATACTGTTAGAGTAGTTAAATAAGGAAGACATTAAACCGGAGAGGCTCTAGTGTCTTTGGCAGTCTGCATAAGCAAACCAAAGCCTAAGGCAGAGTCAACGCATTGATATCTTAGAAAATGAAACTCAAGAAATAACTAATTATAAACATCCAAGTAACTAGATTTCCCTCAAAAAGTGCACCCATTTAAACTGTAGCCAATTAAATAATTGCTTTGCTTTTACAACTTCTGTATAAGAACCTCTGATCTAGCTCCCCACTGTGTGCCCCTAACTATTTGGGTTCTGTTGCTGCCTGACTTGAAGTATTGTTTGCTCAAATAAACTCTTCCACATTAATGTGCCTCAATTTACCTTTTTACAGTACATATCCATATAACAGAGAATGAAAGAATACTATATATTACTGATGTATAAATTATATATAAATGTGTGTTTTAATAAATATATCAAGATATATCAAAATGATATCAATGATATCATTTTAAGTTGCAAAGTAAGATAATAACATATTGCACGCTTATTATATCTATGTAATAAATAACTCAGTCAAGATACAGAATGTTTCCATCATCCCAAAATAATTTGTTATGTCCTTTTTCAGTAAATTTCACCTCTCTTGACCTAGGGAACTATCAGTCTGATCTCTAGTATTACATTCTCACCTGTTCTATAATTTTACCTCAACAGCAGCATCCAGGATGCACCCATTGTTCAACTCTGAACAATGTTTCTGAGTTTCATGCATGTTTTATGTTTGCTAGTATTTCATTCTTTTTATTGCTGGATAATATACCCCTATTGAAAATACCAGAATTTCCTTATGTATTCAACTAATGGAAATCTGGGCATTTTTTCCACTTTCTTTCTACTATGACTAAAGTTATTGTAAAAATTTATGTAGAAGCCTTGTTTTGGACCTACATAATTTCTTTGAGGGTAAATACCTAGGAGTGGTTTGTGTAGGTCTTATAGTAAGAGTATGTTTACCTTTACAAATTTAATAAACTGTTTTTCAAAATGTTTGTATTATTTCGTATATCTGCAAGCAATGCATGAGAGTTCCAGTTGCTCCAAACCTTGGCCAATATTTAATAATGTCAGTCTTTGAAATATAAGCTATTATGATGGATGTGTAGTAGTGATTTAAATAGGACTGTGTTTTAAATAGAGTTTCCCTGAAGATAAATATTGTCTTTTCATGCACTTATTAGACATCTGTGTCATTTGCTTATCTACTTTTGGAAACTGTCTGCTAATACAGTTTGCCTATTTTTTAATTACTGATGCAGATCTTTTATCATATATACATATTTTCTATTTCCTTTCCAGCCTGTGATTTGACTTTTTACTTTCCTAACAGTGCCTTTCATTTTTCTTTATAATAATATTTTTTTATTATGTTAGTCACCATACAGTACATCCCTGGTTTTTGATGTAAAGTTCCATGATTCATTAGTTGCGTATAACACCCAGTGCACCATGCAAAAGGTGCCCTCCTTACTACCCATCACCAGCCTATCCATTTCCCTACCCCCCTCCCCTCTGAAGCCCTCAGTTTGTTTCTCAGAGTCTATAGTCTCTCACGCTTCATTCCTCTGATTACCCCCTTTCTTTATCCCTTTCTTCTCCTACCGATCTTCCTAGTTCTTATGTTCCATAGATGAGAGAAAACATATGATAATTGCCTTTCTCTACTTGACTTATTTCACTTGGCATTATCTTTCAAAAATCAGATGTTGTTAATTTCAATGAAGTCCAATTTATCTTTTCTTTTTTTCTTTTCTTGTTAGTGACTTTTGCACCCATCTCAAAAAATTTCAGTATATATGCTCATGAAGACTTTCCTTAAATTTTCTTTTTTCCCCTATATCTTCTTATGGAAGTTTTCTACTCTTATTAATTATGTTTGGCCCAATGATCCATTTCAGCTTAGTATTTACATGTGGCATGATGAAGGGTTTGGGGTTCCTGTCCTCACAGAAACATGTAGTTTTCCTAGAAGCACTTGTTGACCTGACAGTGCTTTTCTCATGGAACTATCTTGTTACCTTTGTTACAAAGAAACCAATATGTGTCTGTGTGTGTATTTATACATATAAATATATATATGTATATACATGTATATGCATGTATGTATAAATATATATTTCTATGCATATAAAGATATTGTGAGAGGGACAGAGAGATGAAAAAGATAATCTGTTTCTGTAATCTGTATTCTGTTCCACTAATCTGTGTCTCTTTGAAGCCATTAAGACACTAATTACTGCAGCTTAGTAGAGGTATTTCAGATTTGGTTCCAGGCCACTGTAATATAGCAAGTATTGCAATAAAGTAAGTTGATAATTTTTTTGGTTTTTCAGTGCATATAAAAGTTATGTTTACCCTATACTGTAGTCTATTAAGAGAGCAATAGCATTATGTCCAGAAAAGCAATGTACATATCTGTATGTGTACGGATGTACATAATGCATACCACAACAAATATAATAATGAGAAAGTTTGAAACCCTTTGAGAATTACCAAAATGTGACACAGAAACGAAGTGAGCAAATGGTGTTGGAAAAATCCTCTCTATATAATTGCTCATGAGGGTTGCCCCACTTTCAATTTGTAAAAAATGCAGTAGCTGCCAAGTGCAATAAAACAAAGTGTAATAAAATGAAATATGCTTATATATCTTTTTCTTCTTTAAAAATTGTTTTGGTTTCTTAGTCTTTTAGGTCCATAAAACTTTTATAATTACCTTGTTAAATTCTAACACATGCACACATATACACACTCAGAAGCTTGATGGGATTTTTATTGGGAATGGCTCTGGATTTCTAGATCAATATTGTGATAAGGAAACCTAAGTGAATTGGTGTGAAGGAGGCCTGGAGTCATGGCTTTCATGCATGTACCATTCAACACACCTTGCACTATCCAGCAAAAAGAAGGAATATTTCTTTGTCTGGCAAGACCAGGCTGTCCTTGCCTTCAGCCAATAAGAAGCCACCACCACTTCAATGGGATGCAGCTGAATTGGTTAACTTTCTCTTTTCAAAAGACATTTCAGGGTGTTAGAAGTGGAATGCAAATAAGCTGAACCTCGGAGGAGTTAATGTACACATTTGAGCTCATTTGTGCTCTCCGTTTCTGTGAGTAGTCGTCTTCGTTTGGTTTGGAAAGTATCTTCTTGGATTTGAGATCCCTCTTTTTGTTTAAGCTTCCTAATGTTATCCAGAATCTGTTTTCCTGAGGGTATTGTCCTTTTGGTAATTGATTAATTGCTTTCTGAAGTCTTGGTTATAACGTATTGGATCCCAATCTTTTAAATTCTCTCAGGAGTGTCTTCCTACTGAGATCTTAGCTGGTTTTATGTTAAAAACAAAACAAAACAAAAACCTGCGGTCTGGAGGAGGAAGATGGCAGTGGAGTAGGAGGACCCTAGGTTTGTCTCTTCCAGGAATACAATCATATAACTATCAAATCTTCCTAAATACCCCAGAAATTGACCTGAAGACTGAAAGAACACATTTCACAACTAAGGGAGAGAAGGGGCCACACTGAAGAAAGTAGGAAGTACAAAGACATCATTTAGGGGAGAAATGGGTCATGGGTGCTATGGAATGGGGGGAGCCATGGTCACAGAGATGGGTGAGAGAGAGAGAGAGAGAGAGGAGCACACAGGGGAACATACAAGGAGAAGCCATTGGCTTACAATATGAGAGGGGCTGAATTTTGTGAGTTCTTATAGCAGCAGGGATTAAATCCTGGAGTTTTAAAGGTCAATGAGCATGGCTGGGATAGAGCCTAGTGTTCACTTTCCTGCTCCTGGAAAGAAAGCAGGCAAACAACCTGGAGGCAGAGAGCATGGAAACAGGGATTTGAAGAATGCCTGGGATACACAGTGGGGAGACTATTCATTCTTCTTGGAGTGCTTCCCTGAGACAGCATTTACAGAGATGCCTCTCTGGGGACAATGGAGCTGGTTGGGAACATATCTCCACTCCAATGCCCCTCAGCATAAACTGGGAAGCAACACAGTGCCAACACAGGCTGCTTAACTTGCTACACCAAGCCCCACACCCCTGCACTCTGGTGGGACTGCCCTTCTCAGTCAAGCTTGCCTCAGTCCCAGGGTGGCAGGACCCTCCCCCCACCAGAAGAGCTACACAAACCAATGCCTTGCCCATGTCTCCCAAACAAGGAGCTCTGCTGAACTTCAGTTTTGGTGGAGGTGGTGTCAGGTCTCATTTCACAAGCAGATGAGAGCACATCTAGTTAAAACTCACCACATTCAATCCTAGAGAAGAACATAGGCAGTAACCTCTTCGACATCAGTCACAGTAATTTCTTTCAAGACATCTCTCCAAAGCAAGTGAAACAAAGGCAAAAAGGAACTTTTGGGACTTCATCAAGATAAAAACCTTCTACACAACAAAGGAAACAGTCAACAGAACTAAGAGGCAGCCCATGAAATAGGAGAAGATATATACAAATGACATTACAGATAAAGGGCTGGTATCCAAGATCTATGAAGAAACTCTCAAACTCAACACTCTAAAAACTAATAACCCAGTCAAAAAATGGGCAGAAGACATGAATAGACACTTCTCAAAAAAAGACATACACATGGCTAACAGACACATGAAAAATTCTCAGCATCACTAGTCATAAGGGAAATACAAATCAAAATCACAGTGAGATACCACATACAACCAGTTAGAATGGCAAAAATTAATAAGACAGGAAACAACAAGTGTTGGCAAGGACATGGAGAAAGGGGAACGCTCTTACACTGTTGGTGGGAATGCAAGCTGGTACAGCCACTCTGGAAAACGGTATGAAGGTTCCTCAAGATGTTAACAATAGAGCTACCCTATGGCCCAGCAGTTGCACTAGTATTTACCCCAAAAATATAGATGTAGTGAAAAGAAGGGGCACAGGTACCCCAGTGGCATAGCAGCAATGTCCACAATAGCCAATCTGTGGGAGGAACTGAGATGCCCTTCAGCAGATGAATGGATAAAGAAGATATGGTCCATATACACAATAGAATATTACTCAGGCATCAGAAAGAATGAATACCCACCATTTCCATTGACATGAATGGAACTGGAGGGGATTATGCTAAGTGAAATAAGTCAAACAGAGAAAGATAATTATCATATGGTTTCACTCACATGTGGAACATATGGAATAGCATGGAGGACATTAGGAAAAGGAAGGGAAAAATGAAGGGGAGGAAATCAGAGGGGGACATGAACCATGAGAGACTATGGACTCAGGAAACAAACTGAGGGTTTCAGGGGGGAGGGGGAAGGGGGATGGTTTAGCCTGGTGGTGGGTATTAAGGAGGACACGTATTGAATGGAGCACTGGGTGTTATATCCTAACAATGATTCATGCAACACTACATCAAAACTAATGATGTACTGTATGGTGACTAACATAACGTAATTAAAAAAAAAAAGTAAAAACAGGCAAACAAACAAACAAAAATTCACCACATGCAGGCCAGGCACCAAATACTGCCCACAGCAGGCAAGGAGAGCCTCTCTAGGATAGAGCATGCAAAATACAACAGCAGAGTTAATGCAGCACGCACCTGAAACACTGCCTGAAGTGCCAGGTTGTGGGTACTACATGACCTTTTTACATAAGGTCATTACTTTCAGGAGCAGGAGACATAACTGAGTAGCTAACACAGAGAAGAAGGCAGAGACTTAGAAAAAATGCAAAATGGACGAATTTATCCCAAACAGAAAAGCAAGAACAACAACAACAACAAGATAAGGCCAATGCCAGAGATCTAAGCAAAACAGAGGTAAGTAGCATGAATGATAGAGATTTAAAGCAACAATCATAAGGATACTCACTGGGCTTGAGAAAAGAATAGAAGACATTAGTGAGACCCTTACCACAGGAAAAAAAAAGAATTAAAAAAGTCAATCAGAGATGAGGTGTGAAATAAATGAGATTGGAAGCAGCCTAGATGCAACAAACACATGAATGATTGGTGACCTGGAAAACAAAGTGATGGAAAATAATGCAGGTGAACAAAAGAGAAGAATTATGAAACACAAGAATAGACTTAAGGAATGCAGTGACTCCATCAAACACAGTAACATTCATATTATAGGAACCCCAGAAGAAGAGAGAGAAAGTAGAGTAGAAAATTTACTTGAAGAAATAATAGCAGAAAACTTCCTTAACTGGAAAGAAACAGATATCTAGATCCAGGAGGCACAGAGAACTCCTATCGAAATCAACAAAAGCAGGCCAACATCAAGACATAATTAAATTAACAAATTATAGTAATAAAGAAAAGCTCTTAGAAGCAGCAAGACAAAGATGTCTTTAACTTACTAAGGAAAACTTATTCGGCAAGATAGATATTTCTCTACCAAAATTTAGCAAGCTAGAAGGGAGTGGCATGGTATATTCAAAGTGCTAAATGGGGGGCACCTGGGTGGCTCAGTCAGTTAAGCATCAGCTTTCGGGTCAGGTCGAGATCTTGGGTCCTTGGATAGAGCCCCATGTCAAGTTCCCTGCTCAGCAGGGAGCTTGCTTCTCCCTCTCCCTCTGCCTCTCCCCCAGCTTGTGTTCTCCCTTTCTCATAAATAAATAAATAAATAAATAAATAAATAAATAAATAAATAATAAAATCGTTTTAAAAAGTGCTAAATAGGAAAACATCCTACAAGACACTCACTTCAAAACTAAAGACACATGTAGATTGAAAGTGAGAGAATGGAGAAACATTGAACTGGCACATGGATGTCAAAATAAAGCCTGAGTATCATTACCTGTATCAGAAAAATTAGACTTTAGAACAAAGACTGTAACACAAGATAAAGAAGGGTACTATATCATAATAAAGGGGAGAATCCAACTAGAAGATATAATAATTGTAAATATTTATGCACCCAACAATTACTAACAAACATAACTCATTGATAATAATACAAAATAGTAGGGGACTTTAACACCCTACTTATATCAATGGACAGTTAATCTAAACAGAAAACAAACAAACAAAAAACAATGTCTTTAAATGACACACTGAAACAGATAGACTTAACAGATATATTCAGAACATTCCATCCTAAAACAGCAGAATACACATTCTTTATAAGTGTACATGGAATAATTCTAGGACAGATCACATACTAGGTCACAAGTCAGGCCTCAACCAATATAAAAAAGATTGAAATCAGACCACACCTTTTCTGAACACAACACCATGAAGCTAAAAGTCAAGCACAAGAAAAAACTTAAAAATACCACAAATAAATGGAAGTTAAACATGCTACTAAACGATGAATGAGTCAATGAGGAAATCAAAGAAGAAATTTTTAAAAATACACAGAAACAAATGAAAATGAAAATGCAATAGTCTAAAACCTTGGGATGTCGTGAAAGCAGTCCTAAATGGGAAATATAGAACAATATTGGCCTGCCCTAAGAAGCAAGAAAAACGTCAAATAAACAAACTACCCTTACACCTAAAGGAGCTAGAAAAAGAACAACAAATGAGGCCTATATCCAGCAGAAGGAAGAAAATAGTAAAGATTAGAGCAGGAATAAATGATATAGAAACTGCAAAAACCATAGAACAGATCAATGAAACCAGGAGCTGGTTCTTTGAAAAAAATTGATAAACCTCTAGCCAGGTTTATCAAAAACAAAAGAGAAAGCAACCAAATAAATATAATTACAAATGGGAGAGGAAAAATAACAACCAAAGCCATATAGATATACAAACAATTATAAGGGAATATTATGAAAAACTATATGCCAACAAATTGGACAACCTGAAAGAAACAGATAAATTCCTAGAAAAATATTAACTACCAAAATAGAAACAGGAAGTAGAAAACTTAAACGTACCAATAACCAGCAAAGAAATTGAATCAGTAATCAAAAATCTCAACAAACAAAAGTCCAGGTCTAGATGGCTTCACAGGCAATTCTACCAAACATTGAAAAAAGAGTCAATACCTATTCTTCTGAAACTATCCTAGAAAAATAGAAAATGAAGGAAAAATTCCAAATTCATTCTATGAGACCACCCTGATGCCCAAATCACATAAAGACACCATTAAAAAGGAGAACTACATGCCAATATTGCTGAAGAATATGGGTGCAAAGATTCTCCATGAATTACTAGCAAATTGAATCCAACAATACATTAAAAAAAATTATTCACCAGAATCAAGTGGGATTTATTGCCAGGTTACAAGGGTGGTTCAGTATTTGCAAATCAATCAACATGATACACCACATTAATAAAAGAAAGGCTAAGAATCATATTATGATTTCAATAAATGCAGAGAAAGCATCTGACAAAGCACAACATCAATTCCTGATAAAAACCCTCAACAAAGTAGGTTTAGAGGGGATATACCTCAGCATAATCAAGGCCATTTATGAAAAGCCCACAGCTAGTATCATCCTCAGTGGGGAAAATCTGAGAACTTCTCCTCTATGATCAGGAATAAGACAAGGATATCCACTCTCACCACTATAATTTAACGTAGTATGGGAAGTTCTGGCCTCAGCAATCCCAGATCAAAAGACATAAAAGCCATCCAAAATGGCAAGGAAGAAGTCAAACTTCCATATTTGCAGATGATATGATACTCTATATAGAAAACCCAAAACAGCCCACCAAAAAACTGCTAGAACTGATAAATGAATTCAGTGAAGTCGCAGAATACAATATCAATGTACGGAAATCTACTGCATTCTTGTACACCAATAAGGAAGCAGGAGAAAGAGAAATTAAGGAATCAAGCCCATCTACAATTGCACCAAAACTATAAGACACCTAGGAATAAACCTAACCAAAGATGTGAAAGACCTGTACTCTGAAAACTATAAGATACTGATGAAAGAAACAGAAGATGACACAAAGAAATGGAAAGATATTCCATGTTCATGAATTGAAAAAAACAAATATTGTTAAAATGTCTATACGACCCAAAGCAATCTACATATTCAATGCAATCCCTATCAAAACACCAACAGCATTTTTCACAGACGTAGAACAAACAATTCTAAAATTTGTATGGAATCACGAAAGACCCCAAACGGCCAAAGCAATCTTGAAAAAGAAAAGCAAAGCTGTTGGCATCATAATTCTAGAATTCAAGTAATATTACAAAGCTATAGTAATCAGAACATTACGGTGCTGGCACAAAAACAGACACACTGAACAATGGAACAGAACAGAAAACCCAGAAATGAACCCACAATTATATGGCAATTAATATTTGAGAAAGCAGGATAGCATATCCAATGGGAAAAAGATACTCTTTTCACCAAATGGTGTTGGGAAAGCTGGACAGCAACATGCAAAAGAATGAAACTGAACCACTTTCTTACATCATATACAAAAATAAACTCAAAAAGGATGAAAGACCTACGTGTGAGACCTGAAACCATAAAAATCCTAGAGGAGAACAGTAACAGACAGTAACCTCTGAACGCAGCCATAGCAAGTTCTTTGTAGTTATGTTGCCTGAGGCAAGGGAAACAGAAGCAAAAATAAACTATTGGGACTTCATCAGAATACAATGCTTCTGCACAGCAAAGGAAACAAACAACAAAAGTAAAAGGCAACCTATGAAATGGGAGAAGATATTTGCAAATTACATATCTGATAAAAGGTCAGTATCCAAAATCTGTAAAGAGTTCATACCTCTCCACACCCCAAAAATGAGGAATCCAATCAAAAAAAGGGGAGAAGACATGAATACCATTCTTCCATACAAGACATACAGATGGCCAGCAGACACATGAAAAGATGCTCCATATCACTCATCATCAGGGAAATACAAATCAAAAGTGCTCACACCTGTGAGAATAGCTAAAATCAACAACACAAGAAATAACAGGTGTTGGTGAGGATGTGGAGAAAGGGGAACCTGGTGCCCTGTTGGTGGGAATGCAAACTGGTACAGCCACTGGGAAAAACAGTATGGAATTTCCTCAAAAAGTTAAAAATAGAAACAACCCAATGACTCAGCAATTGTATTCCTAGCTATTTACCCAAAGCATATGAAAATACTAATTCAAAGGGCAGGCACCCCCTGTATTTATAGCTGCATAATGTACAATAGCCAAATCATGGAAGTAACCCAAGTGTCTGCTGACTGATAAATGGACCAAGAAGAGGTAGTACATATACCCAATAGAATATTACTCAGCCATAAAGAATAATAAAATCTTGCCATTTGCAATGATGTAGATGGAGCTAGAATGTATTATGCTAATATAAATAAGTCAGTCAGAGAAAGACAAATGCTTTATGATTTCACTCATATGTGGAATTGAAGAAACAAAACAAAGGAGCAAAGGGGGAAAAAAAGAAAGAGAGAAACTAACCAAGAAACAGACTCTAAACTATAGAGAAGAAAGTGATGGTTACCAGAGAGGAGGTAATAGTTATTTTATTTATTTATTTATTTTTTAGTTCTTATTTAAATTCCAATTAGTTAACCTACAGTGTAATATTAGTTTCAGGTGTGCAATATAATGATTAGACACTTCCATACAATATCAAGTGCTCTTCACAACAATTTTTCAAAAGGGTAAACAAGTAAAAAGACAAAGGGCATCTGGGTGGTTCAGTCACTTAAGCATCTGACTCTTGATTACATCTCAGGTCATGATCTCAGCATCATGGGATCAAGCCCTGCATTGGGCTCTGCACTCAGAAGGGGGTCTGCTTGAATTCTCATTCCCTCTCCCTTTGCCCTTCCCCCGGCTCTCTCTCTCTCTCTCTAAAATAAATAAATCTTAAAAAAAAAAAAAAAGAAAGAAAGAAAAGACAAAAAACAGGAAAAAATAGAAAACCTCTAGCACGATGAAAGAAGTAAACTTAACAAACCTGTATAAACAGTAAATGGAATAGACATATTGCTTTAATTAAAGCTAAATATTGTCAATCTAGAGTTAAAAGAAAACTATATGCTATTTATGAATATACATACACACTTTAAAAATAAGGATACACTTTTAAAAATATTTTGAAATTGCTTTTAATGTAAAAAAACCCCATAGAAACAGAAAACCAACATATGAATGCATTTTATGAGATGCCATTCCTGTAACCACCATGAGGATGAAAAAATAGAACTATCCCTGTCACCCAGCAGCTCCTTCCTGTGCTCCCCTCAGTCACACCTGCCTCCCCCACCAAAATGACTTCCAACTGATTTCATAAGAATTATATCTGTATGTCTTTATAGTTCTTTTGGCCAAAAAGCATCCCTGGGCATTATGATTTAATCTCGTCCTTTGCATTTTCAACAATTCATAATACATTAAGTCTCTTTTAATTTGCAGGTTTCCCCTCCATCCTCTCTTTCCCTTCTAACTTTTTCAAAAAATTTAATAATTGGAAATTTGGACCTCTCAATCCCTTTCACTTTATCCCCTTATAATTTATTTGTTAAAAGCCCCAAGTGTTTGAATTGTAGTTTCTTGTAGTTTCTCCTGGTCTGGATATTGCTATTTGTATATTCACAGTGCTGTTTACCCGTCGCTGTAAATATAAGGACACACTTATAAAGGAAAAGAATTTTTAAAAATATTCCATACAAATTCTAATCATGAAAAAAATAAAATCTGAGTATGGAAGTGTGGGACAAAATAGAAAATGACTAGGAGTATTACAATAGGTAAAGAGTAATATTCAAAATTAAAGGCTATTCATCAAGAAGACAAAACATCCATAAATGGGCATGTATAAAATAACATGTCTTGAAAATATAAGAATAAAAAAATTGATAGAACACAAAAGAGTAATCGAAATATCTACTATCTTAGTTGAGTATACTAAAAAAACAAGCAAGCAAAAGAATGAGCAAAGCTGTGAAGTGTTGGAAACTCTATCATCTAAGTTAACCTAATTGACATTTATAGAATAATATAGCTCACAAGTGAATAATCCATACTCTTTTGAAGTTTACATGGAGCCATCTATCCATAATGAACCATCTAATGGACAATGAATCTTATCTCAGTGAATTAAAATGGCTAAAAATGATTCAGAGTATGATCTGTGACCACAATTAAATTAGATATTAATAAGAAAACTGTAAGTGGAAAATCCTCAAACTTACGGAATTTAAATAGCACATTGAGGCAAAGAGGAAACCATGATGTGAATTAGAAAATATTTTGAAATGAATATTAATGGAAATAAAGCATATCAACATATAATGTATTGAGTATAATACATATAAATTGGGTGATAAATTTAAAGTGATGATAGATGAACATTTATAGTTTTAAATATATATAATAAAAAGAATGGTTTAAAATGAGCAAGATAACCTTCCATTCTTAGAAGCCAGAAAAAGTAGAAAAATTACACCCAAAGTAAAAAAAGGAGCACAAAAGCAAAAATCAATAAAATAGAAAAAAACATAGAATAAGAAAAAATCCATTATTCACAGGATGGATGGATGGATGGATGGATGGATGGATGGGTCTCGTAATCATTACATTAAAAAAACTGACATGTAAAAGAGTACATGGTGATTTGTTCCATTTATATAAAGTTCAAAAACAGACAAAACTAATCTATGATGGTGGCGGTAATGACTGTCATGGGGCATTCTGGGGGGTTTGGTGGTTCTATGTTTTATTTCTTGATCTGAATCTAGGTGTTAATTACACTGGGTTGTTCACTTGAATATTAATTGAACTGTTAGCCTATGGTTTATAGAATGTATCTATATAGATATATAGATATCTTCAATGAAAAGTGCTGTAAGAAGTGTGAATGAATCTTCCTGTTCATTGTTTCTTCAGCCCTGCGTTTTGGAAGTGATTCTGCTTTTTTTAGCCTCAAAGTGGCGTCAAACTGATTCTCGAAGTCTGCACAGACTTAGGGGCCAAGATAGCCTACGTTCAACAGTGCACAGCATCCACCCTCTCGAGCCACCTCTGCTCTCACAACCAACTGCCTCTTGCCAGGTGCGTGGCCAGGAGGGGTCTCCTCGCGCTCCCAACTGCCCTGTCGGCAAGCCAACTGCCGTTATTCCGGCTGGCATCTAGGACGTGAAGCCATGTTGTGCTTACTACTTCTTCTCATTGGGCTCGTCGGGGTCCAGACAGACAGGAGTAAGTATAAAAACCTTTCCTCTGACCTTTTGGGAATGTCAGGTCTCGTCTCCGTTTTCTTCTGAGAGGTCAGGTATCCCTGGGAAAGGGCTTTCTTGTAGGGGCTCCGACTCTGTAAGCCAGAGACCACAACTGCATCACCTTCCCCAACCAAAATCCACACTGGATGTGAGGGGACTTTCCCCCTCGTCTTGGTGCGGTATGAAAGATGAGAGATGCCATGGTTGAGTGAATACCTCAAGGTTAGAGTTTCGTATATTGCTCTGCGTTTTCAACCTGTGGAGTCTGTAGTTGGAAAAACCAAAAGACCTGACTTTATTTGTACTGAATTTCTCTTTAAAGTCTTGTAATTCTTAGAAAGAGGTGGAAATGGAGTGTATTTGAAAAGACAGTTTTAAAAAAGGTGGCGTTTGAAAGATTACAAATTTAGATGAGGAAATAATGGAGGAAGCTATGAGGTGATGGTGTTACTCTAATAAAACATTTGTACCTTGCAGATTCTGAAAGACTACGTGTGCAAATTACAATACCAGAGAAAATACGGTCAATATTAAGTGGAGGAGTTGAGTCACATGTAATTCTCACTAACATTTTTCACATTCTAAAATAAGGGGGATTTTTTTAATAAGAAGTAAACTTGGACTTTTCATCCATGCAAACTTGGTGGATTTTATATTTATGTCCAGTTTTCCTTAAGTGGAAAAGCCCTTTTGGCAACGAACCAAGATAAACCGTGCTTCATAGAAATACGGTGCAGTGATGCTTATTGTCAAAGTCCCAAGTCCCATGTTTTAAATCTGTTTTCCTCTTGAGTGTCTTTGAATAATCATTGACCTGATTCATCTAGAGACTCTCTTCTTACTTGCTTACTAGGCTATCTTTGGAGGGTTTTTTTGTCCTTGTTAAGTAAGCCTATGGCTTCCTTATACTGTATAATGATCATTTCATTTAATGAAGTTTTATATGAGTAATTTTGATTGCAAATATGTTAATCATTAAGATTTTTTTTCATGCCATCTTAGTTCATCTTGGTCCAGGGTATTAGGTTTTCTTTTCTTTGAATTTGAAAGAAAAATGTTTTTTTACTAATTTCTAGAATAATTTCCAAGATATGAAATGTGTTTTTTCAAACATCACACCTTAATTTTCTTTTTGGTTGGGTAGTAAATGTTGTGGTAATTTGAGTGCAAATATTTCCTTAGCAACTACCCACTTGTCACCCTAATTTACAAGCTTAAAAATTTCAATATATCATTTTAAAAGGAATGCATATTTATGAAAACTTAAAATAATTTAAATAGAACAAAAGTGAGGTATTTAACAGTATTTTGAAAGAGTTTTAGTTTTTAATGTAAAATGAATATGGAATTGCTTGCTCATATTTGAAAATATATACAGAATCTACTTTGAAGGAAATATCTTCAACCAGGCATCACCACCTTCTATGGTAGTAATTCTCATAAGAGAAGTACAAAAAAATCACCTGTCCTCAACTGTCAAATTCATGAGGGAAAAAGTTTGACTACTTTGTTAATGTCTCTATCCCCCATGTTGAGAATAGTGCTGAATACATAGTATTTTTTGAACCAGTGAGGCTATGTGGTACTTATTGGTTTAACAAATGCTGTAAACATAATATAACATAGTGTATGTTTACAACTGTTATAATTAATAAATAAACGATATAGATTATAAGAAGAGAATATTCAATTAGAAGTTCTAAAAAATACTGATCGGCATGTCTACATGTGAAAAGTATAATGAAAGTGGGGAAAAAATCAAGAATTAACGGTAGACCACAGCTAAAGAGATAGATAGATGCAACATATAAATGACTATGGGAGAAAGAAGATAGGATTAGATGCTTAAGTATATAATAACTGAAATTCCTGAAAGGCGGGAAAAACCTGGGGAAGAGGCTATATTAGACATATAAAAACTGACAAATTATAGAAAAAAGAGAATCTTCAGTTGCAAGTATGACAACACAGAATAAATAAAAATCAGTATTAACAACACCTTGACATAGCAAAATCAGAATTCCATTCTAGTGGATATTATAAAATAGGAGTAAAATAAGAATAAAGAATAAGGCTCAAATATTAAAATTAAGTAGAAATATAGAATAAAAAATAAGGGAAAACACACACATATATATGTACACATATATTTAATAATTATTGCTAATAGCATGTCTTTGATAAAGTGTGTGTATTGTACACATATGTCTATATGTATATATACACACACATATATGTACAACACACACACACACTCACACTAAGGCCAAAAATATGAGTTACTTAATAGTATTATTTAAAAGGTAAAAACTTTTTAGGATATAGTCAATCTTTGTTGAAAGACATTAGATTCTCTTTCCCTCTCTCTGGCCCCTCCTGCTTGTGCTCTCCCTGTCTCTTTCTAAAATAAATAAATAAATAAGTACATACATACATACATACATACATACATAAATCTTAAAAAGAAACAACATACTACAACCACTAATAAAGTGGAAAAATAAAAACTAGATCATGTTGGCAGTCAAGAATACTCAGTATTTTCTTAGGTCAGTTTTCACCAAATCTATAGATTGACTGCTGTTCCAATAAGAAATTTCATGGAAATTAGCAGATTGATTCTAAAATATATATGGAATGGTAAAACATAAAAAATTGTTAACTTTGAAGAACAAAACAGTGATTCACTTATTTCATTTCAAAACCTATTTTAAAGTTTAGTAATTAATATAATGTGGTATTTTAAAAGACAAATTAATAGAACAGAGTAGAAGCCTCCCAAAGACCAATGCACATATGAATTTTTTCAATTCAGTGGTGGCAATGAAATCATTGGATAAAGAATGTACTGGTTAATAAATGGTGAAGGCACAGTTGATTAATGATAGGGAATAATGATAAAGTATATATTAATGTTACTTGAGACACCAAAATTGATTCAAGATCATTTAAATGTATACATCTGAGAGTAAAATACTAAAAATCTGGAAGACAAGATAGATTATTTCTCAGACCTTATAATAGGGAAGAATTATACCAAATAGAAAAAGGAGCACAAATTCTTAAGCGAAGGATTTAGAAATATCTAGATTTAAAGATAAAAATAAATAGCTACCATAATCAAAGTGAAAAATATTCCAGGCTCACAGAAGATATTTGCAAACCATGTAAAACACAAAAGGTAGCCCGAATATATCAAGAATTCATACAAGTCAATAAGATAAAAAAAAATAGAAATGTACAAAGTTATGAATGACAACGGTTAAACTTGAAAGGATAATAATTATCAAACATATATACAAATCAGGATATTTATAGGGAACTGCCAAGCAAACACAATAGGTTACTATTTCACAACATCAATGGCAAAAGTTAAATCTAACAAAACAAAATGCAATTAGAGGAGATGGATAAAAGGATAATATTATTTACTTTTTGTGAATGTCTACCTTGGTACAACAAAGCCGCAGATTAATTTTAAACTTGAAGTGAGGGGCGCCTGGGTGGCACAGCGGTTAAGCGTCTGCCTTCGGCTCAGGGCGTGATCCCGGCGTTATGGGATTGAGCCCCACATCAGGCTCCTCCGCTATGAGCCTGCTTCTTCCTCTCCCACTCCCCCTGCTTGTGTTCCCTCTCTCGCTGGCTGTCTCTATCCTGTCGAATAAATAAATAAAATCGTAAAAAAAAAATAAAATAAATAAATAAATAAATAAATAAATAAACTTGAAGTGAAGTTGCAAAGTACTTTTTAATAAAAGAAGTTCGTTCACTCATAGGCTTAGTTTAACACATCTAACAAATATGCAGAAAGGGAAATGTCTAAGATTATTTATTGGGGCATTGCTTAAAATAGTGAAACAAAACTAAACATCCATTGACAGCATAGATGAATCAAATGTGCTATATTCAGGAAATGGGATACCTTACCATCAAAAAGAATAAATTATAAAGCTACATGTATTGATGATGATGATGATAGGAAATGTTTGCATAGCGCTTTATTATATGAGATAGTGTTTCAAGCAGAGATGTAATCAGCAATGAAATATATAACTTGTAGAAGTATTACATTTATGCAAAGCTAAAATTTATGCAAAAAAATACTTAAACATCCATAATTAGTATAAATATAAAAATATGGGAATGATAAACACAAAACTACGGATGTTGGTTAGCTGCAGTGTAAGAGAGGGTATTATCATGGGATGAGAGAGTACTTAAAATTGTTTTCAAATACTTGTAATGTTTTTATTTTTTAACAAAGACATTGGCAACAAGGCATTTTATATAATTTGTTGTAATGTTTATATGTCAAAATATGTAATCATTAAAAAAAATAATCATAGCGTATAGAGAAGATCAAATGCCTTTGAAAAAACATCATGCATAAAGTTGAAATATTGAAAGCTTTTCTCCTGAGATCAAGAAAAAGATAAGGATGTCCACTATTACCTTTTCTATTTATCCTTGCCTGGGAATATTAGCCACCGCAATAAGAAAGGAAAACAACAAAAATTAAAAATAGCCATACAAATTGGAAAAAATAATGCTAACATTATTTATAGGTTAAATGATTGTATATAAAATAAAATCCAAAAAAATCTAGAGAAAATTAGAAATAACATAACAATTTAGTAAATTCTTTAGAGTCAAGATCAATACACAACAAAACAAAAAGAAACAAGTTCAAAACATAAAAATCAATTGTATTTCTATTCTGCAAAACAAAAGTATAAAATGAAACTTTAAAAAATTTTACACTACTTCAAAATCAAAATCTGAATAAATCTAACAAAGATAAGCAAACCTCCTCTCTGAAGACAGTAAAACAAGATGAGAGGAATTAAAGGAGTATAAATAAAAATAAACGGAGTATATTCCATGCTATTGGATTGGAAGGCCCAATAATGTAAAGACGTCAAAACTACCCAAATTGATCTCTAAAGACTAAATTGCCCATTTGTGAGACCTCATTTCTTAATCTTACTATTAATAAAATAGATCGATGGGTTTTGATACAAACTTGGAATGAATTTTATAAAATGTGCAAATATACATTATGTGCTGTTAAATCTTTGCTCTACTATATGAATTTTGTATTGAATAATTTATACTCTTTCCTTTTAAGCATAAGTTTTGAAGTGGCCGTCAGTCTTTATTAAGCTAATGTAGTTATTGGATGAAAACCACTTTTTCAGATTCAAAAGTTTTATTAGCTTTTAGTTATTAGTTTTATTAATATTTGAAAATTACCAAGTAAATGACACAAATCATATTCTTCCACCCATCTTTATTATGAAAGCCAATATTTAAATATCAAGTTTCATTGAAATAAATCAACATTAAATTATAAATTTTCCTCTTTTTATTGTATTCATGTGCTTTGAATGTAATTATCATTAATAGAAAAAGATAGTTTTCCTTTCTAACATTCTTCTCACTTTTCTTTGCCTTTTTAATATACTCTTCTTCCAGGTGTCCTACAACATTATGATTGAAGGAAAAACATACACGGTGAACCTGATGCAAAAGTAGGCGACCTACATTATTCTATCACCTGTATTTGATCTCATTATTGTTTATAATTAATCCAGAATGTAATTATTTTGCATTTTTAGATTCTCCTAGTTACTGGCTATTCATTTGTCTCTTATTTTATGCCTTAAAAAACTTTAACTCTATATAATAAATATCTAGACGTTGAACCTGTAGTGTATACTCCCATCTTTCTCCTTCTCAGTAGCACCAGATTTTTATTTGTTTATCCATGGATTTCATGAAAGATGAATTTTGTTATTTTTTAATCTTTATCAAAACATAAATATGTCTTGTTTTTGAATTCCTCATATTCAGCTATATTTGAAGAGAACATCATGAATTTTAGGATGGAAAGAATAGTGATAAGTAAAAGAAAATTACTTAACGCATTATATCAGAATGTTGTTAGGACTTGGAATATAATTGTAATTAGCCAAACTTAATCCCATGCCAGCTGATGAATTTAGAAAAAATAAGCACATCTTTATGTGCTTTGTTATGTGCTTTGTTAAAGCAAAGAATGCTTTATTGATAACCTGAATGAAGTAGGTTGTTAACGTTGGCTTCAACTGCCAGTATATGGTGCCATATAGGTAACTTACATTTGCAAAGCTGCAAGCCTACTTCCAGTGCAGGAAAAATCAGGAAGGTTATTAAATTAGATTAAAACTAGGTAAATTTGTTTTTAATGAAGTCTACAATCTATTTTTATCCTTTAAAGTCATATTATCCTTTTATCCTTTAAAGTCATATTATCTTGGTAAATACAGACTTCTCTACAAAGGAACAAATCAGCCCTCCAGACATAGAAAGAATTTGTTCCCAGTCCCTAGAGCTGACAAGTATAAGCCGTTCATTATTGTCATGGACTTTACAACCTCTCTAGAAAAAAATAAATATTCATCATGATTAAAAGGCAAAATCACCAGGACAGCATAATAATTCAAAATGTGTATGCACATAAAAACAGGCCTCAAATTGTAAGAGGCAGAAATGGACAGAAATGAAAAGAGAACTAGATAAATTATTAAGACAACTGAAGATTTAAATATTCTTTTCTCAATAACTGATAGATGAAGTAGAAAGAAACTCAGCAAATCTGTTGGACCTCGAGTGGAACTATCAATCCACTTCATCTAATCAACATTTATAGGAGATAACACACAGTAGCAACAGTATATGCATTCTTTTTAGTGCAAGGAGAATATTGAACAAGATGTAATAGAGAAAAACAGTGCAAGAAATGGAAATGATAAGAACAGGAAAAACCAAAGAAGGAAATTGATTAATAATAATAATGATGAGCTTTTGGATTCCTCCATGAAAATTTTATCCTATGCTTACTTAAAAATGATTTTTTGCTTACTGATTTACAACTTTTCCCATTATTTATAATGCTGATATAACTTATTGATTATTCCAAAGAATTTGAAATGTTATCAATCTGAATAATAGAAACCACATTTGGAAGGAAGTAGACAAAAGCTGGTGGAAAGGTCCAGGTATTTTATCTTGGTCTTATAAAGTATGATTCATACAGCAGAAACTCTACATGGGCCCACAAAAAAAAGAAAATACAAAGTAATTCATTGATGGTATGCCAATGAAATATTAAAAAAAATAAGACTAGATACTGTTTTAGTTTGTTTAATCAATATAAAGAAACCATATAGCAACTTGAACAGGGAAAGTGTAATATAAAGAATTATTAGCTGTAACAGTGACTAGAATAAAAAATAAGTAAAGAGAACTCTAAAAAACATAGGAATACCGGATACAAGAAGCAGCCAGCAATCCTAGGACTGAAATGAAAAAGCCAATCTCATTATCCCAGGATTGAGATGCAAACCTTGTTAGAAGGGGCACAGCTGTGAATCTCTGAATAGTAGGAAGTCACAATGGTGCTGTACCAATAGGTATAGCCATAGAGTTTCCCTTTGGAACTTCTCAGAAATCTGTTTAGGGTAGTCAGGAAAGCTGTTCAGGAAGAGGGATCTCACAAAGCTACTCTGCTACAAAAGGAGAGAGACCAGAATTATGGGAGGAACCTGCTGGCTGATGGGTGCTAGTAACCATGATACACTAAAGGATCTGTGTACTGGAGAAACGTCAAGCACTGAGGGATCCTGGTGGTGCAATGAGCAGAACAATTAAAGGAGCCTTCCAAACTAGCACACTGGAACCAGGAAACAAAGCTCTGGCCTCACACTCTTCAACACCCTCTACTGGCAAAACTTCAGAGCCACTTGGCAAAGGAAAAAATAATTTAGGGGCCCAGATTTATTTTCACAAAGCAGGTAAAAGATTTATTAGGAGCTGAGTGCCAAGACATCAATAATCGATAAAGTCTACAACTTTGACTAGTCAGCTTTCATTTGCACACATTTGAACTCTGGTAAAACAACATAATTACCCTGTATTTCTATTTAACAAGATTCAGCTACCCTTTTTACAAGGGAAGAAATTCCCACCCTTCCCCTCAATTGAGGAGACACACAATCACAAGAGCCATCGTGTCCATTAATTAATACTATGTTAACTAGAGAGTAAATTGTGAAGTTAACTTCCAACAACTTGCAGGAAAACTAATAACATGAAGAAGGAAAAAGAGAAAGGTTAGTATATACAAATAAATACAAATGTATACATATAAGAAACAAAGAGAGTTCCATTTCTCTGAGACTCCAATTAAACATATATTAGATAACACTGTCTCGCTGATTGCTGCAACTGTATTTAATTTTTTTAAAAGGTTTTGTTTATTTATTTGACGGAGAGAGCAGCAGAGGGAGAGGGAGAAGCAGACTCCCTGCTGAACAGGGAGCCCAATGTGGGACTTGATCCCAGGACTCTGGGATCATGATCTGAACTGAAGGCAGACACTTAACTGACTGAGCCACCCAGACATCCTGCAACTATATTTAATTTTTAAAGACTCTTTTTTTTTTCTCAGCTTTCTTTCAGATTTGATATCTGTAGGTTCATACTCTAGGCACTTTTTTTAACCCTTTCTATTACCTTCTCTAATGTGCAGTAAGACCTATCCATTATATTCATTTTATTTTTTTTTAATTTTTAAAAAATATTTAATTTATTTATGTGTGTAAGAGAGAGACACAAAGAGAGCACAAGCAGGGGGAGTAGCAGGCAGAGGGAGAAGTAGCTTCCTGCTGAGCAAGGAACCCAATAGGGGACTGGATCCCAGGACCCTGGGATCATGACCTGAGCCAAAGGCAGACACTAAACCAACTTAGCCACCCAGGCATCCCTAGAGTTGACATTTTTTATAACCTTTATTTCTCTGCTAAATTTTCCTATTGTGCTCAAATTTTCCTTTATATTATTGATCACATTTTTAATATCTGTTTTAATGCCTTTTTTATTCTTTACTAATTCCAAAATCCTGAGTTGTTTCAGGATCAGTTCTCTTTTGGATTTTTCTCTTGACTATGGGCCACATTTTTCTTTTATTCATATACACAATATTTTAAAATCATATACTGGCCATATTCAATGATACATTGGACCTTGTAACTGTTTTTATTCTTACTACTGCAGACAATTAACTTGACTGGAACCAGTTTCTAAATTCTACTCTCTTGTGTTTGGAGACAGCCCAAAATCTCTCCTTAGTTCTTCCAGTTTTTCTTGTCTTAGTTTCTGCTGAACTACTGGAGATTTCTTTCATATAGTCTCAATGTAGATGTAAGTACAGAACCTACGCCTGAGTTAATAGCACCCATTTTTAAGGCCTCTCTTTGTGCCTCCTCCTTTCCTATGGCATCTCAATTTCTAGACACTCAGTAATTTTGTTTTTTTGTTGTTGTTGTTGGAACATTAGTTGCCTTAGTGCCCTCAGGTGAAAACCATTACAAATGCAAATCCAGAAAATGCAGTTTTCTTCTTCTAGTTTGGATTCCCTGCCCCCTGCTTTACTTTTCCTGCCTTTGTAGTGATAGTTTAAAATTTATTTTTCCAGAGTTTATATTTGTTATCAGTGAGAGAGTTAACGCAAGCTACTCTGCCATTACACTCAGGTATTTCTGAGAAGAAAAAATTCTCTTCTGGATTCATTTTTTTAACCTCTATCTTACAAAATTAAGTGAAGAGAGTGTGAGGAAAAAAAAAAGTTAATGATTTTTACTTTGATCTGAATGAATGCAAATGTCATCTTTAGTTTTTAACAGGAAAAAATATGAAAATGTACATAATTCTTTTCTTTTTTAATACTTAAAGGTTTTCATTCTCTGAATACCAAGAGTTAACATTTTATGATTACCCTTTGAAAATAGGGTACTTGGGAGCAATTTTGAAGTTTTCAAAATCAGTACATAATGCTTTTTGACACTTCAGGGAAATTTTTGGAGAATTGAGCCAAATGTTCATTTAATAATCTTATAAATCTATTTTGGAAACAATGAACATTTGACACATACACACAAATAAAGATATATGTTTTAAATATTTGAAAATAGTTTCTTTAACATGAATTATTTTAATGAATTATTCTAATAGAGATACATGTATTTATCTTTATTTTTCAGAATTTTTGCCACTAACAAGGGTATATTGAAGGTTATCCAATTTCTATGGTGATCGTTAGCACATGTACTGGACTCAGGTTAATCGTTTTATGATTACAAAGTAGAATAGTGTTTTAGAAATTTTTTAATTAATTTTTTTTTGAGAGAGAGAGAGAGAAAGAGAGCACAAGTGGGAAGGGGCAGAGGGAGAAAGAGAAAGAATCCTAAGCAGGCTCCATGCTCAGAGTGGAGCCTGACACAGGACTTGATCTCATGACCCTGAAATCATGAGCTGAGCCAAAAACCAAGAGTTGGTTGCTTAACCAACTGAGCCACTCAGACACCCCAGAAATTTTTGTATTCTTAAAATTATATTCAGGAGTTCTAAAGTGAGGCATGACTTATTGTGGGAAACTCTCGGTGGAAAAGCATAGAATGCAAATTCTTGTAATGTCTCCTACCCAATATTGAATTAAGATTTTTGATATATTTGTAGACTATGAAATACGAATTGCTAAGTGAATACTAATAATGTTAGTATTCTGTGCCACTCTGTAAGCCTGTGGATATTCAGTAACTTTTTCCTACATTACCATCTCAGACTAACGCTCAAAATAATCTGCACACAATTTAAAAATAAACTCATTCAGTGTCATTTTCTTATTTATTGTATTGACTTTTAAAATGCATTATCTTATTTTTTTACTTATGTTTTGAAATTTGTAGGGGCTTACTACAGTTTGAAAATGTAAGTTATGGTATTGAGCCCTTGGAACCTTCAATTGGTTTTGAACATGTGATTTACCAAGTAAAACACAAGAATAAAGGTGTTTCTTTATATGCTGAGAAGGATATTGAATCAAGAGAAATGCCCTATAAAATACAAAGTATAGAGGTAGGTGATTGAGTAAAATATATGATTATTACCAAGCAAATATATAATCGATGTATTTTTCTAATGTACAAATTATTTACATAACATTATAGTAGATAGATAGATGTGCCAGAAACTTCATGACTTCTATTGTAAGCCTTAAAATGAGTCATTCAATTTTTTAGAACTCCAGGCTGGCATTTTCCACTGTTAGTAGCATGTTTTCTTGTAATCTAGATCTTCACTGTCTGCAGATGCACTTCTTTCTCCATATTTATTATGTCAAAATTTTGATATAATTAACACAAATGCAATTCACATAAATATTGAAGATACATATCTAAAGTCCTGGGGAGAATCACCAACATCTTTGAAAACAACTGCCTCAGAGAGGCCATTACTTTTTCCTCAAGAAAGACAGGGTTAATCTTATACAGGGATGGAAAGGTTACTTCTACTGGCAAAGAAGATTCATCAGAATTTAGGGGCTCACTGAACCCGAGCTTCATCAGAGTCTTCCCATATGTCTTCATTGCAGTTTTCAGGATATCATTTCTTCCTAATTAATGTCCACAATTTAACAGTAGGCTCATGTAACATTGGAAGTTCAGCTTGTGTTATAATTTGTCCATTCATATAAATGAGATTCTGAGCTTGGTTTTCAGCAATCTCAGTTCACCAAATACAGTAGTTAAGGGGCTCTTTCAGGGCAGATATTTCTTCAGAGAAACATAATCAACAAGATGCATGTATATGGATATGTATGATTGGATGAGGTCCAACCATTTGGAAGGATAATCTGCTTTTCTCAAAATTCCCCAATATAAATGTTTATCTAAGCTAAAATCACCTTCACAGAAACATCCAGAACAATGTTTAAATACAAATTAGGGCACTGTGGCCCAATCAAGTTGACAGATAAAATTAACCATCACACCAGAGTTAGAAAATTCATTACTATATTTCTTCTAAAATTTTTATTGTTTAATATCTTACATATGATCCAATTTATGTCAATTTTTATAGAGTGAGGTGGAGTTCTAAATTCATCATTTTTTATTTGTAACCTAGTTTTCCCAACTGTTTTATTGAAAAAACTATACTTTGTTCCACTGAATTTTCATTGCTTTATTCACCCAAAGGTCAGTTGACCGTAAATGTTTGGGATTATTTCTACACTTGCAATTATGTTTCATTGATCTTTATATCTATTCTTATGACAGAATCACATCTTTTTTTTTTTCTTAACTACTATACCTTTGAAGTATTTTTTGGAATCAGGGATTGTTCTTTTATGAAATTGTTTGGCTACTTTGGGTAGTATTCATTTCCAAATAAATTTTAAATTTTATTTATTTCAATTCCCTTAAAAAGCCAGATGGGATTATGTTGATTTTGTAGATTGCTCTGGGAAATATTGCCATTTAACAATGTTAACTCTTTCTATCCATGAACATTGAATAGCCTTTTGCTTTTAGGTTTTCTTTAATTTCATTTTGCAATGTTTTATATAGTTCAGTTTTCAAGTTGTCATCAAAACATCTTTTGTGAAATTTATTTCTACACTTTTTATTTAAATATTGCACACTTAATTTTTATTTCAAAGTTGTGTTTCTAACTATTAGTGTTTGGAAATTATTGGTTTATATATACTGATTTTGTATTTTGCAAACTTGTTTAAATTATTTATTAGCTTTTTATTGAACCTTTTGTAATTTTCTATGTTTAAGATTATGTTATCTTCAATAAAGGTAGTCGATGCTCTTCTTTTGCAATTAGGATACCTTTCATTTATTTTTCATTGCTGAATTACCCTGGTTAGCATCTCAGGTACAATGTTGGATAGGTGAGAAGAGATATCTTTGTCTTTTTCAAATCTTAGGAGGAAACGATTCAGTCTATTTTCATTAAGTATGATATTAATGGTGAAATAAAATAAAAACTCCCTGGAATTTTTTACTTACTTTACTCTGGATAAAACTCTCCTGTTTTTCATTCTATCCCACTTTTTCTAACTTTTTCTTACACAATCACATCCTAGATACTGATATTTCCTATGTTATGTCTCAGGTTTTCATTTGTTTGTCATATATTTTTCCATGGATTTATCTCCTGTGATTTACAGATCTCCCATTCTCTTTCTAAATTTTTTCCTGAGTTATCCCAAGTTAAAATATACAAATACATATTATCTACCCACCTATACCTATCATCTATGTATCTATGTATATGTGTATCTGTGTATTTATCTTTTTATCATCTGTTCTCTATCATCTATCATCTATCTATCATCTATCTATATCTATCTATCTATCATCTATCTATCTATCTATCTATCTATCATCTATCATCTATCTATATCAATCATCATCTATCTATCATCTATCATCTATGTATCATCTATCATCTACCTGTATCTATCATCTATGTATCTGTGTATCATCTATCATCTATCTATCATCTATCATCTATCATCTTTCATCATCTATCTATCATCTATCTATGTAACATCTATCATCTACCTGTATCTATCATCTATGTATCTGTGTACCTATCATCTATCATCTATTTATCTATCATCTATCATCTTTCATCATCTATCTTTTGCCTATCAATTATCTTCATGTCCCTTCTCACTCCCTGAATATTCCTACCCATGACTTTTGACATTTTTTCAACTTAAATCTTTAATCTATCTATGTTGCAGTTGGACCTTCTGGTAGCATTACATGATCTTCTTGCTTAGATTCAATTCTGTAGTATTTACTTCACTAAAGCAAACTTCCCTGCAACCGGAGTTATCTTTATATAACACATATATAAGCAATTTGTCTCTGTATATGGTTATTTTCTCTTACTAAATAAAATGCTTTAGTGGTCTTTTGAAATCAAATATCTGCTCACTTTTCCAATACACACAATTCCTGAAATTATTTTATGCATCTTTGTCTTAAACTTTTATTTGGCTATAATGGACTGTGAATTTTTTTCTGCTAGAAGCTTATTGTTCAGTAAATGAATAAATTAATTGTTATTAACTAAATATTAACCAATCCGAATCTCAAAAATCAAGGTTTACCTCAGGGAATGTTAGGCAACACTTAATGTTCATTAAAACAAAGAAATAGGTTTGAATCCCTCGATCCATTAAAATATTATTTCTCTCAATTAATTTAAATGTTTATTTTTGTCCTCTAGTAAGGTAGTGTCGTTTTCTTGTTTAGGGACTTTAATGAAAGGATAGAGTCCTATAAGCAAGACTATTATGCAACATTTGGTGCTTAATTTTGGAGGAAATAATAAGAAACCAGTTAGACCATAATGGGATTTCATCAGCATTTTTTCAATGAAACCATCAAATCTCCAAAACTTGGACCAAGAAAGAGAATTTTAGAGTGAGGGGGGAAAAATGAGTAATCCACGAGCCCTAAATTTGTCTTTCTGACCTTTCTCAACTTTTCTTTCTCCTTTAAATCACTAAAATCATTACTCTTTTCGTCTCCACTAAACCACAGATTTGTTGTTCCCTCTTTAATTCTCCTTTCATATGTTAAGGAAAACATTTTATCTAAAATGGAATGGTTTTGAACTTTCAAGGGATTAAATATCAGTGTAAAGAAGAAAAAATGCAGACACTAAAATAAGCATGATAAAATTTGCCTCAATTTCTGAAATTTGATGAGCCTTTTCTGCTTCCAAATATTTTCCAGTGCATGTAGATGGTATGTTATTTTAGCTTAAAAATATTTTAAGTTTTCCACATGAATAGTCTTAAGGTTTTGCAAAGACTGTTCTTAGATATTTTCTCCAGTGCCTTCCTCCTTCACCAAAAAATAATGATGAAAATAAGTAACAAATTTTTTAATAGTAATTATAACAATTATTACTGTATCTTCATTTTTGGGAAACAGTCTAAGCCACATAAATGATAAGCCAGATTTCAAACACCATTAAGGCTTCACATTTGTGCCTAAATTAACCACTATGATCTAAGTGGATCACATGGTACCCAGAGTATAGATCTTGAGATATCTATGATCTGGTATAAAATAGTTTGTCATTTTGATTCTTTGTTGGATAACATTTTTCTTTTTTTTTTTTAATTAATTCACTAAAATTTTTCTGAGGTAAATTATACAAAAATTAACTCTATTCTTCAAATGAAATATCACTCCTCTAGATACAGAGATGTGACCTCACTCTTTTGGGGTATAGGAAAAAACTATAGGACCACCTACTACAGTATAATAGAATTTTGAAGCTAATTAAACACTCACATCTTGTAATGGGAAGTCAATGGAAAAGTTTCTTTAGAGAAAAATAATATGAATAGCTCAGTACCAATGAGAATATAGACAATGGAAGTAAAGGAAATTTTCTTTGAGTAAATTAAATATTTGATCAAGCACAAAAGAAGTGACAAAGGCAAAATTTCTGCAAATGATTCAGTGATAGCAAGTTTTACTTAAATTATCTAATTATTTTTATATATAAAATTGTATTTTGCAACACTGAATTCATGAAGTAGTGATATATATTAAAACATTTAAGTAATACTTCAATTTTGATGTAAAATTTGTGGATTTTTTTTTCAGCCACTTCCAGAGTTTTCTCAGTATATAGAAATGCATGTTGTAGTTGAAAAAAATTTGGTAAGTATATTTTGACTTGTTTATGTCCATTTATATTAGCAATGGAGGGTTATAAAAAAGTTGGAATAAATTTTAACAAATGACAATGACCATTTTTGGTTTATTTCTGCTTTAATGTATTTTAAGTTACTAATATGAGTAGTAAATTGGAAATCAAATCTCTATAAATTTATTCTTAGTTTTATAGAAATAATGTAAATTTTAAATATTGCTAACTTTAGAATAGTTTCTTAGTAATTTTTATTTATCCTTCCCATCCTTCTAATGCTCAGAAATGCCTGATCTTTTTACTGCCTCCATGGTTTTGGCTTTTTCAGAATGTCATGTAATTGAAATACACAGTATGTAGCCATTATAAACTGTTTTCTTTACCTTAGTAATATGTTTTTAACTTTACTCCATGCCTTTTCATGGTTTAATAGCTCATTTCTCTTCAGCACTGAATAAAATTCTATTATCTGGATATACTATAATTTATTCATTCACTCACTTACTGAAGGATATCTTGGTTGCTTCCAAGTTTTGAAAATTGTGAACCAAACTGCTATAAACATCCATGTTTAGGTTTTTGTGTGCTACAATGAACCTAGGGGTGCATACATATCTTTTTGAGTTAATGTGTTTATTTCCTTTGGACAAATACCAAGAAGTGGCATTGATGGATCATATGGTAGCTCTATTTTTCATTTTTTTGAGGAACCTTCATGCTCTTTTCCAGAGTACCTGCACTGGGTTACGTTCCCACCAATAGTGCATGAGGGTTCCCTTTCCTACACATCCTCACCAACACTTGCTATTTCTTGTCTTTTTTAATAACAGCTATTCTAACAGGTGTGAGATAATATTTCACTGTCGTTTTGATTCATAGTTCCCTGATGATTAGTAATGTTGAGTACCTTTTCATATACCTCTTGACCATCTGTATATTTTCTTAGAAAAAGTGTTTATTCAGATCCTCTTCCCATTTTTTAATTGGATTGTTTGTTTGTTTTGCTATTGAGTCATATGAATTCTTCATATATTTTGGATATTAACCCCTTATTGGATATATGATTTACAAATATCTTCTCCCATTTGGTAGGTTGCCTTTTCATTTTGTTCATGCTGTCTTTTGCTGTGCATAAGGTTTTTAGAGTGATGTAGTCCCATTTGCTTAGTTTTGCTTTTGTTGCCTTTGTTTCAGGTGTCAAGTCCAAAAAGTCATTGCCACCTGATGTGAAAAAGCTTACTGTATGTTGTCTTTTAGGAGTTTTATGGTTTCAGGTGTTACTTTCAAGTCTTTAATTCAGTGTGTGTATAGTGTAAGATAGTGGTACCGTTTCATTCTTTTGTATGTGTTGTTCGATTTTCTTAGTACCATTTATTGAAGAGACTATTTTTCCCCATTGTGTATTGTTGGCTCCTTTGTTATACATTAATTGACCATAAGGCATGCATGGCTTTATATCTGAGGTTTCTGTTCTGTTCCATTGTTCTGTGTGTTTGTTTTTATGGCAATATCATACTGTTTTGATTACTATAGCTTTGTAATATATTTTGAAATCAGGGAGCATGATGCCTCTAGCTTTGTTCTTTTTCAAATTTGTTTTGGCTATTCAGGGTCTTTTGTGGTTCCACACAAATTTCAAGACTCTTTGTACTATTTCTGTGAAAAATGTCATTGGAAATTTGATAGATATTACCTTTGGGTAATATGGACATTTTAACAATGCTAATTCTTCTGATCCATGAACGCAGTATATATTTCTATTTTTTTGCATTTTTAATTTATCATTGTCTTATAGTTTTCACTGTACGTATCTTTTATCCTTATTTAAACTTATTTCTAGGTATTTTATTCTTTTTGATGAAATGCAAATGGAATTGTTTTATTTTTTCTTTCTAATTTTTCGTTATTAGTATACAGAAATGCAACAGATTTTCACATATTGATTTTTTATCCTGCAACCTTACTGAATTTTAGAAATTAGTTCTGAGTGTGTGTGTGTGTGTATCTGTATGGTTTTCTATGTATAATATCATGTGATCTGCAAATAGTGACAATTTACTTCTTCCTTTCCTACTTGTATAACTTATTTCTTACCTATTAGCTTTCAATAGGATTTTTGATACTATGTTAAATAAAAGTGGTGAGAGTTGGCATCTTTGTCTCATTCCTGATCTTAGACCAAAAGCTTTCAGGTTTTCCCAGTTGAGAATTATGTTAGCTATAGGCTTGTTATATATGGCTTTTATAATGTTGATGTACCTTCTATCCATACCCACTTTGGTGAGAGTTTTCATAACGAAAGGATGTTGAAGTTTGTTAAAATGTTTTTTCTGCACCTTCTGATGATTCTTCATCAACTGATCATATAATTTGTACCCTTCATTTTGTTGATGTAGGGTATCATACTGACTGATTTGCAGATGTCGAACCATTCTTACATCCCTGGAAAATATCCCTACTGATCACAATGTGTTATCCTTATAATATGCTGTTGAATTTAGTTTGCCTATATTTTGCTGAGGATTTTTTGTATCTGTGATCATTAGGAATATTGGTTTGTATTTTTCTTTTGCAGTGTTTGATTTTTGTATTAGGGTAATGGTGGCCTCATAAAATGAGTCTGGAAGTGTTCCCTCCTCTTTTATTTTTGGAAGAGTTTGTAGTGTCTTTTGTATTTTAAAAATATCTTTCCTATTTTATACTGAGTATATATAACATCACTTCTATAAAACAATGTTTAAAAACTAATAAATTGGCAATTTAAACAATTTCTTATCTTTGTCAGTATGATCACATGGCTTCTGATACGATTGTTGTCACTCAAAAGATCTTCCAGTTGATTGGACTGACCAATGCTGTAAGTATTTGCTTTTTAAATCTTTTTGCATTTGCTTGTGTTACTTAAAGCATTCCCATTCTTTTTTTTTATGGCACTGTCTGAATGCACATGATGTATGAAATAGGCCAAATTATGTAACTGTTTTAAGTTTCAGTTTTCTGAGTAAGAATAATAATAGGAATAATAGTTATTATGTATTCCTAATTAAGTTATGCATATAATTATAAAATTGATAAAGCACGTCACGTGGGGTTTGCTGAAGTACAAGCATTTCAAACTGTTAATTATTACTTGTTTTATAAGTAGTATTTATTACTTACTAATATATTCTGTGAGATCTGATCCAGACTTAACAATTCTGTTGTTTAATATTTGTCATCAGTGCAGTTTATTTTTATAGATAAATCTCCAGATCTATTTAAACCATGATATTTGAACACATTTTCTTCATGTCTTCTATTTTAGATTTTTACATCATTTAATATTACAATAATTCTCTCTTCATTGGAACTTTGGATAGATGAAAATAGAATCTCAGTAACCGGAGATGCTAATGAATTATTACACAGATTTTTAAAATGGAAAAGATCTTATCTTGTTTTGCATCCTCATGATATAGCATTTTTACTTGTGTAAGCATATTTTGGTTTTACTAAGTCTTATACAAAGGAAACATCCATATTTGCTTAATTTTTGACAGTTGACAGGACATTAGGGAAAATATGCCATTTTTTTTCTGCATACAACATCATGTGAATGTGATTTTTCAAAACACAGTTTTTATAACAGAATTATTGATGTCAATCATTTTATTTACTTGTTTGTAGTTAAAATTCACTCTCTCAATATTGTTATCATATGCTTTCTTACGTTAGAATGTGTAACATATCATTAAATGTCCCTAACTATACTTAAAATAATAGCAATATCTATCTGAAGAAACACACATGATGAATGTAGTAATTAGGGCTTCTTGTTATGCTTTATTTTCGTAAGATAACAACAACAACAAAAAACACAAGGATGTGGCAACACTACTGTTTATTTTAACATCTCTAACATACCATATTTACGTTGTGCTGCATTTCAAAAAATATAAACCTCCCCTTCTATTTAATAAGTTCTTTGTTTTTCTCTTATTAATATTTAGGATCTATGTATAAGATATTGTTATATTATGTAAAAATAATATATTTACAGATTATAATATTTTAAAATATTTTCTGTGCCATGAATATGCCATATATTTTCATGATCCTGGTTGTCTAAATCTATCTGATTAATGGGAAACTTCAGCTCATAACGTGACTCTTCCCATTTTATTTAGCAGTTGTATTGCTCTAGCTTCCTTATTTTAAGGACTTTTATTTATTTTTATTATTTTGATATTCTAGGAATTATTTAATTTTTTAAAAATACTACATAATAAAGACTTTTTTCTAAAAATTCAATATGAAAATAAACTTTCTATTATTCATTTTTAAATGTATTTCATTGTTTTCAAAACAAGCAGACTTGTTTAGACTCTTCTAAGCCTCATTACCCTAAAGTTAGGTGGAAATTTTTATCAATTTATTATATAAATATGGAAATCAAAACAAGTTATTAGGAAAATTCAATAGTAATTGTGCTTAATTTTACAAAATTATGTGATTATGATCCTTTTTTAACTTAAGTTACAGAGAAAAATCAAATTTTGTTGGTGCAACCTTTCAAGGGAAGATGTGTGATAGCCATTATGGAGGAGGCGTTGCTCTGGTATGGTATGGCTTAATTTGTTTGGCTGAGATGTATAAATAGAATGCTATTTAGATCAATATGCAGTTAAATATTTCTTTATTTTATTATATTTATGTATATTAACATTTTCAAATGCTTCTAAGGATCTTTGTCCCTGCTACAGATTGGAAATGTTGGGACTTTAAAAAGTTCTTTTTTTTTTTTTTTTTTTTTAAAGATTTTATTTATTTATGTGACAGAGAGACAGCCAGCGAGAGAGGGAACACAGCAGAGGGAGTGGGAGAGGAAGAAGCAGGCTCCCAGCGGAGGAGCCCGATGTGGGACTCGATCCCGGAACGCCAGGATCACGCCCTGAGCCGAAGGCAGACGCCTTTAACGACTGCGCTACCCAGGCGCCCCTAAAAAGTTCTTAATGAACTTCATAGATATAAAATTTGTATTCTTTGGGTAAATAATTTGTAGTGCAATTGCTGGATCATAGGATAGTTCTATTTTTAACTTTTTGAAGAACTTCTATACTGTTTTCTGGAGTGGCCGCACCACTTTGCATTCTCACCAACAGTGCAAAAGTGTTACCTTTCCTCCACATCCTTGCCAACATGCATTGTTTCCTGTATTGTTAACTTTTGCTATTCTTACATGTATAAAGTGATATCTCATTGTGGTTTTGATATATATTTCCCTGATAATCCATGATGTTGAGCATCTTTTCATGTGTCTGTTGGCCATTTATATGTCTTATTTGGAAAAATGTCTGTTCATGTCTTCTTTCTGCCAATTTCTTAACTGGATTATTTGTTTTTGGGTTGTTGAGTTTGGTAGGTTCTTTATAGATTGTAGATAATAACCCTTTATCGGCTATGTCATTGGCACATATCTTCTCCCATTCTATCAGTTGTCTTTTGGTTTTGTTGACTGTTTCACTGAGCAGACGTTTTTATCTTGATGAAGTCCCAATAGTTCATTTTTGCTTTTGTTTCCCTTGCCTCTGGAGACATATCTAGTAAGAAGTTTCTATGGCCAAGGTCAAAGAAGTTGTCCCACATTTAGGTCTTAAATCCATTTTGAGTTTATTTTTGTGTATGGTGTAAGAAAGTGGTTCAGTTTCATTCTTTTGCATGTTGCTGTCCAGTTTTCCTGACAGCATTTGTTGAAGAGATTGTCTTTTTTCCACTGGATATTTTTTTTCTGCTTTTTCAAAGATTAGTTGACCATATAGTTGTGGGTCCATTTCTGAGTTTTCTATTCTGTTCCATTGATCTCTGTGTCTGTTTTGTGCCAGTACCATACTGTCTTGATGGCTACAGCTTTGTAATATAGCTTGAAGTGTGGAATTGTGGTGCTTCCAGGTTTGCTTTTCTTTTCCAAGATTGCTTTGGCTATTTGGGGTCTTTTGTGGTTCCATACAAATATTAGGATTGTTTGTTCTAGCTCTGTGAAAACTGCTGGTGGTATTTTTTTAGGATTGCCTTAAATGTGTAGATTGCTTTGGATACTATAGACATTTTAACAATATTTGTTCTTCTAATGCATGAGCATAGAATGTTTTTCCATTTATTTGTGACATCTTCAATTTCTTACATCAGTGTTCTATAGTTTTCATAGTACAGTTCTTTTCCATCCTTGGTTAGGTTTATACCTAGGGGTATTATTTTTGGTGCAAGGGTGAATGGGATCAATTCCTTGATTTCTTTTTCTGTTGTTTCATAGTTGATGTATGGAAATGCAACAGATTTCTGTACATTGGTGCACATTGTGACCCCGCTGAATTCACGCATTAGTTCTCACAATTTTTTTGATGGAGTCTTTCGGGTTTTCTACATAAAGTATCATATCATCTACAAATAGTGAAAGTTTGAATTCTTCCTTGCCAATTTGGATGTCTTTTATTTCTTTTTTTGTTGTCTAATTGCTGAGGCTCAGACCTCCAGTACTATATTAAATAACAATGGTGAGAATGGACATCCTTGTCTTGTTCCTGACCATAGAAGAAACGTTCTCAGTTTTCCCCCATCAAGGATGATATTCACTTTGGGTCTTTCATACATGGGCCTTTATGATGTTGAGGTATGTTCCCTCTATCCATACTTTGTTAAGGGCTTTTATCAAGAAAGGATACTATACTTTGTCAAATGCTTTTCCTGCATCTATTTAGAGGATCGTATGGTTCTCCTCTTATTTATTCATGTGGTATATCTAGTTAATCGATTAGTGAATACTGAGCCACACTTGCAGCCCAGGAATAGATCCCACCTGATCAGGCTGAATGATTCTTTTAATGTACTGTAGAGTATTAAATATGAAATATTAAATTCATAGAATGGATTTGGAAGTTTTCCTTCCTTTTTGATATTTTGTAAAAATTTGAGAAGAATAGGAGTTAACTCTTCATTCTGTGTTTGGTGGAATTCGCCTGTGAAGCCATTGGCCCTGGACTATTGTTTGTTGGGAGATTTTTGATTACTGACTTAATTTCTTTTCTTGTTATGGAAATGTTCAAATTTTCTATTCCTTCCTTTTTCAGTTTTGGTAGTTTATATGTTTCTAGGAATTTATCCATTTCTTCCAGATTGCCCAGTTTTTTGGCATATACTTTTTTATTGTATTCTCTTATAATCATATTTCTATGGTGTTGGATGTGATCTCTCCTCTTTTGTTAGTTTATTTATTTGGGTCCTTTCTCTTTTCCTTTTGATAAGTCTGGCTAAGGGTTTATCAATTTTATTAATTCTGACCAAGAACCAGCTTTTAGTTTCATTGATCTATCCTACTGTTCTTTTGTTGTTTGTTTCTACATCATTTATTTCTGCTCTGATCTTTATTATTTCTCTTCTGCTGGCTTTAGGCTTTATCTGTTGTTCCTTTTCCAGCTCCTTTAGGTGGAAGGTTAGGTTGTGGACTTGAGTCTTCTCTTGCTTCTTCAGGTAGGCTTGTATTGCTACATACTTCCCTCTTGGTGCTGCCCTTGCTGCATCCCAAAGGTATTGGACTATCATATTTTCATTTTCATTTGTTCCCATATATATTTTTATTTTTTCTTTAAAGTCCTGGTTAACCCATTCGTTCTTTAGTAGGATGCTCTTTACATTCCATATATTTGTGGTCTTTCCAAATTTTTTCTTGTGGTCAGCTTCAAGTTTCATAGTTTTGTGGTCTGAAAATATACATAGTATGATCTCAATCTTTTTATACTTGTTGAGGCCTGATTTGTGACCCAGTATGTGATCTATTCTGTAGAATGTTCCTTGTGCACCCAAAAAGAATGTATATTCTGCTGCTTTAGGATGAAATGTTCTGTGTATACCTGTGAAGTCCATCTGGTTCAGTGTGTCATTCAAGGGCATTGTTTCCTTGTGGATTTTCTGCTTAGATGCTGTTAGTAGGACGTTGAAGTCCCCTACTATTATTGTATATGTTTTTATTTATATTTGTTATTAATTGATTTATATATTCGGGTGCTCCCAAGTTGGGTGCATAAATATTTACAATTGTTAGAATTTCTTGTTAGATAGACCCCTTTATTTATGACATAGTGTCCATCTTCATCTTTTATTACAGTCTTTGATTTAAAATCTAGTTTGTCTGATACAAGTATGGTTACTTGGGCTTTCTTTTGACATATTAGTATGATAGATGGTTCTCCATGCCCTCACTTTCAATCTGCAGGTGACTTTTGGTCTAGAGTGAGCCTTTTGCCCGTAGCATATAGATGAGTCTTTTTTTTTTTTTTTTTAATGCATTCTGATACCTTATGTCTTTTGATTGGAGCATTTAATCCATTTACATTCAGAGTGATTACTGATAGATATAAATTTAGTGCCATTGTGTTACTTGTAGAGTTCGTGTTTTTGGTGATGTTCTCTGTTCCTTTCTAGTCTTTGTTCCTTCTGCCCTCCCCCCCTCCCCGAGTCCCTCTTAATATTTCTTGCAGGGCTGATTTAGTGGTCACGAGCTCCTTTAGTTTTTGTGTGTCTGGGAAACTCTTTGTCTCTCCTTCTTTTCTGAAGGGCAGCCTTGCTGGATAAAGTATTATTGGCTCCATATTTTCTCCATTCAGCATACTGAATATATCATACCACTTTCTTCTGGCCTGGAAAGTTTCTGTGGAGAGATCTGCTGCAAATCTGATTTGCCTTCTCTTGTAGGTTAAGGACTTTTTTTTCCCCTTTCTATTTTCAGGATTTTTTCCTTGTCTGTGTTTTGTGAATTTGACTATAATATGTGTTTGTCAGCTTTTGTTGATTTTGATAGGAGTTCTCTGTGTCTCTTGTATTTCAATGTCTGTTTCCTTCCCCAGATTAAGGAAGTTTTCAGCTATAATTTGCTCAAATCTTCTGCACCCTCTTTTTCCCTCTCTTCTTCTTCTGGGACTTCTATGATATGAATGTTATTACATTTTATGGAGTCACTGAGTTCCCTAAGTCTACATTTGTAATCCAATATTTTTTTCCCCATTTTGTCTTCATTTTTTCCCTGATTTTATCTTCTACATTACTTATTCATCCCTCTGCTTCTCCCATCTTGTGGTTATTACATCCAGGTGGTTTCACATCTCAATTATAGCATTTTTTATTTCACCCTGACTAGTTTTTAGGTCTTTCATATCTGTGTTAAGGGACTCCCTGGTGTCGTCTATGGTTTTCTTAAGCCCAGCTAGTATCCTTATGATTGTTGTTTTAAATTCTGGATCAGGCATCTTACTTATATCTGTTTTGATTAGATCCCTGGCTGTGACCTTTTCTTGTTCTTTCTTTTGGGATGAATTCCCCCATCTTGGCCTTTTGGCTGAGTTTCTGTCTTCTTCTCTGTGTTAGGAAAGCCTGTTATATTTCCTGCTCCTGTAGGTAATGGCTTTATTAAGAAGAGGTCATATACTGTCCAGGTCCTGGCACTTTAGGATGTCTCTGGTGTATGTTGTGTGTACTTTGCTGCTGTATTTTGGCTACTGTTTCCCTCAAGTCAGTCCTCTGCAGAGTTTCTCCTTGCCTGCAGTGGGGAGTGTTTGGACCTTGTCCAGAGCACGGTGAACTATAACTAGGTGTGCTCTGGTCTGCTTGTTAAAAGAGATCTGATACTATTTCTACTAGCACTGAAGCTTTGTAGAACTTTATGGTCAGTAGATATGGTAGATGCAGAGTTTGTGCTAATCTTCCGGTGTAGGGGTTTTGTTCTGATTTTGTTCTCTGGCGTGATTGCTCCAGAAAGGCAGCACCTGCAGAGCACAGGAGGGTAGGGCTTGGTGTAAGCAGTTTAGGCGCACTGTTTGTGTTGTGCTTACTGAAGTTAGTTTATGCTGAGGTGAAAAGGAGAAAAATGGCGCCAGCCCCTTCCCTCATCCTGGAGAAGAGAGTTCTTGCCTGCCACTGTCTGGGAAGCTCTCCCAGAAGAGGGAACAATTTCCCCTCATGTGTTCCAGGCATCCCGCAGATCTTTGCTTTCACCCTGACTGACTTTATCCTGGCAGTACTGTGCACCTGTGTTCTATCCAAGGCAGGCCGGCTGTCTTAAAACTCCTAACTTTATGGACCTTGCATGGCATGGACCCATTGGTTCCTCTGGTGGAGGATTTTGTCATTCTAGTGTTGATGTCGGTTTGCCCAGAAGGACAGACACACCAAAGCACAGGGGGTGGATTTTGGAATAAAGGGCAACAAAGAGCCAGTGTCCAGGTGAGCTGCCCTCAGCAGGTGTTTCTACACCTATGTTGAAGGGTGGGGGAGGGTAATGATACCCACTAGCTCTTTTGTCCCTGGAGAGGCAATGTCATCTCTCCCAAATGCACTCTATGAAGGGGAACTATCTCCCAGTGCATACAAGGGGATGCTCAGGTCTCTCTTTCTGCTACTGGGCTATTTGCCCTTCTCTGCAGGAGCAATGCAACACCCACCAGACTCCACACTGGTTATAATGTAGATCTCTAAAACTCCAATCTTTGATCCCCACTAGTTGAAAAAACTCATGGAAATCAGCCCCTCTCATTTTACCAGTCAGTGTCTTTGGAGAAGTGCTTTCCTTGTCTGATCCCTTGTGCGCTCCTGTCTCTCTCCCTCTTTTGCCTCTCTCTCTGACCTAGGCTCCATTATTGGGATCTTTCTTTTCCCCAAATCACCTCACCACACCTCCTACCTTCCATGATGTGGCCTCTTCTCTCTTTCTCTAATTGTACAGTTTGTTCTGTCAGTCCTCGGATTAATTTCTTGGGTATTTAGTATGATTTCATAGTTATCTATCTGTGTTTGAAGGATAAAGCGAGCCTAGGGTCCTCCTACTACTCCATCTTAGCTCCTCTCTGTCCTCTTAAACACCCATAACCCTCCCTCCCTAATCTCCCAAAGCTGTGGAATAAAATTTAAGGTCTATATCCCTCCATTGCTGCTGCTTCCTAAAAGTTTATAGATGAAACCACAACCCAGGTGATTTTTGGATGGGTAGAAACATGTAAGAATAATTAGCAGAAGATATTGGATGTCTTGCAACAATTTTTCCTGGGACTCATTCACGAGGACTAACACAAACTAGTTCTTAGTCTCTAGATTTTTTTAAATATTTTTTTTATATTATGTTAGTCACCATACAGTACATCCCTGGTTTCTGATGTAAAGTTCAATGATTCATTACTTGCGTATAACACCCAGTGCACCATGCAATACGTGCCCTCCTTACTACCCATCACCAGCCTATCCCATTCCACCACCCCCCTCCGCTCTGAAGCCCTCAGTTTGTTTCTCAGAGACCATAGTCTCTCATGCTTCATTCCCCCCTCTGATTACCCCCCCTTTCTTTATCCCTTTCTTCTCCTACCGATCTTCCTAGTTCTTATGTTCCATAGATGAGAGAAACCATATGATAGTTGTCTTTCTCTGCTTGACTTATTTCACTTAGCATTACCTCCTCCAGTGCCGTCCATGTTGTATACCATTACATATTACTGAACACATTATCTGTTGACCTCAGTTCATGAACTATGTAGATCCTGAATATTAAACGTCCTCAGAAGAAAACACAGTACACAATACATAGTACTTGAAGCAAATAGAAACTTCAAACAAAATAAAGTGTAAGGTATTATAGAAAAGGACTAGTTGAAAGTGTTAGGTACAAAAATATAATAAATTGTGCAAGGTATTAGATTAAATTAGAATCAGAACCTCTCCCAGGAGACATCAGAAAAGCTATAGGAACAGTAAAAGAAAAGTTAAGAGAAATGGATTATTGAAGTAGAAATGACAATATCTAGATATTAAGAGTAAAGGAGATTGGGGTGCCTGGCTGATCAGTTGGTTAAGAATCTGACTCTTGATTTCAGCTCATGTCATGATCTCAGGGGCTTGAGTTTGAGCCCCTGTGGGCCTCTGTGCTCAGCATGGAGTTTCTTTGAGATTCTCTTCCTCTGTCCCTCTTCCCATTTGAGTGCACTCTTTCTCTTTCTATCTCTCTCAAATACATATATAAAATCTTTTTTAAAAAGTAATGAAGATAATAATGAAAAAGCCATAAGAAAACTTTTGAAGGAGGAATGAAAATAAATGTCACCAGTACAGCCACTATCAGATCAACAAAATCCTTATGCCAGGAAATCCCTTCTGGAGTCTCCCCATAATCCCTTCTGCTGGGTCATCTGGCAGAAGGGGAAAAAACTGGGTTGTCAGATGAAAAGAGCACATAAACCGTTAAAACAGAATAGAAAAAAATGCACACAGACAGCGAAATGAAAATATCAAATACAAAGAAAATTTATTTATTTCCATAAAAAAGAAAATAATAATAAAAAAGTTTTATAGTGGGAAAAATCGCATTGAATACAAAAATATTTTATTCTTAAAATAGTAACATAAAAGCACAAGTAATATCTAAAAAAACCTTTCAAATATAAGACACCATAAAAATAGTCTCAGGTATATAAGTCCTCAAAAGATTTGCCAAATAAATGACTAACATTCAGAATATATTTGTAGAAATTACTTATAATATGAAAAGCTACAAGGATTATGAAACTAAAAGTGAATAAATATTGGCATATTTTATTATTGTCTTAAAATGAAAATAGCTGGAACTGGGCTGCATTGGGGAATGACAGGTATTATATCAATATTAAACCAGCGCACATTCTATGATGGTGCGGTTAAGGGAGTAATAGAAATGACATGCAAGAATGCTATAGGACTTGTCTTCTTAAGAGAAAGGTATAGATAATGGTAAATTTTAGCATGAAGTACGGGCACATGAAATGACTGTTGGTCTTAAGAAGAGATAGCAAGAACAAAACTATACTATGTAATAATCTAATGAAAGAAATGAAAATTATAGCCAAGGAAGAAGAAACATAAGAACAATAATGCAAAACAAAGTGAATAGAAAATAGCAAATAAAATGGTTTAATATATCTTAATATAACAACAATTATGTGCATATAAATGGGTTAAATTTACCAAGTAAGTGATAAAATCTCTGATGGATTTAAAAATTCTTTAAAGGTCAAATGTTTAGTTCTTTACAAGAGATATACTACTAGGACTTCACTAGGACTAAGTGAAGGTGAATATAAAAAGATAAAAATATATTCAAGTTAAATAAGAAGCAAGTAAATATGAGAAAATAAGATTTATAGTAAAATATATTATAGATAACAAGTAGGCATCAATTTCATGGTAGCTTTCCATGTAGATATTTTGCATATATTTGGTTTGATTTATTCCTAGGTTTTTAACCCTGTTGGCAATATTGGTGAATATTATATTTTAAATATAATGTGTGTTTCTGTTATGTTGAAAAACAATTAAACATTATACACTGATTTGTATATTTCTATATTTACTTGTAGTGGTTTTAGATTTAAATTTTTCCGTGTCCAATTTTGTCATGTGTGAATAAGAACAATTTCATTATTTTTTCCTTTCTAATACATATATCTTTTAAGTTTTTTTCTCCTATCGAATTGGCTAGAATCTCAAGCATAATATTCAATTAAAATAGTTGAACAATGTTTAATTGAATCGATAATAGACATTCTTGTATCATTCTTGATTTCAGGGAAAAAACTCTCAATATTTCACTATTAGGTATTATGTTTGCTCTAGATTATTACAGATACTTTGTAACATTATAAAGAGGCTCAGTTTTATTTCTAATTTTCTAAGCTTTTTAAAATGTATTTTATTTTTTAATCCCACCTTTGTTTCTTATAAAAACTTTGTTGAAATATCTTTATCACAAAATTAAATTGTCCTTTGCTATATTATAGAGAAAATAATGCAGTCCTAACCAAAATCTCAGTTGTCTTTTTTCCTTTTTTTGGTAAATACTGACAAACTGATACAAAATTTTTATATACAAATATTAAAAAGAAAATAGATAAAGCAAGTTTGGAAACTGAGGAAAAGTGGAAGATAAAAACTTCTGAAAAACTATAGTAATTAAGATACTGCAGTGCAAATAAACTGATCAATGGAACAATATAGGGAATCTAAAAATAGACCCAGACATATATAATCAAATGATTTTTGACAAGTTGTCAAGGCAATTCCAGTTATACAATAAACAAAAATGAATGATGAAACTAGAATCACATATTCATAAGAAACTTTAACTCAAAAGCATTGTTGAGCCTAAAATAACTGATGCTAAAACTTTAGGAGTGAGGGAGTAGAGGAAGAGCAGCTACGGAAATTAGTACCTGATGAGCATTGTAGAAAATAGAGCTAAAACCAGTGAGCTAACTATCCAATCTAAATTATGTGAAGAGATGGAAATAGAATAACATGTAAGACATATAGAAGGCAGGAAATAACGAAGATAAAAGCAGAAATCAATGTAAGACAGACTAGGTAGAATAGAAATATTCCAAAAGAGTATTAGGTCTCAAAAAACCTGCAGATTTCGATAACACTAAGATAATAGATGAGTTATAATAAATTTGCAAACATGGACAAATAGTACATTGTTAATAGGAATCCATCATTTACTAAAACTTACACAAGAAGAACTAGAGATGCAGAATCACCAAATTATTAAAGGAATTAATTATTTTAAAAATCTCATAAGGAAAATAAAACAATGCTTTTAGACACTTTCCACAATTTTGAGGGAACTGATTATTTCAATCTCATACATCTATAGAGAATAGAAAAAGAGAAAATAGAAATTCGGAAATTTTACCATATAATTTGGAAAAATTACCGTAATAATATTAATACCGAAAGAGGATGTTACACAAAATGAAATTAGAGGCTAATTTATCCACAAACATAGAGGAGAAGTAGAACCATAAATTGAAAATACTAACCAAATGAACGTAGCAGTTTATAAGATAATAGACCATGACCAAAGTGATTTTATCCAAAGAACGTAGGATCATTTAACCTTAGAAAATCTACCAAATTTAACTGAAAGTAAAGTAGTATTTCAGTTAATGGCCTTTGCTAATAAGAACAGACGTTAGGATAATATAATTAAAATTGATGGGATGGGGAGCAGACTATGTTAGCTAGGGTGATCAAAGAAAAATCTTGAGAAAATAAGAGGAAGCATGAAGGATGAGACAAAAAGTTATGGCAAGGTGTAACAAGACAGAGCCCACAAGAAAGGTCATTAAATTCAGAGGCTTTCAGATGGAAATGAACATCATGAACAAGATGGCTGAAAAATATTAAGTCATCAAGAGTTTAATTATATAGGGCCTTATAGATCTTGGCAAACAGTTTTGAATTTTATTCTCTTGCAATGAAAAGGCACTGGAAGTTTTTAAGCCAGTGCAAAATATTTTTCTAGTAGCCTTATGAAAAAGTAATTATTCAGTGCTAAGGATCCAAAACAAGGAGACAAGACAGGAGACGACTGCTGATGAACGGTTTAAACTGGTGTTTTACTCTTGGATGCATGAGTAGATTTTGTCCAGTATATATTATGAAAATAGAACATAAAGGGCTTATTGACTTATTGAATACAGCCTGTAGGATGGAAAAATAAATGGTCATGCTTCAGATTTGTCTTGAAAAACTAGGCAGAGTTACAGGGGCCAGGAGGCATAAGGGAAGTAGACGGGTAGAAGAGGAGTTTAATTTGGAATCTGAACTTGAAAGGTTAGAGTGATGCTTGTGATGATTAATTTGTATGTTGACTTGGAGAGTTTTTGATGAGATTAATATATAAATTGGTGAAATTTGGGTAAAACACATTGCCCTCCATAATGTGGTTGGGCCTCATCCAATCAGTTGAAGGCTTGAACAGAACAAAAGGATCATCCTCTCCAAGCAGGAGAGAATTCTTCAGCAGACTGCCTTCAGATTTCATCTGCACCATCACCTTCCTTGGGTGTTCAGCCTGCTGGCCTTCAAACTGGAACAATATCATTGGTTCTGCTGGGTCTCTAGGCTGTTGGCCCACTCTGCAGATTTTATACTTGCCAGCTTCCATAATCATGTGAGCCAATTCCTTATAATGTATCTCTTTCTCTCTACCTCTCTTTCTCTATGCTATTGGTTCTGTTTCTCTGGAGAGCCCAGATTAATAAAAAGGCTAATACTTAAATATAAAAAATATATACTTAAAAATTAAAAGATAGATGCATGATAGAGATGATGATGATAGATACATGGAGATCGATAGATGATAGATAGATAGATGATAGATAGATAGATAGATAGATAGATAGATAGATAGATAGATAGAATATAGCTTTGTGGTACTGATTTCCTGAATTCACAGCTCTCTATCTCCCTGGTACATTTCACTTATTTGTGGCTGCTTTTTTTAGTCTTTTGTCCAGAGTCTTCTCATTTCTGTGATTGTATCACCTCTGGAGGCCAAGCAGTGGAGAACAGAATATGACAAAACGGAACTGCTTTATTTGGTCCCAAAATGGTGAACCTAAAGCTCATGCAAGGAAAGGAAAGTGCTCCTCTTTCAGAATTTTGATTCTGTAATTTCCCTCTTTTGGCTGCTCTGGTGCTGCTACACAGTCCTTGAAGAATCATCTGATGGATGGAGCATGAAAAAACAGGAGGAAAAGGAAAAAAGATATAAACAGGACATACTCATTTTCTGTGAGATTTAAGAGCTTCCTTTTCTACTCTTCAATTCAGAACTACGGAACTTCTCCTGGTTCTCCATATGCACTACAGTGCTCACGTCCAAATTCAGACTACATGGCTTTTGGGCGGGGAGAGACCAATTCAGCTTGTCAAATCAAATAGTTGTCTCTCTATTCTGTCGAGCTATCATAGTTGAGTTCAGTGGGAGAGATAGACTGGCATTTGTTTGCTCCATCTTTCTGGAACTGGAATCTATACGTTGAAATTTAAACAATGAAAATGTATACAATGTAAATACTAAACAAAAGCAATTTGTCTTGGGCATATTAATAGCAAATAAAATAGATGTTTTAATTAGGTTGTGCTGCCACAACCAAATAACATAGAGTGGGTAGATTAAACAACACAAATTTATTTTCTTATAATTCCAGAGGCTGGAAGTCTGAGATGAGGGTGCCAACATGGTCAGGTTCTGGTGAAAGCTCTCTCTTTCTTGCTTGCAGGCATCTACCTTCTCTTGTGTCCTCACGTAGTGGGGAGAAGTGGAGCAAGAGAGAGAAAGAGAACAAGAGATCTTTTCTTAAGGGCACAGTTTTATCAGATGATGCCCATATTTAACCTTAATTACTTCCTAAATACCCTATCTCCTAATACAGTCACATTGGTCACAGTGGGGGCTAGGGCTACAGCATAGCATTTTGCAGGGGACACAATTCAATCCATAGCAGTAGACTTTCAGGAAAGATGTGTTATTAGAAATAAAGAGGAATATTAAATGATAATCAAAGGAATTGAAAAGAAGGACAGCAATCATAATGTTGTGTGCACCAAATTACATTGCTTCAAAATATATAAAGCAAATGTGAAAGAATAAAAGAAGAAAAGATGTCCATAATAATATTTGAGAATGTGGAGAAATCTAATGCAGCAATGCCCTGTTTTCCATTTTGTTGAAACATATTTAAAGGCCTTATACCAAAGAGCGGCAGAATATTATTTTATTTTTAAAGGCATTAAAGTATATTTAATATAAAAATTTATGCATATTTAATGTACGCACTTTGATGGGTTTATCATATGCATAAATCCATAATACCATCACTTCAAACAAAGAAATAAACATATCCATCACCTACAAAAGATTTCTTCTGTTCCCTTGCTTCTTTTTTTAATTTACCGAAGAAAATAAAATAGTGATAAAGTAGTATCAATATAAAATGATAGAAATCTTACAGAGAATATTTTCTGACCACTGTGGATTAAAATTAGAACTAAGTAATAGAAAGATCACTTAAAATTTCTGAAGGTTTGCAAATAAAACATGAGAAATTAGAACTCATTTTTAACTAAAAAACACTAAAAATACAGCATGCCAAACTCCTGGGATGTCAAAAAAACCAGAACTGAGAACATTGTAGCTTTAATTATACAAATTAAAATAAAGATAACTTAAATGCTGATGATCTAAGTCCAATTTCAAAAAACATGTAGTTACAAGTTAAACTGAAAGACTAGAAAAGAGAAAGTAATACAAAATATTGACTATCAGTGAAAAATACGAAACATGCATATCATGGAGAAAATCATCAAATCCAAAAGTAATTTGTTTAAAAAGATAACTAAAACTGATAATTCCCAAGCAAAACTAGTATCCTACATTAAAACGAGCAAATAAATTATCAAAACCTCATTGAGAAAAAAGGTACATGATCACCATGGATCCTACACATATTAAAAATAAAACAAGGCATATTCTCAACTAATGTATGGCAATAAATTTGGATAAAGTTAACAAATTTCATGAATAATAAAATCTATCGAATGCATAGGAAAGAAAACCTGAATAAACATCGGCCTATTGAGTAACTGAATCTTAAATAAGACTTGAAAATGAACAAACACACAAAAACACGAGGTTCAGAGGGCCTCCTTGAGGAGGTCTCCAAAAGTTTTAGTACCAATGTAAAACAAATTCTTCTACAGAATATAAAAGGAGGGGCTGTTCCTTCGCTTGTGTTATGAACTGAGGTTTCTGCCAACTATATGTTAGCACAGAGAATTCTGCAGTCTATCAGAATCTCATCTCACTGAGCTATAACAGATAACAGGGAACGGGACAGATAAAGAATAAGAAACGATTGTAAAGATACATTGATTGAATAACTGCTAGACCTTTTCTACATTATCCTACAAAAAAGAAAATTTATAAATAAGTTCAGTAATAATATAATATACTATTATTTATTATATTATTATTTATAATATCCAATTATTTAAATTCTGAAAATTTAATAGAATCCTCAGAATCCTTCAGTTCCTTTTCCACTCTTCCTCCCTCTCCCTTTCTTTGTCTGAGAATGGGTGGTACATTAAACTGTGGTAATTTGATAAAGGGACCATTTGTCAGTGGGTATGCAATATTGAGGAACTTCGCGATACTTTAGGGCTAGTAATAAAAGAATTTAATTGTCACCCAGACTTGAAGGAAAGGACAGTGCTATTTTACTAGGGTCACAGACAGAAGGTAGAGGGCTCCACTCAAGGATTCAGATAGTTATAGGCACCTTGGCAGTGATGGTAATAAATGCCCTTGTCTTTTCTTAGCCTGTTCTTCTCTTTAGACCAAATCAAGGTAAAAGCAGAGGGTAAAGGAACCCTTTAATGTAATCTATTGGTGTCACCTTTTGGGCTAGAGAGCAGGATGGAAAATGCCGCAGGGTTGATTGAGAGAGGCAAACAGAAGACACCAAGATGTATTCCTAGAAACCAGTATTGAAGTATAGTCAATGAAATGCTATTAAATCTATATGAAGGGATAGTGTGATTTTCATCATCTGCACCTCGGAGCTGGGCCCACTCCCCCCCAGATCTACGAGCTGGTGGCACTGACATCGTCAGACAAGAACAGGTGGATGGAACTCTTGGATGAGGCCCTGCGGAATGCCACCCAGCGCCCGGGAGCTGCCCCAGTGCTCGCCCATCGCCTGCCCCTGGGCGCCTGGGAGCCAGCGCAGCAGAGCCCCACCCCCAGCAGGGTCCGGCTGGATGGCTCAGAACTGTTCCACAGTGAACCAGAGCCCAGGGAGCTGCCCGGAGCAGACACTGGGTCCCAGCAGAGGGTTGAGGGGAACCCGTGGGCCTCCTAGACGATCCGGAGCAGGAAGGCAGCAACGAAGGGGAGCTGGGTGCCCTGCCTCACCCCTCCGCATCCCTAGATGGAGAGAACAGGGGAGGCCTGACTAGAGACCCCATCCTCCTGCCCCTCCCCGGTCCTCTGTTCATGGAAGGGCTTGCCCACTCAGCCCTGGAAGACGTGGAGAGCCTGCGGCACCTGATTCTGTGCGGCCTGCTGCCGGGTCGCCACCCCGAAGCGCAGCCCGCCGCGGAGCCCGAGGACGGCCTGACGCCTGCGCCTTCTCTCGGGAGCAGCAGCTGGCGCCCCGGGGACCCGGGCGCCCCAGGGCACGCCCCCCCCCCCGGGGGGTGAAGGGCCAGAGCAGGAGGACGTGGCTCTCAGTTCCCTGGAACAGCTACCCCCATGGGCCAGGAATTCCGGGATCTGGGAGTCTCCCGAGCTGGACAGGAACCCAGAAGAAGAGGCTTTAAGCACCGAGGCGGCAGGAAGTTACAAAGTCTGAGAAAAGGGAACTGCTTTTATGTCAGCATGCCAGCCGGACCCCGGACTCCAGCACCGAGGGAAAGCCTTCCTGCCTGGCGGCTTCGGGGACCCAGTGGAGGTCACAGGCGCCCTCGCCACTCCCCGCCCAGCCTGGCCCTCAGGGACGTGGCAGCATCTTCCGCACCATGGAGCAGCTCATGGTCAAGCTCAACAGGTTCAAGGACATGGAGCTGGCCCACAAAGAGCTGCTCAGGTCCCTCGCGGGAGAGGCGTCAGGCGGCACCACACCCGTGGACAGTTTCCACACGGAGGTGGCTAGATGGACAGACGGCTCCCTGTCACCTCCGGCCAGGGAAGCCCTGGCCTACGACTCCAGGGACGGCCACCAGCCAGGGCCCTGCTCGGAGGACGGCTCCGACGCCCCCCCCGGAAGACAGCGTGGCGCCGGGGGCCTAGTCCCCAGGACTGTAACCGCCCACTCGTGCTTTTGGAACCGGCCCGAGGCAGGGGCGCAGGGAAGTGGGAGCCCAGACCTCCTTCCCGCGGTGGAGGCCGTGGAGAACCACGGGTCTAGCTGAGACCCCCGGGGGCGCCCCGAATGTCGCTTGGTCTGCTCAGGTCCTGGTCAAGTGTCAGTGTCTCCCCCTCCCTCCAGCCGCCCCCCAAGGCCTCTCCTGAGCATGCTGACTGCATCTGAAAGGCCCCCCAGACACGCAGGTGAAAGGAGGAGTCTCTGTGTAAATGCACTTTCTTCCTCCCTCCCCTCTTGGCAGGACCCCGGGGCTGAGGTGGGCACCCCGCTTCTCCCCTCCTAGTCACTTCGGTTTCCTATAAATACCTACGTGCTGTATGTGAGTCTTGCTTTGTAAATAACTTTGACCTGTTTTGTTTCTGTTGCTTGGGGGCCGGAGGCAGGCCCAGAGGGACAGCTCACATCTCCTAGTTAACAGGCCAGCTCCGGGGTTAGGGCCCCAGAGGGGAGCCAAACCTGAGCACCCGGGTCCCCGTGAGCAGGAGGGTGTCCCAGCCCACGTGGCTTGAGAGCCCAGTCTCTGTGGCCCGAGCAGAGAGCTTCTCCCCTCTCCTAGGACTTGTCCTCTTCAGGGAGTTCCTGACCCCACCTCTGTCCACCCTTCCCCACCCTCTCCCTAGAGAAAAACCAGTGTATCCGGTACGGCCCTAAAAACCAGGCCCAGGAGGTGGGGCAGGGGGTGTGAATGCTGGAGTCCCCGCATTAACCCAGGACCATCGCCAGGGGCCGTGGCAGCATCGGTCGCTCACCCCATGCCAGCCCCTCCCTGCGGACGATAGAATAGACACACTGTGCTAGGTGTGTATATATATATATATATATATATACATATAAAATATAGAGATGGAAATGACTGTTTTCCTGTTAAAATAATCTATACTCTTATTTTCTTTCATGGTTAAGATTTTTTTTTAAAGAAAAGTTAAATATTCTTCAAAAAAAAAAGTTCTTTGTAGATCTTGGATACCAGTCTTTTATCTGTAGTATCATTTGAAAATATATTCTCCCATTCCGTGGGATGCCTCTTAGTTTTTTTGACTATTTCCTTGGCTGTGCAGAAGCTTTTTATCTTGATGAAGTCCCACAAGTACATTTTATCTTTTGTTTCTCTTGCCTTTGGAGATGTGTCATGAAAAAGGTTGCTGTGGCTGATATCATAGAGGTTGCTGCCTATACTCTCGTCTAGGATTTTGGTGGATTCCTGTCTCACATTGAGGTCTTTCATCCATTTAGAGTTTATCTTTCTGTATGGTGTGAGAGAGTGGTCAAGATTCATTCTTTTGCATGTAGCTGGCCATTTTCCCCAGCACCATTTATTGAAGAGACTGTCTTTTTTCCACTGGATGTTTTCCTGCTTTATCAAAGATTAGTTGCCCAAAGAGCCGAGGGTCCATTTCTGGGCTCTCTATTCTGTTCCATTGGTCTATGTGTCTGTTTTTGTGCCAGTACCGTGCTGTCTTGGTGATCACAGCTTTGTAGTACAGCTTGAAATCCGGCATTGTGATGCCCCGAGCTTTGTTTTTCCTTTTCAACAGTTCCTTGGCGATTCGGGGCCTTTTCTGGTTCCATACAAATTTAAGGGCTATTTTTTCCAGTTCTTTGAAAAATGTCATTGGTATTTGGATCGGGATAGCATTGAAAGTGTAGATTGCTATGGGTAGCATGGCTTTTTAACTATGTTTATTCTTCCGATCCATGAGCATGGAATATTTTTCCATCTTTTTGTGTCTTCTTCAAATGTCTTTCAAGAGTGATTTGTAGTTTCTAGAATATAGATCCTTTATGTCTCTGGTTAAGTTAATTCCAAGGTAACGTATGATTTTTGGTGCTATTGTAAATGGGATGGATTCCCTAATTTCTCTTTCTTCAGTCTCATTATTCATGTATAGAAATGCAACTGATTTCTGAGCATTGATTTTGTATCCCGCCACATTACTGAATTGCTCTATAACTTCTAGTAGTTTGGGAGTGGCTTCTTTTGGGTTTTCCATATAGAGTATCATGTCATCTGCGAAGACAGTCAGTTTGACTTCTTTTTTGCTGATTTGGATAGCTTTTATCCCTTTTTTGTTGTCTGATTGCTGTTGCAAGGACTTCTAGTACTATGTTGAATAATAGTGGCGAGAGTGGGCATCTTGTCATGTTCCTGATCTTAAAGGAAAGGCTTTTAGCTTTTCCCCATTGAGAATAATATTTGCTGTAGGCTTTTCATAGATGGCTTTTATGAGCTTGAGAAATGTACCATCTATTCCTACACTCTGAAGGGTTTTAATCAGGAAAGGCTGCTGTATTTTGTCAAATGCTTTTCCTGCATCTATTGAGAGAATCATATGATTTTTGAATTTTTGTTTCTGGATAAAATCTAAGACACTGATAGATTTGTGAATGTTGAACCACCCTTGCATCCCAGGGATGAGTCCCACTTGGTCATGATGGATAATCCTTTTAATGTACTGTTGGATTCTATTAGCCAGGATCTTGTTGAGGATTTTGGCGTCCATATTCATTAGGGAAATCTGTCTGTAATTCTCCTTTTTGATGAGGTCTTTGACTGGTTTGGGGATCAAGGTAATATTGGCCTCATAGAATGAGTTTGGTAACTTTCCTTCTGTTTCTATTTTCTGAAATAGCTTTGGGAGAATAGGTATTATTTCTTCTCTGAATGTTTGGTAGAATTCCCCAGGAAAACCGTCCGGGCCTGGACTTTTGTTTTTTGGAAGGTTGTTTATCACTGACTCAATCTCTTCATAATTAATTGGCCTGTTTAAAAAAAGTCAATTTCTTCCTGTTTCAATCTTGGTAGTTTATAGGTTTCCAGGAAGTCCTCCATTTCGTCCAGATTGCTTAATTTATTGGCATAAAGCTGTTGATAAAAGTTTCTAATAATCCTTCCAATTTCATTGGTGTTGGTTGTGACCTCTCCCTTTTCATTCATAATTTTATTAATTTGGGTCCTTTCTCTATTTTTTTTGTATAAGTCTTGCCAGTGGTTTGTCAATTTTATTTATTCTTTCAAAGAACCAGCTTCTAGTTCTATTGATCTGCTCTACTGTACTCCTGGTTTCTAATTCATCGATTTCTGCTCTCATCTTGATCAACTGCTTTCTCGTGTGTGGATTAGGCCTGTCCCTCTGTTGCTGTTCTAGCTTCTTGAGGTGAGAATATAAAAACTGCATTTTAGGTTTTTGTATTCTTTTGAGTGAGGCTTGGATTGCTATGTGTTTTCCCCTTAGGACTGCCTTTGCAATATCCCATAGGTTTTGGACCATTGTGTTTTCATTCTCGTTGGTTTCCATGAATCGTTTAAATTGATTTTTGATTTCCTGGTTTATCGAATCATTCCTGAGCAGGATGGTTCTTAGTCTCCAAGTGTTTGAGTTTCTTCCACATTTTTCCTTGTGGTTGAGTTCCAATTTCAAAGCGTTGTGGTCTGAGAATATGCAGGGAATAATTTCAGTCTTTTGGTATCAGTTGAGACCTGTTTTGTGACCCAGAACATGGACTATTCTTGAGAATGTTCCATGGGCATTAGAATAGAATGAGTATTCTTTGGTTCTGGGGTGTAGTGTTCTATATATGTCTATGAGGTCCAACTCATCGAGTATGGTTTTCAAAGCTCTTGTTTGCCAATTTTCTGCTTAGGTGCTCTGTCTATTTCTGATAGTGGAGTGTTGAGGTCCCCTACTATTAACGTAATTTTATCTATACATCTCTTTATTCTGGTTAAGAGTTGGCTTGTGTATCTTGCTGCTCCCCTGTTGGGGCATATATATTTATAATTGTCATATCCACTTGTTGGATACATCCTTTAAGAATAATATAGTGCCTCTCTGTATCTCTAACTATAGTCTTTAGTTTAAAATCCAAACTGTCTGATATGAGAATTGCTACCCCAGCTTTCTTTTGAGGTCCATTTGTGTGAAAGATGTTTTTCCATCCCTTTACTTTCAGTCTGGATGTATCTTTAGGTTCAAAATGAGTCTTTTGTAGACAGGACATGGATGGGTCGTGTCTTTTTATCCAATCTGCAACCCTGTAGCATTTATGGGAGCATTTAGGCCATTTATATGGAGACTGATTATTGAGAGATGATTTTAATGATGCCATGTTGCCTGTAAAGTCTTTGTTTCTATAGATTGTGACTTTCTGTTCTGTATCACTCTTGGGGTTTTTTACTTTTATAGAACCCCCCCTTAATATCTCCTGTCGGGCTGGTTTCATCGTTATGAAATTGGTCAATGACTGGCGATTCTGGAAGGTCTTTATTTCTCCATCAATTCTGAATGACAGCCTTGCTGGATAAAGGATCCTTGGCTGCATGTTTTTCTCTGAAAGAGCTTTAAAAATGTCCCCCAACCCTTTCTCTCATTTCAGGTCTGTGTAGACAGGTCTGACGTAATTCTGTTTACCTTTGCCTTGGTACGTGAGAAATTTCTTTACTCTGGCTGCTTTCAATACTGTATCCTTGGATCTAATATTTGTGAATTGCCCTATGACGTAATGTGGCATAGGTTTGTTGTGGTTGAGCTTGGGAGGGGTCCTCTCTGCCTCTTAGACATGAATGTTTGTTTCCCTTGCTAGATTAGGGAAGTTTTCAGCTACAAATGTTCAAATATCTCTTCTAGACCTCTGTTTTTGTCCACCCCCTCGGGGATGCCGATGATTCTGACATTGGATCGTTTCATTGAGTCAGTAATCTCCCATAACCTACATTCGTGGGTGTGGATTTTTTTATGTTCAGCTTCTATTTTCGTTTTTTCTTCTACTAACCCATCCTCCAATTCGTAATACGTTCCTCTGCCTCGGTGACCCTGGCCGTCAGAGCCTCTAGTTTTGACTGCATTTGGCTCATAGAATTTTTAATTTCTGCAAGATTCGCTCTCATTTCCACCCTTAGAGATTCTATATTCTCATTAACATTTTCGTTAATTCTTTTGTCAAGTCTACACATCATCTTGACCATTGTTACTCTGAATTCCATTTCTGATAATTTGGTTACATCCATATCCATTAGTTCTGTGGCAGAGGCCACAGACTCATTGTCTTTTCTTTGCTGGGGGGGGACTTCTCCTTCTCATCATTCTGATGAGGAGAGGTTGCGGGGTTGTCCAGAGCCCAAATTATTGACGGGGACCCAGGCCGTGAGCCCTTGTTTTATAGGGATCTTAGGGATGTGGGCTTCTTCCTTAAAGATTTTATTTATTTATGTGGCAGAGAGACAGCCAGCAAGAGAGGGAACATAAGCAGGGGAGTGGGAGAGGAAGAAGCAGGCTCCCAGTGGAGGAGCCCGATGAGGGACTCCTTTCCGGAACGCTGGGATCACGCCCTGAGCCGAAGACAGGCGCTCAATTACTATGCCACCCAGGTGCCCCAGGATGTGGGCTTCTTGATTTTTCAGCCTGCCTTCTGGGGGAGGGGCCTGCCACGCCGATACTCAGGCAACCCTGTTTGGGTAGAGTCTCCGTGTCCCCTGCGAGGGGTGATGGGGATGGTCACACTGTGAGCTGGTATTTCCAGGCTTTTGTTCTCTGGCGGCTTTCCCTGGCGGTTTGCTGTGCCTCTTCTGAGTCAGAGCAGCAGCGGCCGAATCCCAGCCTCTGTCTCAGAACAGAGGGATTGCGGCCCGTTCTCCAATGATGTTCTGGCCACTTTAACTCCGTTACTGTTGGTGCTGCTCAACCCTGCAGCATCCAGGATGTGTGCCCCACACCCGGCGTCCCAGCCCTCGCTTCCAGGGCCGGCGCGTCTCTGTCCTTTGTGTTTCTAATGCCGCCAGCCACCGGCCGCCCCCGCGCGCTCCCGGAGCTCCCGGCCTCAGTCTGTTTCCAGTGAGCACACCGGAGTTTGGAGTTCCGGAGTTCCGTGAGAAATCTGCTCTCTTCGCGGGTGCCGGTCCACGAGTCCGCCTGCTCCCCTATGCAGGTGGCTACTGCTTCCCATGGCCCGAACGCGGCGGCTCCCTCCCCCTTCCGTTTATCTTCCGATATCTGTGTGCGGTTTCATGGCTCCCCGCTTCGTACCTCAATACTCAGCGCTGGAGATGTTCATTTGTAGAGATCCAGATGTATCTTCCTGCATCTCAGGCTGATTCTGTGGATGTTCAGGCTGGTCTGGTACCTATCCAGCTCGACTCAGGGGACTGGCTGAAAAAGGGGTTCCCCTACTCCTCCGCCATCTTAACTCTATTCGCCTTCAAGTTCTTGAAACAAAAGCCACATTACTATTAACGAAAGGAACAGATCGTCAGAGGAGATAATTCAATATAAAAGGAAGAACCGCTTTTCATTCCATATTGCACCTTGAGAGGCAAACTAACTTCTCAATTAAAAATTAGAATATTTTTAGATGAATAGAACCTCTGAGATTCTTCATATTAGTCATTCAACTTTATTTATAATGAAACTATGACAGCAATCTATTTTCCCCAAAAGCTTGACATGTTACCTTGTCAAGTAAGAATAAAGTTCTATCTAGTCATGTGAAATGACCTATAACTTTAATGACTGTGTTTCTCAGTTTGAACTGAGAACTTGATATATACACTTAATAAAAAATGTAGACTAAAAGTCAAACGTTCTAAACTACGTTTCTATTTGTAAAATACGGTCATCTCTTCAGGTGTTAGTACCAGGGAAAAAGAGTTTAGGTAATAAATAATTTTCTCGTAAATCAGATTATTTTGCTGGAAGGAACATATAAATTGGAATATACTGTTAATTATAGTGTGCTGCTAGTTTAAATTTAACACATGATGAAAAATTAGGCACAAATAGGCCACAAAAATTCAAAAGACAAATTTAAAATAAAAATACTCCAACAAACAAATCGCAAGATATCTGTTAAGCCCAGCCAACCTATTGGAGGAAAAAGGAAAGAATTCCTTTCCCCCAGGCCTATTTTTACCCTAGAGCATGTAATTAGGCATTGGCAGTAAGAAGTCACAGCAGCTGGCTAGAGACTCCTCAAGGGAGAGAAACAGAGGTTTCTGGTAAAGAAACAAAGCAAGATATTGCTGTAAAATAAATAATATCGTTTCCACAATGTATCAAAACATTTTCTTTGATTGGCAGTACTGTTGAAAGAATACCATCCCAAATCCTACTCAAAACCACTTTATTGTTTTTGTCGTTCTTTTTTTTTTTACTAGCCTGTTTTTAATTCCCTTTACGATATGAGAAATATCTTACAGATATTAAGATGAGCTTATCTTAAATGTATAGATTGAATTTTTTTTCCTTTTTTTTGAAATTTCACTTTATTTTTTATTATAATAATATTTTTTTATTATGTTAGTCACCATACAGTTCTACGCAACTAATGAATCATGGAACTTCACATGGAAAACCAGGGATGTACTGTATAAATTTTTTTTCCTATGCATGAATCAATGAAACTACTACACTTACCAAATTACAAAGCATTTACCTTACAAAAATTTCCTTTGGGCCCCTTTGCAGTAAATATTCACTATCAGAGCTAATAACTTCTCATTTCTATCCGTAAATATCAGTTTTGTCTATTTTTAAACTTCATTTTAATAAAATCTCACTATAGGTACTCTTTTGTTTTGAATGTCTTCTGACTAATACAGTGTTTTAGAGATGTATCTATACTGTTCCTTATACTAGTTTAAAAAATGTTTTTAAATTTTATTACTGAGTTGCATTCCACTGTGAATATACTCTAAACGTGTCTAGGTGTCTCCTTCTCAGATGACGTAAACTAATAAGTGGTACTGGGAGTGATCTGAGAAAGCAGGTGATAAATGGGGATTGTGGTTGGTTTACTCACTACCTGGTGTGGGAACAGGACTCCATTACAAGTGGTAGATGGGACACAGACAAGTGCTGCCATGATATAAGTGCCTGGTTGCTTAAGACTTCAGTGGCTGTGCGGTGCCTGGCTGGCTCAGTCAGTGGAGCATGCAGCTCTTGAACTCTTGATCTCAGGATCATGAGTTCAAGCCCCATGTTGGGAGTGGAACCTACTTAAAAACAAAAACAAACAGATAAAAACCCTAAAGATTTCAGTGGTGGTGACCTGGGGAAACATCTTGTGGAAAAGCAATGCTATTGCCAGTGAATGATCCAGTCATTTGGAATTTAAGGGGAGAAAAATTCCTACGAATAGTAGAGTTATTTGCTTATTGCTAAGTTGTATTGGTGCCTTGGAATAAGAAATGGAAGACCATAACAAGCAGTTATAGTTTAAGTATAGGGACCTAAGGAACTCTTTTGTGGTTTACAAAGACGTCCTTATCTCCTGTAGTAGAAGTACCATAAACAGGAATAACTGAAGATCTCACAGGGTTACACAGCTCCAACAACATACAAACACTCAGGGAAGGTGTGTGTGTTATGTATGGTAAGGTCAAGGCACTGGAAGGAAAAATCTAGGACCCTAAAATCTGGGATGGGTACCTCTGGGTAAATGCCCCTGAATACTTTGGCTCTGTAAACTCCTTGATTGCAATAAGAGGTAGAACTTCCTCCTGCTCAAGGAAGATTCAGAGTCTTTTCTCCTGTAAGGCAGTAGATGGACTCTTTAGGCCTGGCCTAAGTTCCTCTCCAGTGAGATAACTGAAGTCCCAGCAGGATCCTTAGGACACACTGGGCCTGATAAAAGAGGAAAGTTACTGACACAAAGCAATTTCAAGAATGAGCTTTCAGGTACCAGCAGAAGCCAGGGGACTATTATTGAAAGGGAGTATTGAAGTCTCCTTCATACATTATTCTCTTGACCTCAGTGAGCATCTTTATATTTGTTTTAATTCTCTGTCAGGTAAATCATATAAGTTCGTTTTATTAGGGTCGTTTTCTGTAGATTTATCTTGTTCCCTTTTTTTTGGCTTGGTTCTCCATTTTCTTCAGTTTTCTGTGTTGGTGTTTCTGCATTTGACAATGCAGGCACCTCTCCCAGTCTTCACAGATTGGTCTTATACAGGAAGAGATCACCACCAATAAGCCTGGCCAGGGGTTCTTGGCGGGGGGTGTGGGGGGGTCCTGCAAATTTTTCCCTCCCCAGGAAGAATCAGGTAGCTTCTTGGCATGGTTTTTGTTTTCTTGCTCTGTGCTGAGCTTGGGGTAGGGTGTAGGGGAAGCTCTGGCTTCTGTCAGACCAAGCTGTATCTCCTTTCTCTCCCAGCTGCTTAGACTATGCAAGAACCATCAGAGCTTCAGTATTGGTGAGAGAGAAGTTAGTTCTTTGGGAAGCTCCAGAGAAGTTAGGGTGTTGTATGCATGGATCAACTCTTATACTCCCCAAGGAGAAGGTGAGAGCTGGGATTTTTTAATGTACCCACTCTGTGCTGAGCAGTGAGGAAGCTCAGTGGTATCTACTACCCCAAGCTATTGCCTCTGTTCTCCCTCAGACAGCTAGAAGTTACCAAACATGTCAGAACTCCAAGACTGACAAGGCAGAATCTAGTCATCAGGAAGCCCATTCTGAAAAGCTAGGACACTGGACGTGTGAAGAAGCTCCTATCCTCCCCTTGGGGAAACTGGGAGCTAGGGCATCTCTTCCTGTTCATATGACATTGTGACAGGGACAGGATCTCTGGCGAAAGGGTGTCCTGAATCTCCTTAATGCTTCAGTGAGCCTGCTTTTGCATTCTCCTAGGGTGCAGGAGACTTTCAATTAGATTTTTCTCAAAAGGAATTTTTCCATGAATTCTTAATGAATTGGTGTATTTGTGTGGGTAAGGGGGGATTTCCTACTCTGCCATGTTGCTGATGTGGCTCCTAGCATTAAGTATTCATGCATGCTGCCATGTGGGTGAATCTGGAAAACATTAGGCTAAAGGAGAGAAGCCAGTCACAAAAGACCACATCATTGTTCCCCTCCCCCCACACCTAGGTAACCATTAATCTACTTTGTTCCTCTAAAGATTTGCTTATTGTGGACACTTTATACAAATGGACTCATGCAATATGTAGTCTTTTGTGCCTCCTTTCTTGTCCATTGCCTAATTTTTCAAGAGTCATGCATGTTATAGCATCTGTCAGTACTTGATTCTTTTTATTGCCAAATAATATCCCATTGTATAGATACACTGCCTTTGGTTTATCCATTCATTAATTGATGAATGCTGGGTTTTTGACGTTTTTTTTTTTTTAATTTTGTGAATAAAGCTGCTGTAACCATTCATGTTCAGTCTTTTGTGTGGGCATGTGTTTTCTTTCTTTTTTTTTTTTTTAAGATTTTATTTATTTATTTGACAGAGATAGAGACAGCCAGCGAGAGAGGGAACACAAGCAGGGGGAGTGGGAGAGGAAGAAGCAGGCTCATAGCAGAGGAGCCTGACGTGGGGCTCGATCCCATAATGCTGGGATCACGCCCTGAGCCGAAGGCAGACGCTTAACCGCTGTGCCACCCAGGCGCCCTGGGCATGTGTTTTCTTTCTGTTGCATATATATTTGGAGTGAAATTTCTAGGTTACATGGTAACTGTATGTTTAACATTTTGAGGAACTGCTAGAATTTTCTCCAAAATGGTTGCACCATTTTACATTCCACCAGCAATGTATGAGGGTTTCAACTGCTCCGTGTTCTTGTCTTTTTTGATTATAGCCATCCTAGTGGATATGAAGTGGTATCTTACTATGATTTTCATTTGTATAGCCCTAGTGACTAATGATGTTGAGCATCTTTTCGTGTCTTTATTGCCCATTTATATATCTTCTTTGGAGCCTTTTTTACTTAGCTCCTTTGCCCATTTTTTTTAAACTGAGTTATTTGTCTTTTAATTCTAGAATTGTGTTCTTTATGTATTCTGGACCGGTGTGTCTTATCAGATTCATGACTTATAAGTATTTTTTCTCCCATTTCATGCATTGTCTTTGTACTTTCTCTTGAGTGTCATATTTGCTGGGATGTTTTTATTTGTTTGTCTTCTGATTTTTGATTGTGAGTTTTTTTGTAAAACCTTTCTGTGAGAGTTCAGTGTAGCCTAGTTTCAAGGAACATTTTTTTTCACTGAGTATTTGTTTAATTTTGCCGAATGCCTGAGCCTACACCCTTAAGTAGCAAGTTAAAAGAAAATTCTCACACTGATGTGTGGAAACATACAAAGAATATGATGATAAGCCCAACTTTTCTGAAGGACCCATTTATTTTCATCTACATCCAGAAACAAGTTTGGTTAACATCTTTTTCTTGCTGTCTGCTTCTTCTAGCCAGGCTTTCTTCTAATATTCTCTCTCTCTTTCTCTCTTTCTCTCTTTTTTCCCCAGAAAATATGTGCACACAGCACGTTCTCCAGTCAATTTCTATTCTGGTTAGGGCCCAAAGGCCAATCCACACTACTCTCCCAAATTTATAGGATCTCTAGGCAATAGTATTTTGTCGGTGTTCTCAGAGTGGGCAATGGTCCAGTGCTGGCTTACCCTCCTGGAATGGAGCTGAAGCTTCATACAGGGCCTCAGATGTGATTTGTTTACTTTCTCTTAAAATCTGTAATTGATTTTAAAGATTATTTTAGATGATTCTAGCAGTTTTATGTGCTTGGTTAGCAGAGTGGTTTAGGACTTTGAGTGTACTATACTGACAGACACAAAAATCTTATGTAATATTTTATCAGCTGGAGTGTAATCCCATCCCCCACTGGATGCATATTTTACCTTATAAATGGTTATCATTTATTTAAATAGGATGTGCTTTATTGTAAGACTGACATTTTATATTTACTGTGTAAAGATACAGTTGAATATTCTGAACTTGCTTTATTTTCTTCCATTTGCCTAAAATTTTTAATTTCTTCCACATTCCTTTTCTTTAATAACAAGGCTCTCATCCATATAATTCAATTACTAAAACACATGAGCAATATATACCCTTATGTACTCTGATTTTTTAACAGATATCTCATAGTAGAAGTGCATGTATTTCTTAGTGGTAGGTCAAATTGAATAATATTCTGGTAGAATACAGTTATTTCATCTTTTCTTTCTTCATTCAATAAATATGTATGAACTGCTGGGCACCAATAGGTATGCTAGATATTGGAGGTACATAGAATTTATAGCTAAAGACAAAGCTGATATTCACCTATAAGCGTGCAAATAATTATTGCCATATTTTATGCAAAGAATGGAAATTGCAGCATCTATAAGTGAGTAAAATAAAAAAATCTACACTGGCCAAGGAAATATAGGAAAGGGGTTCTAAAATATAATATTGAAGGTGGGTTCTGTACTGTAAGAGGAAGTTAGCTGGGTGAAAAAGTAATGGAAGATCATTCTAGGTGAAGGAAACAGCCTGGAAATAGTCCTCAATTAAGATGCCTGGTACTCTGGAGAATTTGAAAGGAAGTCTATAAACTGAAGGGGAAGAAATCAGAGAGGGAGACAAACCATGAGAGACTCTGGACTCCGGGAAACAAACTGAGGGTTTCAGAAGGGAGTGGAGGTGGGGGGATGGGGTATCTAGGTGATGGGTATTAAGGAGGGCACGTGTTGTGATGAGCACTGGGTGTTAGATGCAACTAATGAATCATTGAACTCTACATCAAAAACTAATGATGTACTATATGTTGGCTAACTGAACATAATAAAAAAATAAATGAAAGGCAAATATACGATAAAAAAAACTCAGTAGTCTTTAAAAAGAAAGTAAGTAAATATAAATCTGACATTATGAAAGAGTAGATTAGAGCAGAATTCAGAAGCAGGTTGGCTTTTGAAGGCCTGTTAAGGATATGAACCTTCGTCTCAATGCCAGAAAACAGTTTTAGGCAGGGAAGAAACATTGAGAATTGCATTTTAATCACATCACTCTGGATGCTTGTGGAGAATGTATTCAATGGAGGAAAGAACATACACAGTAGTTTAGAATCTATTAGAAAGCTATTGCCTAGAGGAGACAAGAAATGTTGGTGTCTTGAATTGGGAGAGAATACTTAAGATTACCATCAATGAGTATGGGATTCCCAATTTGGCATGCACTGCCCCCTCCTCAACATTCAGAACCAAATCAGATTTAGCTGATAATTAGAATAAGGATTATAAGCCTACCAGAGGCAAATTTAAGTGTAATTTTATGTAAAGCACTTGGAAAGAATAAATTACATAGTATGGTACCTAAAATCAAGAAATATCCTTCTACTTTTATTTATTGAGGTTTGAAATGCAACTGTGCAGCCTTATGATATTTCTTGGAGCATTTGGTTTCAAGGCTGCTTTTTGTACTTCTACTGAAACTGTCTTTGCATTGGTTCCTTCCCTCTGGTATCTCACATTCTCTCTGACATTTTATATTCACTCTGCTGTCAAATTTAATTATTTGTCTCATTGGATCAAGAGATTAGAATCATATCTTTCCCATTGTTCACATTATTTCACTCATCATTTATACTGGTACTTCATTTAAAGATAGTATGAATCTATGAATGTCATTACCAGTCCGCATCTATTAAAATCATCTCTGTTAGTATTCACCATATTTTTTAAATTGTTTTCTTCACCAGTAAATATACTGAATATCTGTGGAAAACTGCTTAGTGATTTCAAATATCTGTTTTCTGTAGGTCACTCATTCTCATTATGTGCTTTAGCAGTAGTAAACGTGAATTAAAATATGTTATGGTTTTCTGCACAATGGTTCTGCCCTGGTCACTCTAACATAAGAGTGAAAGCGTATATTATATATAATCAATTTAATTTCTGTTATCACAGTATTTGAAACTTATGTTAATTATATAATGCTCAGATCTAGAAGTTCTGTGTAGAGATAACATGTTGGAACCATAACTTGCTCATGGCCCCTTGCATTTTCTGATTTCTCAGGGTGTAGATAATAGGATTCAGTAAGGGTGTGATAACAGTGTAAAACACAGCAAGGACTTTATTGCCTGTGAAACTATTGAATGGCCAGGCATAGATAAAGATACAAGGTCCAAAGAACAGAGTGACCACAATGATGTGTGCAGACAGTGTGGACACAGCCTTGGAGAGCCCTCCAGATGGTCTTTGTTGTACAGTGATCAGGACGACAGTGTAGGAGACAAGCAGGAGGATGAAACAGGTGAATGAGAGCAGCCCACTGTCAGCAATGACGAAGAATTCCAGGGTGTATGTGTCCATACAAGCAAGCTTAATCACAAGGGGAAGGTCACAAAATATATTGTCTATGACATTGGGGCCACAGAAAGGCAAGTTTACTGTCAATACCATCTGGCTCATGGTGTGTACAAACCCAATTGTCCATGAAAGTATCAAAACCCACTCAGCAGCCTGTGGCTCAAGATTGTCCTGTAGTTCAGGGGTTTGCATATGGCTACATACCTGTCAAAGGCCATGGCTATCAAAAGAGTCATCTCAGCACCCCCAAAGAAGTGTATAAAGAACATCTGGGTCATGCAGCCCCAAATGGAGATGGTCTTGTGTTCGTTGAGTAAGTCTGTGATCATTTTGGGTGTGGTGACAGTGGAGAGACACATATCCAGAAAGGAGAGGTTTCCCAGGAGGAAGTACATGGGAGAATGAAGAGTGGAACTAAATGTCACTGTGACCATAATGAGAGTATTTCCCAACACAGTAGCACTGTAGGTTAAGGAGAATGTTACAAAGAAGAAAATCTGAAGTTCCCATTGTCCAGAAAATCCTAGTAAAATAAACTCCGTCACTACAGATCCATTTTTAAGGTCCATTTACTTGATTCAGAAAGGCTCCAGAAGTTCTTTTATACCAAGAGAAAACAAAAGTAAAGCCATAATTAGCACTGATGTTTTCCTATTTCTCTTTGATGAATAATAGTTGAACTTATGAAAATATATAATGTTAAACATATCAGCATCACTGTCTATAATTTGAAATTATTTTGTAGGTCACATCACTTTGAAACAATATTATAGTTATGCAGCAATTAAAAAGCATTTGAAGGAGTGGAAATTTTATTTTCTATTGTTTTATTCTTTTAAATGACCCTCTTTTATCAATTGATCTTGATTGTTACTAATTTGCTCACTTGGAAAAATTAGATAAGTTGTTACATTAGTATTTATTTTGCCATTTATTATCACTATTTTCTGTCACCTCTTGAGATTATCTTGCAACAATATATAAGGAATAGAGAATTTGAAAAATGAGGAAATTGTATTGTCCTGTATCAGTGAAGTAACTTGTTAAGACCATTCCGTATTTCTACAATAAATAAAGAAAATGTACACACACACACACACACACACACACACACACACACACACACACACACCCTAGGGCTAATTTGTACATGAAAGAAATTTCTTTAAGTCATTAAAAATAATTTTGCTTTTTTGGGTGCCTGGCTGCCTCAGTTGGTTAAGGGTCCAACTCTTGATTTTGCTGAGGTCATGGTCTCAGGGTTGTGAGATCAAGCCCTGCACAGAGCTCCAAACTCATCTGCTTAAGATTCTCTCTCTCCTCCTCCCTCTGCCCTTCCCTACACTCACTCATGCACTCTCTAATATATATATTTATAATCTTTAAAAAATAATGTTGCTCTTTTGTTTCTGTTGTGTAGTATACTGAGAATTTCTGGAAGCACAGACTCATCCTTAGATCCTTATGAGCTTGTTTTCTCCATTTCTTGTATTACTATTCACAGTGAGAAGTGGGTGTGTTTTGTGTAAATGTACATATGTGGTGGTTAAGAAGTAAATAGTGAAAGGATTCAACCCTAACATGTAGATTTTGCTTTGGTTGTAACATGTCATACCAAATTTTCTTCACTTGGTGTTTTTATTGTTCATAGGATCTAGAGTGATCTAAAATGATCAGTAACAATTAAGTGATCTCTATGTGCTATACTCTGTTCTAAGTGTTTCAATTTATTAGTGCATTCAATGCTCATAACAGTCCCAGGAGGGCAGCATTATTATTATTCTCATTTTGCATATAAGGAAACTATGGCATAGAAGTATTTAATGACTTACAGTTACACAGCTAACAAGGGTCAAAGCTGGTATTCAAGCCCAGTTGGTCTGATCCTGAATCTGGGCCCATACCAATGTACACGTTGCTTCCCGAATTAAAGGAACATATTTTTATGGTCAATTCAACAAGTATTGATTGAATTCATATGTTCCATGTGAATTCCTTAGGAGATATGCTTCAACAAGTATGTTGGACTCTTTCTGTGTTACAGTTAATTACACTGTATTTTCTTATGCAGAGTGAATCCCCGCCCCACTTCTAGGGACAATCTAGAGAAACATAGTTATCACACACACAAATAGCAATAAACCAAATAAAAGTATTTAAGTTAGTACATGTTGTATGTGGCATGTTGTAAGAATTTTAAAAGAATGGAGACCAATTCCAAGTGACATTTTCAGATATGGCTTTAGGATTGCTTTCCGTTTTCTTCAAAGCACTTAAAAAATAAACAAAATCCTCATGGTAGACCAAAAGGACAAACCTTAGAGCATATGTGAAGATTTATGAGAAGAAGAGAATTCAGAGCAGTAAGAGGAGTGGTACATTTAGAAAAGGGACTGAATGCAGATAGGAAGGTGCATATGAAGTGTCTGTTCTCTTTTCTCCAATGACCTGTAACTTTCTCCTTGTTTTTATTTCTACTCTGGCCCTTGTCAAAATATCCTACCACCATTATCCAGCCTTAATTCCCTCGATTGCTTTCCTATCTTAGATATTTTTAAGAACTGGATAATGTGTACAAATTAGGGAAAATAAAGATGAAAGTGATATTCTTGTCAGTCAACCTCCAGGAGTAGACATAGTGAATGTTGAATGATGATAGTGGGTCAGGAAGAGCAGAGAAGACAGCCACCCACCACATCCTCTTCGAAGGGCTGTGTTTCATCATTATTGGGTGAGCGAGCAGGAATTTTGTGTTGGAGACCTTTGTGAAAGTAAATTTTTTTAAAGATTTTATTTCTTTGTTTGTTTACTTAGAGAGAGCCATTGGGGAAGGCAAGAGAGAGGGAGAGAGAGAATCTCAAGCAGACTCCATGCTGAGTATGGAGCCTGATGCGGGGTCCATCCCATGACTCTGAGATCATGACCTAAGCTGAAATTAAGGGCCAGATGCTCACCAACCCACTATTCAGACACCCCAAAAGTAATTTTAATAATTACATCTTTTTGGAGAAATGAGAAGGCTTGATGATTGAATGATTATGAAGTGAATATGCCACCTACAATTTGGGAATACCTTTGCTACATGGAATTTCATGCCCCGTGATACAGCGACAACAGAAAAACTTGAATATGGAATGAATTCAGTGAAATGGAATGGAGTTAATACAAATAAAGCCTACTTCATAGCTTTATTTTGCCTTCTAATTTTACTTTAGAGGGAAAGCTGGCATTCACTTATGTTGATAGCTTTCCCAGCATTTGTTTCTCTTATTCTTCTCTTTCCTTTCCCAAGCAAATTTCTAAAACCCACTATTTCTTTAGTTCTACAGTTAACATACCTTACATGATGAGTGAATAAAGGCAATATAAATGAAACAAAAGAAAGTATATAGTTTTGACAGAAATTCTATTAGTGAAGAAAATTTTCTTCCTCTCGAATAATCGATTGCATATTTTATTATAATTATTTTACTCATTTTACTCATAATTATGTGCTTTGGAGGAAATTGAAGGTCGAATAATTATATATTTGACTAGGAGGGAACTTTGTAATCATATATTTCCCACATCTTCATTAGTAAATGAAAAATCTAGATCCACATGAAGAAGTAAATTTCCCAGGTCCTAGATGCAGGACTACCCTAAAGAGATGTGGTATTAGGTGAGACGGTGTATGTGTAAGATTCTCGCCAGGCACAGAATGAGCATCAAAATGGCATGCACTGAATTCTGAATCATTCTTGTAAATCCAAGATTACAAGCCGAGAATTTTCCTTTTAAATACTCACTAGGAAAGGCACAAGCCAAGACTTGTTTTACTAAGTAGCTGGATATGAGCATTTCTGCTCTTGCTCACATGTATACAATATAAGTTACTTAATATAAAAATAACTGATTCAAGTAAATATTTCCTCCTTTCATTGTAGGCACTTGAAGAGAAAATAAAAATTTCAATCATCACTGATTTTATGTTTTTCAAAATTTATGCATACTTATTTAAAGTATGCATACTCAAAAACATTAGGCTAAGTAAAAGAAGCCTGACACAAAAGGCCACATGTATGATTTTATTTATATGAAATGTCTGCTAAACACATCATTAGAGATAGAAAGTACATTAGTGATCACTTTGAGCTAGGGAGTGAGTGTAAATGGGCAGTCTTTTCTTTCTGTGGTGATAAAATGATTTAAAATGAAATTGTGATGGTTGCATAACTTTGTGAATACAATAATAATCACTGTACTATGTATTGAAATCAGGTATATTTCATAGTATATGAGTTATGTTCAGTAACACAGAAACTGCTATAGGTTTTTTGCTTTTATTCTTAAGTTTGAAGTATCTTTAATATATTCGTTTAGTATTTTGTATACTATCCAGCTACTTGGACTCAAAGATATTTCACTATGAGACAAAATGACATACTGCATATTCAATACAACTAGGTTTTTAAATTTCTTAATGTCTCCTGTTTGAATTATGTTTTTGACACCCTTATGCATTTGGCAACTAACTACTTTCTTTTTGTTAAAAGGTTTTCTTGATACTCTTTCTACTATTTAGAATACTCATATGAGTTTCCTGAATTATTCAGCTTCCTTCCTTTGCCTGCATATGAACATCTTGTAAGGACTTCTCCCTCTTTATTCCTAAGATCTCATTTGTATTTATGCTGTAATGGTCAGTTTTAGGCAGAGAGTTTCTACCTATTTAGCTATGGTCATTAATTCTCCCTCACCTGCTCCTTCTCTAGTTTTCATTATGATGTGCTTATTTGCATGTCCTATCAGCACCTGAAATGATGAAAAGAAAAATATTGCCATTGTGTTAAAAAAAAAAAGTTGAGTTTCTAGCTATTACATTGTTTTCAAAGCTAGTATGAGTTACCTAGATACTCACAGTTTGCTTTTCTTAATTTTAGTCATCATTTTCAATCACTGACCATCTGCTGTCATGTTTTACTCATCAATGTCATGTCAAGAGCATATATCCTTTAAATTTGTATAAAAATTTTTGTCCTTATGTCATTGTGAAATTGTAATATGATTGCCCAGTGAGAGAGGATTTTTTAAAAGATTTTGTTTATTTATTTGAGAGAGAGAGAGAGAGAGAGCAAGCATGGGGGGATGACAAGGTGGGGAGAGGGGGAAGCAGACTCTCTTTTGAGCAGGGAGCCTAATGTGAGGCTACTTCCCAGTACCTGGGATCATGACTTGAGCTGAAGCAGACACTTCCCTGACTGAGCCACCCAGGCACCCGTGAGAGAGGATTTGATGTCTCAGAATCCACAGCCTTTTTTTCTAGCCAACAGAAAATTAATTAAAATACCATCTTCAGTATATTAAACCTCTAACAAGTTAGCTCTCTATGATGTTTCCACTTACCTGTTCTAAAGGCACAGTATGAAGAACAGTATGTTCAAGGGTTAATCAAAATTAAAAATCTGCTTTTCACTCTCTGCGATGCTCTGCATAGGAATGTATATAGTATCATCTGCTTCTTTTATAAAGATGCGAATCACTTGAAGGCAGATGTGTTGGAGCTCTAGGAATCCAAATTTCACTGGGAGTTGTTAGAGCACAGAGGCTGCTGCCCTAGCAGGACCAGGAGAGATGTTTACACTTAATTTCTGGCCCTGCAACATGCTGTGGTTCTCTCCGGGCATTGGCTTGATTACAATGGGCGTGACAATGTTGGTTGATTGGTTGTGCTATAGGAATTGTAGACATCTTTGAATTAATGGACACTTGCTTTCCCTCATATCACTCTAAGCTATCCTCTTACCTTCTTTCTAACAACATTGGATAATTTTTTAGATGAATAATCTGCAGACTTTGCTGACCATAATACCCTCAACATAAAAATAGATCTCTGTATGTTATAAATTTACTAGTGACAACATATATTATGTTCAACGTTAATATATTCAGGAAGTAGGAATTTTAAAAGACAAATTTAAAATAAATTATGCTAAGTAATTTAAAATTTGAAATGATACATTGATGATGCAACTATCTTATGCTCACCAAAATGTAATAATTTTTTATTTATGAGATTTTTCAAAGAATACCTATATGGCCCAAAACAGTTTCATAATCATTGTCCCTTTTACTGTAAAATGCTACAATAAATTCTTGTTCTATAGGTATTGCTTTTATAAAATTAATAATAATTGATGATCTTGGTGTACTTTGCACCACAGGCTTCAAAGTTTGTTTCAATAACTTGCCAACAAAAGATGTAGTGAATAAGTTTGAAATTGGCTGATATCGCTGTCACTTCTATGGAAGTTCTTATTTAATTCCAGTCAAATTCACCACTTAACCCACGGATTAATGTGTTTTTGTCATAGACATTGCATTTATTGTATCATTACAGTTGGTGAAAGAATATTAGGTACAGATGTTAAAATCATAGATACTTTGTATAATGCAAGTCTCCTTGCCATAAGACAGACATGATTCTACTGCAATTCATTAAATTTGCAAATCATTAGAAATAGTTTTCTGTGTACGTTTTGATATTGTTTGCTGATAAGAGATGCATTTTATTTATTGCCATATGCTTATTTAAGCCATTTTACAGTGGCCAAAAAGTGAAATATTTTCTGACTAGAGTGTGACTTTTGTCCTTTTGGTATTAGTAAGAAACATTCAAGAACACTTTATTACATTTAGTGAAAATTTTAAACCATTTATTAGCTGGCGAGTATTAATACTGCAAACATTTTTTTTTATTTTTCTAAAGATTTATTTAGAGAGAGAGAGAGTCGGGGGAGGTGCTGAGGGAAAAGGGGAGAATCTCAAGCTGACTCCACGGTGAGCCTGGCACCTGACTGACGTCATAAACTCATGACCCCGAGATCATGACCTGAGCTGAAATCAAGAGTTGGACACACAACCTACTGAGCCACCCAGGTACCTCTATTTTATGTTTTTATTTTTACTTTTAAAATTGTTTGCTTATTGTGATCACTAGCTAATATATCAAGGTACAGTATAGATTGTCAGGTTCATTGTTAAAAATAATGGGATTAAATCCATACTCTAAAATAATATTTCTTAATAATTTGGAATCTTTTAGCCAGTTTGTTGTCAGTTCTGATTGCTGTTTGCTCTTTTACTTTCTGATTTAGCTGACAAAGGGTTCATATTATGGGTAGAATTGTCAGCTCTACCATTTTGTAATTGTTTATGTGAATTTTAAAAAATTAGAATTATCTTCAATGCAAAGTTCATTGGCACAGATCTTTTTAAACTCCTTACAAAGTTCTGGGGAATGAATTAAGTTAAAAGAAGATAAAATAATCTTTAAGTATTCCTTTCTTCCAGTTTTGGCACACCTAAGCTATAATACATAGCAATGTATTCAAAGCAAATAACTGCAAAGAGAACTGCTCTAAATCCCTCTGTCTTTTGTTTAACATATTTTAAGTATCATGTGTAAAGTGACCAGGTATTACATAGATTAATTCAGAGTACCAAAAATAATCTGTTAAACATTAGTAAAGCTTACTTATTTTTTGAAATTAAAAGACACATAAATAGATGTTCTCATTTTTAAACTACACTCGATCAATTGGCTACAGACAGCTTAAAATGTGTTCACCCTCCTTTGGGACAATGGATTTAAATAACTTTTAATGACTATTTATTGCAGTCTTCTCTTTTGATTCAACAATGGGTCTGACCCAATTAATACAGTCATGTATTAATGTATGACTTTCCACAGTCATAGTTCTTTACTTCTTGATTCAATATTCATCCTACATTGCTAACCAGGGTAAAATTATGTAATTCCTCAAATATTCCTTTCTTGTCCTCAAATGTTTAATATTTCCAATTTCTGTTAGGTCACTGTGTATTCCTTGGTGGTAGGGATTGTATTTAGCTTTCACCCTTCATTTAATTTCTTACTTTTGACGAATTTATTGAGCAAATTTTCTTTCTGTTCTCTAATATCCTTCAACTCTCTCGTGTTGAATGTATGGTTCTTTGATTTCCTCTAAAGAATATTCTAGGGACAAAATTTTGGTGTTCCATCTTTAAATTTGTTTAGTAGCAGCATAAGTACTTATAGTGCAGAAACTCTTTATTTACTACTAGCTCTCAAGTGAGTAAAATGAAGCCTTGAAATAGGTATTGAACTCAGCTAGTCTCAAATTTTCTTGGGCCCATACTGTATGTCAGGAACCTGTCCTCAAGGATCTCAGAATCTTACTCTTCAACACTGACTCCAAATAACCCATTGCTAAGTGTGATGATACAGGTATGCAGTAAGGCAAATTTTGTTTTATGGAGTTTGCAAATTTCTCCTAAAAGAAGCTACCTTTCCCCAAAGAGGCAACTTTGTCTTTAATGATAGGCATTGATTGGCTGCACAGAGGAGCAAGAAGAAAATTTTAGGCAGAGATAATTATATGTAGGGAGGTATGGAAGCATAGAGTATTCTGACATATTGAGTGAACAGAAAATAGCTAGTATGTTTGAATTATGGTATAGCTTGGATGGTGAAGAAGGGAGAATTTGTGACGAGGACAGAAAGGTTAGAATGATAGCTTTGAAGGGTCTTAAATATGATTCAAAGTAGTTTGAAATATATTCTATAATTACTTAGGAGTGCTTGAAATGGTAAAACAGAGACTGAAAAGTATTGATGTTTTACAGAGTGATGGTAGTAACACCGTGAAGTAACTCCTGTATTATTTTAATAACCTAGGTAAAAAATGATGAAGGTCTAAGGCACCTTGGGTGGCTCAGTCAGTTAAGCATTTGTGTTCTGCTTAGGTCATGATCCTAGGGTCCTGGGATTGAGCCCCTTGTCTGGCTCCCTGCTCAGCGGGGAGCCTGCTTCTTCCCTCTCTTCCGGCTCTTGCTCTCTGTTGCTATCTTTGTCTCTGTATCTCTCTCTCAAATATATAAATAAAAATCTTTTAAAAAAATAAATAAATACATTCTTAAAAAAAAAGAAAGAAAAAGAAATGATGGAATTCTGACCTAAGGCCACAGAGGGTAATGAAGCAGAGGTTCAGATTAACTTGTCAGGTAGAATTGTGAAACTTTGGTAACAGAGATTGTACAAAGGATGACACAAGACAAAAGCACAATCTCTAACCAAATAGTGTCTGAAAAATAAGCAACACCAACCCAAAGGCCACTCCTAGGGATCCAAGTTTTAAAAAGTTACACAAATTCATGTTAGACTAGAAGAGAATATCAGCACCCAAGCCTGTGTACCTCCCTGGAAACACAGCAGAGTTAGCATCCAGGTATTGGTCCCTGGCTGAAGGTGAGACACAAATGAAAATCTTTGCACTGCAGTAGCAGCTTCTAAGCCACACACGTCTCCTAGTAAAGGATAAAATTCTACCTGGCCTAGGAGACTTAAGCAAAACCATTGACTGATAAGTGGCTTATGATGTCCCGATGGTAGCGAAATGGCAAGATTAGAAACAAGGAAAAAAAATATCTCAGCAGGTTCATCAGAGGCAACACACTGCAGGGGCAATAAACTTCTGAGTTCATTCAGCCAAGGAACTAGACAAATCAAATAACTACAACCAAACAACTACAACCAACCAATCAAATAATTACAAGAGCATCAACGTTGGAGAGAAGAGAGATCAGTTACCAGAGTCACTGCAATACATTATAAAAAGTGTCCAGTTTTAATCAAAACTAATGCGACATTGGAAGAAACACAGTTATGTCCCATACATGAAATAAAAGGTCAATAGAAATTGCTTTTGTGGAGACTCAGATGTTGCACTTAGCAGACGAAAACTTTGAAGTAGCTATTATAATTATTTTCTGAGAACTAAAGGAAAGCATGCCTAGAGAAGTAGAGGACAGTATGAAAATATCAAGTAGAGGGTATCAAAAAAGATAGAAATTATTTTTTAAAAATGGAGATTCTGTTGTTGCAAAGTACAATAACTCAAATGTAGAACTCACCGGAGGAACTCACCAGTCAATGTGAGCTATCAGAAGAAAGAACCAGTGAATTTGAAGATATATCTGTAGCAGTGATGCAATCTCAAGAACAAATAGTACAATAGAAAATGAGGAAAAATTACAAAGCATTAGAAGAACGTGTGACACCATTAAATACACCAATATATATGTCATAGGATGTAAATTTTGACTTCTAGATTGGACCATTAATCTCATCAAGATAATATAAATTCAAATAGGGAGTTCAGGAAGAATAACAGGTTTGGGAAGGTAGGTAACTAATTTAGTTTTTACATATTGGACTTGAGATGTCTTCAAGATACCCAGGGAATCGTTCAGTAGGAAGTTGCAAATAAAAATTTGCAGCTCAGAAATGAGCAGAAAGGAGAAAATGATATTACTGAGAGTAAGTATAAACAGTAACTACCACCTTGAAGGCCGGATGAGCAAGAGGAAGAGGCATTACCCAGAACCCATAAATGCTGCTGGGACAGTGTCACCATTTCTGATGTTGGAACCTCTATCCTATTACTGAATAAGAAGATAAGAGCCCATGCACTTGATGAAGCTTTAGGAGCCTTGAACCCTTCAACATTGCTGATGCTGCTGAGCCCCCCAAAATAATTCTGGAATCCACAGTTGCCCAATACTGCTGCTGCCTGATCCCAAAGCAGAGGAATACAAAGGCTTTCCTCTCTTCCTGCCATCCAGTATCACGTTAGTGTCTTCCACTGATAGAACCTGATAGGCATATGACTGCAAGGGAGTTCAGGAAATGTAATTTTCAGAACTGTAGCTATCTCCTATAGAGAGGGGACTATAGGAGAGCTAATATGGGGCTGAGAGTCAAAAGAAAAATATTCAGAATCATCTTCCCATTTGGTTGCTCAGCATCCATGCACATCACTCCACCTTTATTTAAATTTCCAATCAATGACAGTTGCTTCAGCATAAAGACTCATCTGTCCTGCCTACAAATTAAGATATTGTCCCTTTTTTCTCCAAAAGGAAAGCTAAACATTCTCATAGATTACTATATTCATCTCAGGTTAGTGTTGGGATTTCCTCTAGTTTAGTTATAATCCCACAGGAATATTCTTTAACTTAGAGACTAAGTGGTAAAGTTAATCACCAACATCTTCTTGGTGAGGAACAATAAAAGAAAAAAGTGAATTTGAAAATTCTTAATAAATATCATAAATACACAATTTTACCATAGTAGACAATTCAGGAGGAAAATATTCTTAGTTAATATAATCATCATTTTCCTACCAATGAGTCATGAGACCCAGTTACCCATTGTTGTCTTCTTTTACTGCAAGTCCAGTGCAAACACGATGGCTCATGATAGTTTTGTAATGGAGGGGTTTGCATATGGCACTGAATCTATCACTTGCCATGGCTACAAGCAACATCATCTCACTTCCACCTAAAAGGTGAAGAAAGAACATCTGGACCACGCAGCCTTCATAGGAGATAGCCTTATATCCCCTAATTAGGTCACAGATCATTTTAGGAGTAGCAAAGGAGGCCAGGGTCATATCAATAAGGGAGAGGTTGACCAGTAAGAAGTACATGGGAGAGTGTAAGTGAGGGTCCATATTTACTCCGAAGGTAATAATGGGTTTACCTAATACAGTGGCTATGTAGATAATTGAAAAAAAATAAGAGAAAGCAAATCTGTAACTCATGAAACTCTGTGACTCCCAGGAAAATAAAGTCAGACTCCATGGAGTGATTTTATTTCTCCATTTGTTTGAATATTGGCATATGTTACCTAAAACAAAACAAAACAAATTAGAATAAAGTCTGTGAAGTAAAGTTGAGAGATGCAATACATATTCACTTAACTCTCTTCCTACAATCCACTGAAATATGCAAAAAGAATCAAAAGTGTTGAACAATATTGAATTAAAATTTTTTTGAATGAAAAATGGACACAATTTCTTAGCAAAGGTTATGAGGGATTTCTGCCAAAAACTGAGACGTTTGAACAAGATTGATGCTGATAATACCTAAGTCATATCTGCATTAATCTTGAGAAAAGTGATATGTCAGTTGGTGAAAGAATTGAGAAATTCCTTGCCGCCTTTTTTTAGAGAATAAAAAAGATTTTTATAGATCTATCAGTCCATGGGAAAAGAAGAGGTTTCATCTTGAAATCTATTTCTACACTGCAAAATAGTGAGGGGCATAGCAGTGGAGGAGAAGCCAAATGGTTTTCTAACCGAAAAGCAGGACCAAGAAAAATGAAATTAAGTAGATGAAATAGAGAACATGCAGAATGTAGGAGTCAGCTGGAAGTCAGCTGAGCAGCAATAATAAACACTGAATTTTAGACAGTTGAATCTATTGTTGGCCAAATTAAGGTGGCTTCTCACCTTTTTCCATAAGGTGGAAAAAAGACTCAGATGTTTGGGTCTTCTCCCATGGGCTCTGACTTTACCTCCAGGTCTATGAATTTAGTAGATGGGAAGGTACAGTGCTCAGGGATGGCACAAATAGATGCTTGTTGCTAGCTTACTACTGCCTTGCTTAAGTTACTTGCTTTGTCGAATGGTTAAATATCCTAATGGATTTGGTATAACATCCATATTATTTATAAGAGAGTATGATTGTAGAGTTCTTTTTTTTTAGATGGTTACTTATCTTCTTTAATTTTTTTTTATTTTAGTGTTTTATTTTTATTATATTATGTTAGTCACCATACAGTACATCCCTGGTTTCTGATGTAAAGTTCAATGATTCATTAGTTGTGTATAACACCCAGTGCACCATGCAATACGTGCCCTCCTTACTACCCATCACCAGTCTATCCCATTCCCCCACCCCCTCCCCTCTGAAGCCCTCAGTTTGTTTCTCAGAGCCCATAGTCTCTCATGCTTCATTCCTCCTTCTGATTACCCCCCTTCTTTATCCCTTTCTCCCCCTACCGATCTTCCTAGTTTTTATGTTCCATAGATGAGAGAAATCATATGATAATTGTCTTTCTCTGCTTGACTTATTTCATTTAGCATTATCTCCTCCAGTGCCATCCATGTTGCAGCAAATGTTGAGAACTCATTCTTTCTGATAGCTGAGTAATATTCCATTGTCTATATGGACCACAACTTCTTAATCCAGTCATCTGTTGAAGGGCATCTCGGCTCCTTCCACGATTTAGCTATTGTGGACAATGCTGCTATGAACATTGGGGTGCATATGGCCCTTCTCTTCACTATGTCTGTATCTTCAGGGTAAATACCCAGTAGTGCAATGGCTGGGTCATAGGGTAGCTCAATTTTTAACTTTTTAAGGGACCTCCACACCGTTTTCCAGAGTGGCTGTACCAACTTGCATTCCCACCAACAATGTAGGAGGGATCCCCTTTCTCCACATCCTCTCCAGCAATCGTTGTTTCTTGCCCTGTCAATTTTTGCCATTCTAACTGGCATAAGGTGGTATCTTAGTGTGGTTTTGATTTGAATTTTCCTGATGGCTAATGATTTTGAACATTTTTTTCATGTGTCTGTTAGCCATTTGTATGTCCTCATTGGAAAAGTGTCTGTTCATATCTTCTGCCCATTTTATGATTTGTTTATTTGTTTCTTGTGTATTGAGTTTGAGAAGTTCTTTGTAGATCTTGGATACCAGTCTTTTATCTGTAGCATCATTTGCAAATATCTTCTCCCATTCCGTGGACTGCCTCTTAGTTCTTTTGGCTGTTTCCTTGGCTGTGCAGAAGCTTTTTATCTTGATGAAGTCCCACAAGTTCGTTTTATCTTCTGTTTCTCTTGCCTTTGGAGATGTGTCATGAAAAAGGTTGCTTTGGCCAATGTCATAGAGGTTGCTGCCTATGTTTTCCTCTAGGATATTGATGGATTCCTGTCTCACATCAAGGTCTTCCATCCATGTGGAGTTTATCTTTGTGTATGGTGTGAGAGAGTGGCCAAGTTTTATTCTTTTGCATGTAGCTGTCCAATTTTCTCAGCACCATTTATTGACATTTATTGAATATGTCATCTGGAAAAGCAATTTATCTTTTTTTTTCTGATTTGATCCCTTTTATTTATTGTTTTGACTGATTGCTCTGGCTAGGACTTCCAGTACTATGTTGAATAGAAATGGTAAGCATGGACACCTTGACCTTGTTTCTGACTTTAGCAGAGAAGCTTTTTACATTTACCATTGAGTATGATGTTTGCTGTGGGCTTGTCATTTATGGCTTTTATTATGTTGAGGTATATTTCTTCTCCACTCACATTTTATGAGTTTTTTTTTTTTTAATCATGAAAGGGTGTTGTATTTTGCCAAATGCTTTTTCTACATCTATTGAGATTATCATATGGTTTTTATCCCTCATTTTTTAAATATAGTGTCTCACATATATTGATTTACATTTGTTAAACTTTTCTTGTATCCTAGGGGTGATTCCCACTTGATCATGACATATGATCCTTTTAATTTGTTGTTGAATTTGGTTCCTAACATTTTGTTGAAAATGTTTGCATGTATATTCATCAGGGATATTGGCAGTAGTTTTCTTTTCGTGTAGTGTCTTTTTTTTTTTTTAAGATTTTACTTATTTTAGAGGGTGAGGAAGAGAGGAGAGGGAGGGACAGAGGAGAAAGGAGAAGGACAAACAGACTCCACACCAAATGCAGAGCTCAACACATAGATCTATCCCAAGACCCTGAGATCATGCCTGAGCCAAAACCAAGAGTTGGGCACTCATCTGACTGAGCCACCCAGGTGCTCCTTGTGGTGTGTTTTTTGGCTTTGGTAATGCTGGCCTCGTATCCCCCCTCAATAACAATAATTTGGCAACCATCCATGGACAAAAGTGCCTTTGTGGGAGCTTTGGGATCTAGTTAAGAGATTGTGAAAATCCCAGTGTAACCCATGATCAATGAGGGCCATTTTGAGTAGGCAGACCCATGCCCAGGTGGAAAACTCACTGATCTAGTGTCTGGGTACAGATTCAGAAACAGCCGCAGTCTCCCTGTAGACTTGGCTAAACCATATTTGGTCTTGGTCTCCCCACCAACACCATCTATCCACCAGGACCACTAGGAGTCACACTCGCCTGTGCCACAGGTAGCAGTCCTGCGAACCTCAGACCTTGAAGTGGCCTGTGACCCAATTCTGGTCCCTTTTAGCCACTAGTTGTGTATGCCAAGGGACCGGGTGGTAGACACATCTGTCCGTGTCCCTGAGGCAGGCCCTCTGAGCTTGGTCCAACTGTAGATCCTGATATGGCCCTTTAATTCAGTCACAGGCTGGGAACACTCCTGCTGCCAAGCATCAAAAAGTAAAAGTACTTAGGAATAAATTGAATCAAGGAGGTGAAAGATCTGTACACTGAAAATTGTAGGACATTGATGAAAGAACTTGAAGACACAAATAAATGGAAAGATACCTTGTTCATGGATTAGGAGAATTAATATGATTACAATGTCCATACTACCAAAAGTCATCTATAGATCTAATGCAATCCCTATCAAAATTCCAATGGCATTTTTCACAGAAGTAGATAAAACAACCTTAAACTTTGTATGAAACCACAGAAGACCCCAAATAGCCCAAACTATGGAATACCGTTCAGCCATAAAAAAGAAGGAAATTCTATTTGTGACAACATGAATGAAACTGGAGGACATTATGCTAAGTGAAATAAGCCAAACACAGAAAGAGAAATATTGTGTGATTTCACTTACATTGTGTGATTTTCACTTACAAGTTCTTTCACTTACATCTAAAAAAGTTGAATTCATCAAACCAGACAGTAAAATGGTGACTGCCAGGGGCTGGTGGCCAAGGATGGGGGTGGTGGTGGAATGGGGAGATGTTGGTAAGATGAATAAGCTCTGGGGCTTTAATATGTAGCATGGTGACTATAATTAATAGTATTGTATTGCATACTTGAAATATGCCAAGAGAATATATCCTAAGTGTTCTCACCACACAAAAAGTGTAATTGTGAAAGGCGATAAATGTGTTAATCAACTTGAGGTGGTACTCATTTCCTTACAATGTATACATATATTAAGGCATCATTAACTTGTATAACTTCAAAAAACTCACTGTACAACTTAAATACATATGATTATTGTCAATCATACCTCAATAAAGCAGGAAGAAGAATGAAGGAGAAATATATACTGTCTCATAAAAACAAAACCGAGGGAATTCACTGCCAAGTAGACTTGCACTCTGAATAATGTTTAATGTTTTCAGGCAGAAGTAGTGTGATACCAGACCGACACATGGATTCACCAAAAAATGAAAAGCATTGGGAATGGAATAAAAGAAATATGTATTGTAGCAATATTTTTTGTTGATGGCATAAGAAAAAGTAGAATTTATGACAAAAAAAATCACCCCAAGGATGAGAGTGAGGAATTGGAGATATACTGGTGTAAATCTCTTTTACAACACATCAGGTAGTGATATTATTTGAAGTTAGACTTCGATTAAATGTTTTTAATCCTAGAACAACAATTTAAAATATTTTAAAAAGATATAAATAATAGGGAAATGATGACGTTAAAATGGATTCATAAAAACTAACACAAAAGGGGGCAGAAAAAGAACTGATTAGATAGAATTAATAGAATGCAATTAGCAAAATGGTAATTTTAATCTAACCATATCAGAAATTAGATTCAATATAAATGATCTAAAGAAACCAAGAGACTGGGATGATAAATTAGAAATAAAAGGAAGACCCAACAATATGCTGTCTACTTAAAAAAAAAAAAAAGATAGACTAAAAGTAAAATAAAATCTAAAAAATAATTTAAAAAGTAAAATACATACTATTCAAACATTAAACAAAAGAAAGTTGGAGTAGCTACATTATATTAGACAAAACAGACTTCAGAATGAGGAACATTACCAGAGAGAAGGACATCGCATGATTCAAAAGGGGTCATTTCTTTTCTTTCTTTCTTTTTTTTTTTTTTCAATAGGGGTCATTTCTTGCGGAAGATATAACAGTTCCAAAGGTGGGAGGTACCCAACAACAGAGCTTCGAAATACGTAAGCAAAATCTGATCAAGGTGAAATTAATTCAAAGAGTGAATTTTACTGTATATAAAGTAAAAAGAAATACATTTAAAATAGAATATATTAAAGGTGATTCCACTTATATAAGTTTTAAAACAGGTAAATCTATTTTTTAGTGGATGAATAAAAAGTATAAAGCAAAGAAGTTTACAAGAGAAGTTAGGGGGAGAATTAGGTGTGATAAAAAAACAAAGGGGCTTCCAGAGTTCTTGCGATGCCCTACTTATCTTTGGTAGTGGCTATTGGATGTTTCCTTTATATTTATTACACTTTACATACATATTTTGTGCATTTTACGCTGCATATTGTATTTTATAGGAAAGTTGTAAAATAATTTTTAAAATAAAACCATGGGGAACCCAATTGAATCAATTATTTTCCAAGTATCATGCTATGTAAAATTTTGCTTCTCTGATTTATATTGTCTCATTATACAATTAGAACACTATAATTTATTTAGCTTCCTTTCTTGCTTTGGATTCTGGGATGCTCAAAGATGTTTATTCTGAAATTGAAGTTTTTACTGATCTGTTGTTTCTCACAATATTATGTTTCTTATGTATGATGAGTGTGCTGGTGTATCATATATTTTATTAAGCTTTTTTGTACTTTATTTGGGTGTGTATTTATACCTACTATATCTTCTGACAGACATCTTACAGCATTCTTTTTTTAAGACATCCATTTTTAGAGCAGTTTCGGGTTTACAACAAAATTGAGAGGAAGGCACAGAGATTTTCCCATATATCCCCTGCGTGAGTGTGTGCGCGTGTGTGCGCGCACACACACACTCTCTCTCTCTCCTCCATTGCCTCCCCCATTACTGACCACTCACCAGAATGGTACATTGTTACCAAGGATGAGTGAACATTGACATCATCCTAAGCACCCAAAGTCCACAGTTTACCTTAAAGTTCACTCTCGGAGTACACTCTTGGAGTACATTCCATGGTTTTGGACAAATATATAATGACCCAGCCATCCTTATAATAGCATACAGGGTATTCTCACTGCCCTAAAAATCCTGTGTCCTCTGTTAATCTTTCCTCCACCTCCACCCCTGGCAAGCATTAATTTTTTCCCCCTGGGTCTCCTCGATACAGTTAGAAAAAGTAGACTCTCCAGGGCTGCCAATCACAGTGCCTTAGTAACCAACAAGGAAGCAGCACAGCTGCCTGCGGGCCTCCCTAGCGCCAAGAGCACGTGCACCCCTGTTGGAAGCTAACTGGCTGCAGGTGGGAGCGCGCGCTCCCCAAAGGCCTCTGGGCAGGAGCCAATAAAGCGCATGCTCAGGCACAGACTTCACCATCCCCCGCCTGGCTCTGGAGTCCGCTTTGTAGGTGGGGAATGGCCTGTGGTCCCGCAGCGCTGAGCCGGCCCTCCTGAGCCCCAAGTAAATCTCCAGGGAGAGACTCAGTCAGCCCAAGGTAGGAGGCATGGCCAGCCACATCAACTCACTGTTTGAATTTTTAATCTTGCTGTTTGAATGCTTTTAAGGTTTCCTTCTTGTCCCTGACATTCTTCCCCTGAATGTATCAAACCTAAGCGGTAAAGTTTGAATCTTGGGAAACGCGGTGGAAATGCTTCTGCGTGGGTCGTTTTTTACCTCTTACCCTGTATAAATCTTTTTATTGTCTCCATAGTTTTGCTCTTTCCAGAATGTCATAGTTGGAATCATACAGTTTGTAGCCTTTCCAGACTGGTTTATTCCACTTAGTAATAGCATTTAAGGTTCCTTTACGTTTTTTCATTGTTTGATAGCTCATTTCTTTCTCCTTTTTAAAGTTTTTATTTAAATTTCAGTTAACATATAGTGTAATATTAGTTTCAGGTGTAGAATTTAGTGATTCAACACATATTCAACACCTGGTGCTCATCACGTGTCCTCCTTAATCCCCATCACCTATTTTTTTAAGGGAAATTTGATTCTTTATTAGAACTCTTTAGATCAGTGTTTGCAAACATTTACCTGGGGACGGGGACCGAGAACTACCCACACCATTCTTTCCCCAGCTTCTGCCTGAAAAAGCGGGACTTAGATGAATAGAGCAGCAGCAAGGTCTTCCACTTTATCCTTGCCTGGCTCCTGCTCCCGGGCCTAAAGTGCTTTAATGACCTGGTAACCTGGTCCTGGGTAGCATTGGGGGACCATTGTGTCGCTGCCTCCCGGGCTGCGTGGGGAGTGACGGGGAGTGAGGGGGAGCTCCTGGTCGCCGCCTGGCAGGCTGTGCCAGAGGAGCAGTGGGTCGCTGCCTCGCGGGCAGCCTCAGGGGACCACTGGGTCGCTGCCTCGAGGGCAGCCATGGGGGACTGCTGGGTCGATGCATCCTGGGCAGGGACCTCCTCTGAGCTTTGTGTGCGAAGGTGGCGGTGATAGTCAGCCAAATTCATGATCATCTTGGCTACATCTTTCTGGTAATAAGGCCGACCAAATATCAAGATCTCAGCTTCGCCTTCAGGGTCCCACTGGTTACCATGAAGTAGGGCCTGCAACAAACACTCGATGTGCCAGATGTGCTCTCCTCCCGCCGAAGCCACGCCTGGAGGTGAACTGCCTTCGGACTCTTCAGATACTTGGAGTGGAACCAGTAGGGCCGCTTGCTCATGTTACCGAGCACCTTGAATAGCGTCCCTTCTCACTGCTCCAGCTGCACCAGCCTCGGAAACCGCCTTTAAGAGAAGCAAACTGGTATGTGCGGAGACACACCTGCTTTCCCGCGGTTTTAATGGGACCAGCATTCCTGAGGGGCTGGAATGACTTTTTCATGGAAAGCCTATATATATATCAGACCTGGGAGCCTCCCAGTTCAGTAATATGATTTTGTTAGATCAGTGTTCACGTTTATATTATTATGACCTTGTAAATAGTATCTGTAGCTGCAATAGTTTACTACAATTTCTTGCATAAAGTTTTGTTTTTCTTGATGTCATTAATTGCTCTTTTGTTCAAATGCTTCTTTTTCTTTTAAAAGGCTTATTTTTCTACCTCCTCCTTTATCTCCACACTCCCCAGCTGTGTAAATTTCTTTTCTGGACCTTCAAGCACAGCAGGAACTTTATCATTTCATCTTGAGAGTACTGCTCCTTCAGTCTTGACTGCTCCAGTCTGGGTTAGCTGCTTTCAGGCCCAGTCCTGTGGGTTACTATAGCCTTTCCTGGTGTTAGATCCTGGGCTCTCTGGATCCCGTGACTTCCTTTCTTTTGTGTGCGTGCGCATTTGGTGGTGTTGTTGTTGTTTGTGAAATAGATTTTACAGTAGTAGCAAGAGCACCCAGGCAACAATTCCTGAGTTGCTCTGTGATCATCTCCAAGAGGACCCTCGTGGTTTTTACAATAGTTCTCTTTCCCACTTTGTTTCTGATTAGCTTCCAGGAAGCTGAGGATGAGGTAGCCGAATTCCAGGAGGGAAGCAGAAAATGAGAGACAGAGTTGTGGGCACAATTAGTTCAGGCTGAACGAAGAAATAGAGACTTGCAGGCTGGTAAGGAGACTGAAGCTTGAAGTGGAAGCTTTGAAGGCAGTGGTGGCAGTGGGTGCCGATGCCTAATGTGCTAGGTTTATCAAAATGAGAAATATACTTTTTCAGGTGGAACTGAAGAGCAGTCATCAACAGCAACAACAACAGAATAAGCGTCAAGTGAATTTTTGAAATAAAATGTTTTCTTTCACGGAACCAAGGGAAAGTGGTTTAGAGTTTAGAAGTTCACTTAGAAACTTCATAGCTGTCAGTTTTCTAGCTATAATGTTCCTATAATTTTCAGAGGCTGTCTGATTGGACAGATAGAGTGCCTCCTTTTACAGGACTTTATTTTTTTTATTTTTTTAATGTTTTTTTTATTACATTATGTTAGTCACCATACAGTACATCCCTGGTTTCTGATGCAAGGTTCAATGATTCATTAGTTGCGTATAACACCCAGTGCACCATGCAATATGTGCCCTCCTTACTACCCATCACCAGTCTATCCCATTCCCCCACCCCCTCCCCTCTGAAGCCCTCAGTTTGTTTCTCAGAGTCCATAGTCTCCCATGCTTCACTCCCCCTTCTGATTACCCCCCTTTCTTTATCCCTTTCTTCCCCTACTGATCTTCCTAGTTCTTATGTTCCCTAGAGGAGAGAAATCATATGATAATTGTCTTTCTCTGCTTGACTTATTTCACTTAGCATAATCTCCTCCAGTCCAGTCCATGTTGCTGCAAATGTTGGGTAATCGTTCTTTCTGATGGCTGAGTGAAAAAAATATTAAATGAACCTAAGAAACATTAAAAAGTCATTAAGTTTCCATGTATCACACAGCAGAGCTATGGGTAGCTCTCTTTGTTTGCTCAAATTTATTTTACTGACTTTCTTATATATTCTGTCACTTAAAAACATAGAGCTTCATCCGATATAAAGGAAGAAGACATTAAAACATGGTAGTGTTAATAATTCTAGATGTAGAAAATAAATGGTTAAAGGAAGGGCATTATGTTAACTGTGATGTACATAAGAGTTAAGGGGGAATAAGTTATATTTAATTTGGGGTGTTGTATGTAGAAAATGAGTTATTGAACAGAACATCGAACAGTCTTCTAATAGGAAATTATGTAATTTCTCAAATTTCTGAATAATGAGGCATTCCTTTGTGAATCATTAGGCAAGACATTTTCAGGGATTGTTAAGCTGAGGGAGATCTGAGTCGCTGGGCCCTGGACTCAACAGTTCATGTAACACAACTTATTATCAAGTTACCGGAGGTAGTTTGGATAAAATGACATATCTAGAGATATGAAATCTACACACGTTTGCAAAAATGTATTAATATTAAAGTGGGATTTTACTGGAGCTAGCATCCATTCGTAGCTGTCTTAGAAAAAATGCAGTGATACCTAGACAGAAAAGTTAGTTATCCTTCATGTTAGGTCTACCCTTCGTGATAGTGTAGAGAAAGATGGGAATAAACATTGAGTCTTTATCTTCTCATTGATTCCTCTCTTTCCTTTAAGTGGACTCAAAATGCAGCGGCCTGACCCTGAGAACCCTGGGATATACAAAGGTAACTGCTGACAGCCCCTTTTTTTCCCTTCCTGAAGTGCTCAAAAGAAGCAGTTACAGCAATAGAGTAATTCTGTTGGACAATAGAATAGCTAGTGAAAAGAAGCACAGCCCTATAATCCGTCCTTGAGGTGTGGGCCTTAATTGACATATTGATATTTTCATGAAGAGCTAAGAGAACTCAATCACCCCCAGACACCTAGATCTTTTATTTGTCTCACTCAGCAGAGGAAATTTAACAGGTGACTTTTATATATTGGTTACTTTTGCTGTAGAATGGCCGAAAGATGTGAGATCTGATCCTCATGAGGAGATTTCAAGATGGGGATACAGATGAATAAAGGTGAAGAGCGTATTGTTGAGACTCGAGGGTGCAATTAAAGTTTCATCTTAGATTATTGTGAAGTCTTCAGGCTCCCCTTGGGATAGTTTGGTGTGACATCCTCTCTTTATCCATAGTTTTCATACAGTTTGGGTTAAACTGGCCCCCAGCGTGAAGGCAGGAATCATGTCTTAAAGGCAATGGTGAGGTGTCTGTGTGATTTGGAGAGAATTTCCTTTTGTTTTCAGGAGAAATCTTTTTTACTTTGAAATATAAAAAAATGTTTACAACATACATTGTTTATATCCTGGGAGTGTGTTTTCTTCACAAACTTGACATCTGGAAGTTTTTGCTTCTAGTCCTGAATTACTGATAGACCATTTGTTTTCATTCTGTCTCATTTGTTCTTTACTACTTTGTTTCTTCTCTCTTGTGTGTGTATGTGTGGTTTGTTTGTGTTTTTTTTTTTTTTTGTATTTGTATCATGTAAGTATTTTTATGTCTTTTTCTTCTATTACCTCTTTTTCATGGTTTTACAATATTTTGTATTGTGGTAAAATACACATAACATAAAAGTGGCCATTTTAAAGTATACATCCTGAAGCATTAATTACATTCACATTATAATGCAACCATCACCAGCATTCATCTCCAGAACTTTTTCATCATTCCAAACTAATGCCCTGTACCAATTAAACAAGAACATCCCATTCCAGGCTCCCATAGCCCCTGGAAAAATATTGGGGCAATTGGAGAAAATGGTATGTATAAATCCAAGCAACAGCTGAACCATGGCCACTTCGAGGGCTGGCTAATTTTCGGTTTTCCTCTGGTGTCAGATTTAGTTCTCTCGTTCATACTTATTTGAGGACGAAGATTACTAAGGGTGCCCTTATGAGGTCCCGTCAACTTGATGTGATCCCTGGTTTCCCATCTTCATCTCTCCAGCCAGGCACTGCCATGATGCATAAGGATTTAAACTACAGGCAAGTGCACTCTGAACATGAATGACTTTAGTGCTTACCATTCAGACTTCCAAAAAAAGTTGACTTAGGAGTTTCATGTTGTCTCTCCAGATTGTCGATATTTTTAAGTTTTATTTTTTTTTAAGTCTGCATTTTTCAGGGTGTCTGGATGGCTCAGTGAGTGGAATAAGCAATTCTTGATCTCAGGGTGGTGAGTGCAAGCCCCACATTGGGCATAGAGATTACTTAAAAATTCAGTGTTTTTCTTTATTCTTATCAGGACGGTGGATTGAAGTAACCAGCTTTCTATTATGAAAAATTGTGTTTACTAAAAATTTTAATTATTATTATTTGAGAGAGAATGAGAGTGCACACACACATGTGCGTGCTAGGAGGCAGAAGGAGAGGGAGAGAGAAAATCCCAAGAAAATCCCACTTAGGTACCCCTAATAAAAATTATTATTACTTTTTTAAAGGTTGCCTGTACGTTCTTTTTTTTTTTTTAACCTTTTTATAGATGGGGGAGGGGCCAAGGGAGAGGGAGAGAGAATCCCAAGGAGGCCCCACTGCCCAGTGTGGAGCCTGATGTGGGGCTCAATACCATGACCCTGAGATCATGACCTGAGCTGAAATCAAGAGTTAGTGGCTTACCTGACTGAGCCACCCAGGGAAACCCCTACTAAAAATTTTGAAATAATAATTTAATTTGGACTTTAATTTGCATTGTATTTTATAGTCATTTTAATTTGGGGAGCTCATTACTCTTGAGGAGTGGTTATATAGTGGCTTATAGAGGAATTCCTAGAAGCACTTACATTCTTTTTCTAAAAAAATTTAAAATTAATTAATTTTTAATTTTGAGAGTAGTTGACTCCTAATGTTACATTAGTGGCAGTTACAATGTAGTGATTCAACAACTTTATTTTTCAAATTTTAATTCAGTATTGTCAACATACATTGTTATATTGATGTCAGGTGTATAATATACTGATTCACTGATTCTATACAGTACTCAGTGCTTGTGAAGATAACGTGATATTCTGTGGTCACCATAAGTATAGCTATCATGTGTCATGATACAACACTATTACAATTCCATTGACTATATTCCCTATTCTGTGCCTTTTACTCCCATGACTTATTCATTCTATAACTGGAAGCCTGTATCTCCCACTCCCCTTCACTCATTTTGCCCATCCCACCACTCCTATCTCTCTGGCAATCATAAGTTTGTTTTCTGTATTTGTAGGTCTGATTTTGCTTCTTGTTTACTCGTTTGTTTTGTTTTTTGGATTCCACACATAAGTGAAATTATATGGTACTTGCTTTTCTCTGTCTGACTTATTTCAAATAGCATAATACCCGTTAGGTCCATCCATTGTCGCAAATGGCAAGATCTCATCCTTTTTTATGGCTCAGTAATATTCCATTGTATGTATATACCATGTCTTTTGGCTCCATTAATTTATTGAGGGACACTTCCATATCTTGGCTATTATAAATAATGTTGCAATTAACATTGGGGGTGCATGTATCCTTTGAAATAGTATTTTTTTCCATAAATACCCAGTACTAGAATTATTGGATTCTATGGCATTTCTATTATTAATTTTCTGAGGAACTCTTGTACTGTTTTCCACAATGGTCATATCAATTTACATTGCCACCAACAGCACACAAGGGTTACTTTTTCTCCACGTCCTTGCCAATCCTTGTTATTTCCTATCTTTTTTATTGTAGTCATTCTGACAGGTCTAAGGCGATATCTCATTATGGTTTTAATTTGTATTTCCCTGATGATTAGTAGTGTCGAGCATCTTTTCATGTGTCTGTTGGACATCTGTATGTCTTTGGAAAAATGTCTATCTAGGTCCTCTGTCCATTTTTAATCAGATTATTATTATTTTCTGGTATTGAGTTGTGTAAGGTCTCTATATATTTTGGATACTAACCCCTTATGTGATATGTCATTTACAAATATCTTCTTCCTTTCAGTAAGTTGCGTTTTTGTCTTATTGATGGTTTCCTTCACGTGCAAAAGCTTTTTATTTTGATGTAGTCCCGATAGTTTATTTTTGCTTTTGTTTCCCTCACCTTAGCAGACATATCTAGAAAATTGTTGCTAACAGCTGATGTCAAAGAAATTACTGCCTATGTTTTCCTTTAGGATTTTTATGGCTCCAGGTCTCACATTTAGGTCTTTAATCCATTTTGAGTTTATTTTTTGTGTATGATGTTAGAAAGTGGTCCAGTATCATTCTTTTGCATGTAGCTGTCCAGGTTTATCAGCACCATTTATCGAAGAGAGACTCTTGTCCCCACTGTTTATTTTTGTCTTCTTTGTCTTTGTCATAGATTAATTGACATATAGACATGGGTTTATTTTTGGGTTCTCTGTTCTATTGATCTGTGTTCTATTTTTTGTGCCAGGATTGTACTGGTTGTTTTTGGTTTTGTTTTTGTTTTCAGATAGAGAGAGAGAGGGAGGGGAAGAGGGAGAGAGAGTGAATCTTGAGCAGATTCCATGCCTAGCATGGAGCCCAATGCAGAGCTTGATCTCATGACCTTGAGATCATGACCTGAGCTGAAATCAAGAGTTGAATGCTTAACCCACTGAGCCACCCAGGCAGCCCTCTGCCAGTACTGTACCGTTTTGATTACTACAGCTTTGTGGTATATCTTGGAATTTGGAATTGTGATACCTCAAGCTTTGTTCTTCTTTCTTAGGATTGCTTTGGATATTTGGAGTCTTTTGTGGTTCCGTACAAACTTTAGGATTATTTGTTCTAGTTCTGTGAAAAATGCTGTTGGTATTTTGATAGAGATTGAATCTATAGTTTGCTTTGAGTAGTATGGACATTTTAACAATATTAATTCTTCCAAACGTGAGCATGGAATATCTTTCCATTTGTTTGTATCATCTTCAATTTTTTCATGAATGTTTTATAATTTTCAGAGTACAGATCTTTCACATTCTTAGTGCTGTTTATTTCTAGGTAGTTTATTCTTTTTGGTGTAACTGTAATTGGGATTGTTTTCTTAATTTCCCTATTACTTCATTAATAGTATATAGAAACACAATTGATTTCTCAGTATTAATTTTGTGTCCTGAAAATTTATTGAATTCATTTGTTCTTTTTTTCATGTATCATAATTCATGGTATCTATATCTTAATTTTGGAAAAAAAGATTAATCCAAAATCACAAATTTAAACATCACCTTCTCCAAACATAACAACCCCTTATTTCCATCCAAATACTATATAATTATTACAATTCTTTTTTTAAATTAATTTTTTATTTAAATGTGATTAACACCTAAAGTATTATTAGTTTCCAAGGTAGAGGTCAGTAACTCATCAGTGTTATATAACACTCAGTAGTCATTACATCACGTGTCTTCCTTAATGTCCATCACCCAGTGACCCCATATTTTTACCTCCCCTCCCCTCCAGAAACCCCCAGTTTGTTTCCTATGATTAAGAACCTTTATGGTTTGTCTCTGAGTTCATTTATTCTAATAATTTTTTGGTGGAGTCTTTAGGGTTTTCAATGAATATTATGTCATCTGCAAATAGTGACAATTTATCTCTTCCTTACCAATATGGATGTCTTTTATTAGAAGCACTTTTGTTTGGTAACCTGAGGTGTACTTGCAAAAAGAAAATGCCCTACGATTAGCTATGCTTAAATCTTCTTTCATGTGACACAAATCCATGCTTGCGCACATGCTACTTCTCATGATCTTTCATAGTATTTAGTCTTTCCCCTATTATTGCACTTGTACCATTTAATAAAAAGAAAACACTTGCAATTTTATTATGCATCTCTACTATGAGACTGCGAGCCCTATGAGGGAAGAAAATGTCTCATGTACTTACATTTCAAATTTATTTCCTGGTTCAATGTCTGGTATTGTAGGTTCTCAACAACAAAAACGAGAGTATATAGTTGAACAACGAGAGGGAGAATGTCTAAATATAAATGTGATAGAGTAGTTACAGTTTGTCACAAGATATTTGTAGAAGCTCTAAGAGGGAAAAGACCTTTATCATATTTTCTCTGAAGTGCCAAAAAGTCTGAGTGAAAATATGTTAAGATGTTTTTTGGACCCTACTTCAACTTTTTAATTAATGAATAGGTTCCTCAGGACTCCTAGAATTGTTGGTGGGGGTAAGAGGAATGGTTTTCTAGATATAATTATTAGAAAATCTGCTTAAAAACAACTGTATTATTATTTAAAAACATTTTTTAAAGTAAATAATGCCAACATATACCAAAGAATTTAAAGAGTTCAAAAGGGATATGAAACAAACACCTCCTTTACTCTCTTGTTCCCCAGACACCAAATTCTCCTCACCTGAACCAACCTCTGTTATCAGTTTCTGGATCTCCTTCCCAGAGTCTATACATTTACATGAAAATTAGTTATACTTGGCTACTCACCTTGCTTTCTTCATTTAACAGTATGTCTTGGATGTCAACAATACTTCAATAATAATAAGTCCCAAAACATAGTCTTGGAGATATTATAGAACATTACATATAGAGCTACCTCACATTTTATAAGATCAAAGACAGTATTCCATTCTATGACGGAACCATAGCTTATTTAATTAGTCTTTTGTTAATAGGAACTGACATTTTCCTCAACATTTTGTTATGATAGCAATACTGCAATGACTATTCTCATACTTTCATCATTTCCCACACGTGTGAGAATATCTGTAGACTGAGTACCTTAAAGTTGGATTGCTGGGTTACTGGGGGTATGTCTTCTAAATTTTGATTAAAGTTGCCTAATTGTCCTGTATAGAGCTTGTAAAATTTATTCTCCCACAAGCAAGTGTGAGGGAAGCCATTTCACCATCCTCAGTCACACAGTGGTTATCAGATTGCTTGATCTTTGTCACTCCAATGGGTTAAAAATGAGATACAGTTATAGGTTTATTCTACCTTTATCTTTTTATGAATGAATTAGTTCTCTTTCCATATGCTTTTTTAAAATTATGTTCAACTAGACAACATATAGTACATCATTGGTTTTTGATGTAGTGTTCAATGATCATTAGTTGTGTATAATGCCCAGTGCTCATCAGAACACATGCCCTCCTTACCTTCCATATGTTTAAGAATCTTTTCTGAATGGGGCATCTGGGTGGTTTAGTTGGTTAAGCATCTGCTTTCGGCTCAGGTCCTGATCCCAAGGTCCTGGAATGGATCCCCACATTGGGCTCCCTGCTCTGTGGGGAGTCTGCTTCTCCCCCTCCCTCTGCCTCCTGCTCCCCCTGCTTGAGGTCTGTCTCTCTCTGTCAAATAAATAAAATCTTTAAATAAATTTTTAAAAAGAATCTTTTCTGCATGTTGTCTCTATCCTTTTGCTTATTTTCCTATTGGGGTATTGTTCTGTTCTCTTACTGTTCATAGAATTTTATGTATAGTAAGGAAACGAACATTGTTTAACTGGCAAATGATTGAGACTTCCTTAATTACTGAGGGGAAAATAATTGAAAAGTCCTTAAGATAGAAATATAGGATTAGCTGGTAACAAAAAAGCAACTTGGGCTAGTGAAAAGGGTGGTGGATAAGAAATGTTTATTTTTTACCACCAAAGTTATTGTCCTCAACATGCCACTCCTGATTCCTAACTTTCATTCTCTTCATCTACAGATCAGGGTTGTTGAATTGGTAAAGACATTTCAATATTAAGATGACCTTTCATTTAGGACCTGGGAGGGAGTTCAAGGAGAACTAGTCAAGTGACTAATATAACTCCTGGGTAATATGTTTACTGATTTACAATTGCTGTGCACCTCCTATACAGGAAAAAAAAAAAAAAAGCCTGAATCTGTTCTCTGTGGTTCTGGTGTTACCTCTTATTTTACTGTAAGCAGGACTCCCCCACTCCCACTTCTCCTTGGGAATCTGGAGCTGCTTGCAATAAAAAGAAAAGCAGGTCTGCATCCCAAACTTGTGTGTATGCCAGTCCCTATAATCACTTGTTTCTAATTTGTCCCTGCACTTTCGCATGGTTTTGCTACAAGATCATCTTTAGAAAGTGAAGGAACTGAGAAGCAACAGAAAAAAATTTCTGGTTTTGTCATGGCTAAGTAGCTTGTAGTAAACTAACCTTTCCACACAAAGTAACCGTAACATCTGGACAGAATACCTAACACAATCATTTGAAGGCACTGGAGAACAGTCAACACAGGCAAGACTTCAGGGGTTACAATTCCAAGAAGGGAAGGACAAGGAAATGAGTTCTACATTCACCTTGGGTGCTTTTTCCTATGGATGTTTGGCAGTTCCCTGGGTGGGGACAGTATGGGGATATGGAGGCATGTGGGAAAGAATGAGGGGAAGGAAGGATAAAGTCTCAGCAGAAAGCAGGAATTTCACTGAACTGAGGAGGTAAAAGATATGGTGTTTGTGCATATGGCCCTTCTCTTCACTACGTCTGTATCTTTGGGGGTAAATACCCAGTAGTGCAATGGCTGGGTCATAGGGTAGCTCAATTTTTAACTTTTTAAGGGACCTCCACACTGTTTTCCAGAGTGGCTGTACCAAATTGCATTCCCACCAACAATGTAGGAGGGATCCCCTTTCTCCACATCCTCTCCAGCAATTGTTGTTTCTTGCCCTGTCAATTTTTGCCATTCTAACTGGCATAAGGTGGTATCTAAGTGTGGTTTTGATTTGAATTTTCCTGATGGCTAATGATTTTGAACATTTTTTCATGTGTCTGTTGGCCATTTGTATGTCATCATTGGAAAAGTGTCTGTTCATATCTTCTGCCCATTTTCTGATTTGTTTGTTTCTTGTGTATTGAGTTTGAGAAGTTCTTCGTAGATCTTGGATACCAGTCTTTTATCTGTAGTATCATTTGCAAATATATTCTCCCATTCCGTGGGATGCCTCTTAGTTTTTTTGACTGTTTCCTTGGCTGTGCAGAAGTGGGACTTTTATCCCACGTTCATTTTATCCCAAGTTCATTTTATCTTTTGTTTCTCTTGCCTTTGGAGATGTGTCATGAAAAAGGTTGCTGTGGCCGATGTCGTAGAGGTTGAGCCCTATGTTCTCCTCTAGGATTTTGATGGATTCCTGTCTCACATCAAGGTCTTTCATCCATTTGGAGTTTATCTCTGTGTATGGTGTGAGAGAGTGGTCAAGTTTCATTCTTTTACATGTAGCTGTCCAATTTTCCCAGCACCATTTATTGAAGAGACTGTCTTTTTTCCACCGGATGTTTTCTCCTGCTTTATCAAAGATTAGTTGCCCAAAGAGCCAAGGGTCCATTTCTGGGTTCTCTATTCTGTTCCATTGGTCTATGTGTCTGTTTTTGTGCCAGTACCATGTTGTCTTTGTGATCACAGCTCTGTAGTACAGCTCGAAATCCAGCATTGTGATGCCCCCAGCTTTGTTTTTCTTTTTCAACAGTTCCTTGGCGATTCGGGGCCTTTTCTGGTTCCATACAAATTTAAGGACTATTTGTTCCGGTTCTTTGAAAAATGTCATTGGTATTTTGCTCGGGATAGCATTGAAAGTGTAGATTGCTCTGGGTAGCATGGACATTTTAACTCTGTTAATTCTTCCGATCCATGAGCATGGAATATTTTCCCATCTTTTTGTGTCTTCTTCAATGTCTTTCAAGAGTGATTTATAGTTTCTAGAATATAGATCCTTTACGTATCTGGTTAAGTTAATTCCAAGGTAACGTATGATTTTTGGTGCTATTGTAAATGGGATGGATTCCCTAATTTTCTTTCTTCAGTCTCATTATTCGTGTATAGAAATGCAACTGATTTCTGAGCATTGATTTTGTATCCCACCACATTACTGAATTGCTCTATAACTTCTAATAGTTTGGGAGTGGATTCTTTTGGGTATTCCATATAGAGTATCATGTCATATGCAAAGAGAGACATTTTGACTTCTTAGCCGATTTGATACCTTTTATCCCTTTTTGTTATCTGAATGCTGTTGCAAGGACTTCTAGTACTATGTTGAATAATAGTGGCGAGAGTGGGCATCCTTGTCGTATTCCTGATCTTAAGGGAAAGGCTTCCAGCTTTTCCCCATCGAGAATGATATTTGCTGTAGGCTTTTCATAGATGGTTTTTATGAGATTGAGGAATGTACACTCTATTCCTACACTCTGAAGGGTTTTAATCAGGAAAGGATGCTGTATTTTCTCAAATGCTTTTTCTTTTTTTTTTTTTTTTAAAGCTTTCAAGTTTTTATTTTATTTTATTTTATTTATTTATTTGACAGAGACAGAGACAGCCAGTGAGAGAGGGAACACAAGCAGGGGGAGTGGGAGAGGAAGAAGCAGGCTCATAGCAGAGGAGCCTGATGTGGGGCACGATCCCGGAACGCCGGGATCACGCCCTGAGCCGAAGGCAGACGCTTAACCGCTGTGCCACCCAGGCGCCCCATCAAATGCTTTTTCTGCATCTATTGAGAGAATCATATGATTTTTGAATTTTTGTTTCTGGATAAAATCTATGACACTGATTGATTTGCGAATGTTGAACCACCCTCGCATCCCAGGGATGAATCCCACTTGGTCATGATGGATAATCCTTTTAATGTACTGTAGGATTCTATTAGTCAGGATCTTGTTGAGGATTTTGGCGTCCATATTCATTAGGGAAATCGGTCTGTAATTCTCCTTTTTGATGAGGTCTTTGCCTGGTTTGGGGATCAAGGTAATATTGGCCTCATAGAATGAGTTTGGTAGCTTTCCTTCTGTTTATATTTTTTGAAATAGCTTTGGGAGAATAGGTATTATTTCTTCTTTGAATGTTTGGTACAATTCCTCAGGAAAACCGTCCGGGCCTGGAGTTTTGTTTTTTGGAAGGTTGTTTATCACTGACTCAATCTCTTCATAATTAATTGGGCTGTTTAAAAAAAAATCAATTTCTTCCTGTTTCAATCTTGGTAGTTTATAGGTTTCCAGGAAGTCCTCCATCTTGTCCAGATTGCTTAATTTATTGGCATAAAGCTGTTGATAAAAGTTTCTAATAATCCTTCCGATTTCATTGGTGTTGATTGTGACCTCTCCTTTTTCATTCATAATTTTATTAATTTGGGTCCTTTCTCTATTCTTTTGGATAAGTCTTGCCAGTGGTCTGTCAATTTTATTAATTCTCTCAAAGAACCAGCTTCTAGTTCTATTGATCTGCTCTACTGTACTCCTGGTTTCTAATTCATTGATTTCTGCTCTAATCTTGGTCAACTGCTTCCTCGTGTGTGGATTAGGCCTGTCCCTTTGTTGCTGTTCTAGCTTCTTGAGGTGAGAATATAAAAACTTTAGACTTTTCTATTCTTTTGAGTGAGGCTTGGATAGCTATGTATTTTCCCCTTAGGACTGCCTTTGCAGTATCCCATAGTTTTTGGACCGTTGTGTTTTCATTCTCGTTGGTTTCCATGAATCGTTCAAATTGATTTTTGATTTCCTGGTTTATCGAATCATTCCTGAGCACGATGGTTCTTAGTCTCCAAGTGTTTGAGTTTCTTCCACATTTTTCCTTGTGGTTGAGTTCCAATTTCAAAGCGTTGTGGTCTCAGAATATGCATGGAATTATTTCAGTCTTTTGGTATCAGTTGAGACCTGTTTTGTGACCCAGAACATGGACTATTCTTGAGAATGTTCCATGAGAATTAGAAAAGAATGAGTATTCTTTGGTTCTGGTGTGTAGTGTTCTATATATATATATATCTATGAGGTCCAACTCGTCGAGTATGGTATTCAAAGCACTTGTTTCTTGATTTCTTGCTTTGGTGATTTGTCTATTGCTGGTAGTGTAGTGTTGAGGTCCCCTACTGTTAACATATTTTTATCTATATGTCTCTTTTTTCTGGTTAAGAGATGGCTTGTGTATCTTGTTGCTCCCCTGTTGGGGGCATATATATTTCCAATTGTCATATCCACTTGTTGGATCCATCCTTTAAGAATAATATAGTGCCCTTCTGTGTCTCTAACTATAGTGTTTAGTTTAAAATCCAAACTGTCTGATATGAGAATTGCTACCCCAGCTTTCTTTTGAGGTCCATTGGCGGGAAAGATGGTATTCCATCCCTTTCCTTTCAGTCTGGATGTATCTTTAGGTTCAAAATGAGTCTCTTGTAGACAGCAAATGGATGAGTCATGTCTTCTTATCCAATCTGCAACCCTGTGGCGTCTTATGGGGGCATTTAGGCCATTTACAATGAGACCGATTATTGAGAGATATGATTTTAATGATGCCATGTTGCCTGTAAAGTCTCTGTTTCTATAGATTGTGACTTTCTGTTCTGTATCACTCTTGGGGGCTTTTAATTTTTATAGAACCCACCTTAATATCTCCTGTAGGGCTGGTTTCCTGGTTACAAAATTGGTCAATGACTGGCGATTCTGTAAGGTCTTTATTTCTCCATCAATTCTGAATGACAGCTTTGCTGGATAAAGGATCCTTGGCTGCATGTTTTTCTCTGAAAGAGCTTTAAAAATGCTCCCCCCCCAACCCTTTCTCTCATTCCAGGTCTGTGTAGACAGGTCTGACGTAATTCTGATACTTTGCCTTGGTACGTGAGAAATTTCTTTGCCCTGGCCCCTTTCAATACTGTATCCTTGGATCTAATATTTGCGAAATGCACTATGATGTGACGTGGTGTAGGTTTCTCATGGTTGAGCTTGGGAGGGGTCCTCTCTGCCTCTTGGACACCAATGCTTGTTTCCCTTGCTAGATTAGGGAAGTTTTCAGCTACAATTTGTTCAAATATCTCTTCTAGACCTCTGTTTTTCTCCACCCCCTTGGGGATGCTGATGATTCTGACATTGGAACATTTCTTTGAGTCAGTAATCTCCCGTAACCTACATTCTTGAGAATGGATTTTTTTGAGCCCAGATTCTATTTTAGCTTCCTCTTCTACTGACCCATCCTCCAATTTGCTGATATGTTCTTCTGCCTCATTCACCCTGGCCGTCAGAGCCTCTAGTTTTGACTGCATTTGGCTCATAGAATTTTTAATTTCTGCCAGATTCGCTCTCATTTCCACCATTAGAGATTCTATATTCTCATTAAAATTTTAATTAATACTTTTGTCAAGTCTACACATCATCTTGACTATTGTAACTCTGAATTCCATTTGTGATAATTTGGTTACATCCATATCCATTAGTTCTGTGGCAGAGGCCACAGACCCATTGTCTTTTCTTTGCTGGGGGGGATTTCTCCTTCTCGTCATTCTGATGAGGAGAGGTTACGGGGTTGTCCAGAGCACAAATTATTGACCGGGACCCAGGCAGTATGCACTTGTTTTATAGGGATCTTAGGGATGTGGGCTTCTTGATTTTTCAGCCTGCCTTCTCGGGGAGGGGCCTGCTGCGCTGATACTCAGGCAACCCTGTTTGGGTAGAGTCTCTGTGTCCCCTGCAAGGGGGGGATGGGGATGGGCACCCTTGAGCTGGTATTTCCAGGCTTCTGTTCTCTGGCAGCTTTCCCTGGCGGTTTGCTGTGCCTCTTCTGAGAGTCAGAGCAGCAGTGGCTGAATCTCAGCCTCTATCTCAGAACAGAGGAATCGTGGACCGTTCTCCACTGATGTTCTGGCCACTTTAACTCTGTTACTGTTGGTGCTGCTCAACCCTGCAGCATACCGGGATGTGTGCCCCACACCCGGCGTCCCAGCCCTTATTTCCAGGGCCGGCGCATCTCTGTCCTTTGCGTTTCTAGCACCGCCAGCCACCAGCAGCCCCCGAGTGCTCCTGGAGCTCCCGGTCTCATTCTGGTTCCAGTGAGCACACCGGAGTTCCGTGAGAAGTCTGGTCGTGCGTGTTCCCTGGCTCACGGTGTCAGTCAGCTCTCTCGCGGGTGCCGGTCCGGGAGTCCGCCCACTCCCCCTTGCCGGTGGCTACCGCTTCCTGGCGCCCAAACGCAGCGGCTCCCTCCCCCTTCTGTTTATCTTACGATATCTGTGCACAGTTTCATGGCTCCCCGCTTCACACCTCAGTACTCAGTGCTGGAGATGTTCGTTTGTAGAGATCCAGATGTATCTTCCTGCATCTTAGGCTGATTCCGTGGATGTTCAGAATGGTCTGGTACCTATCCAACTAGACTCAGGGGTACAGCTGAAAAAGGGGTCCCCTACTCCTCCCCCATCTTAATTCCTCCCCCCTATTTGGACAGTTTAAATCTTGATCAAAACTTTCTGGGGCGCCTTGGGTGGCTCAGTCGTTAAGCGTCTGCCTTCGGGTCAGGTCCTAGGTGACTTATTCTTTGCAAGGCTTTTCTTGGATGTGGAGCACCAGGCCTCTTAAGAGCCTAGACATTGTCATTTTTCCCTCTCCCCTCCAACCTCCCCATGAACTTGTTCAAGGCATTCTTCATGTCTTCATTCCTGAGAGAGGAGATGACGGGGTTCCGCAGAGGGGTCACTGCGGTGAAGAACACAGACACCACGTTGTCCTCCAGGAGGCTGGTGGATGGACAAGAATAGATGAAGATGCAGTATCCCAGGAAGAGTGTGACGATGGTGAGGTGTGCTCACAGGTGGATAAGGCCTTCTGCCTGCCTTCAGAGATCTGTTGCCTCAGACTCACCATGATGACTGCATAGGACACCAAGAGGACCACGAAACAGACCATCAAGATCAGCCCGCTGTTGGAGACGATGAGGATTTCAATGATGTGGGTGTCCGTGCAGGCCAGTTTGATCACCTGAGGCACATCCCAGAAGAAGCTGTCAATCTCATCAGGACCACATAGGGCAGCTTGATAGTGAGGGAGGTCAGCGATATGGAGTTGATGGTACCCCCCGTCCAGAGGGCCACAGCCAGCAGCACACATACTTTCCAGTTTATCACTGTCATGTACTGCAGGGGTTTGCAAATGGCCACGTACCGATCGTAGGCCATGACAGTGAGGAGAAAGATCTCGGTGCAGGCAAAGGGGTGCAGGAAGAACATCTGGGTGACGCAGGCCTCAAAGGAGATGAGCTTCTCTTCTGACCATGTATCTCTGAGCATCTTGGGGACAGTGACCGTGGAGTGGCAGACATCAATAAAAGATAGGTTACTGAAGAAGAAATACATAGGGATATGGAGCCGGCGGTCATAGATAATAGTTATGACAATGAGGATGTTCCCAATCAGTGTCAGGACATAGGAAGTGAGGAACAGGGCAAACACAGTCATCTGCACCTTCTGATTGACAGATAAGCCTCTAAGCCGAATGTATGTCACGGAAGTGGTTTGATTGAGTAGGTCCGCCTCTTCCATTCTCTTTGTTGGACACTCTGCAAAGAATTAGGAAAAAAAATAACACTTAGCATCTGTATCAATCATCTGGTCACTTAATTTCTTCTGTGTTTGCTTTTCCCTCCATCTGGAGCTTATGGTCCAGTATCTTATTTTAAAAACCCCATTCAGCGTCTTCAATCATGCTGCATACACAGTAGGCACCACAGAGACATTTTTGGGAAAATAGTGCAGAGAACCATGATTCACCAAGAGATATAAGGCAGCCTTGGAGAGCGGAGGGCTTATATTTACTCATAAATCTTTAGCAGAGAAGAAACCAGGAGTTTTCTACCCCAAGCCAGTAACATGTTCAAAGTTGTACACAGCCTGGCCTTGAGCATGGTTTTCTCTATTGCCTGTTGACTGCGTTTTTCACTCGTCCGAAGGACTTCCACCCCTGCGCGCTCTGCCGTGATGCCCTGGGACTGTCATGGCAGTGACCTGGTCTGTGGCCGGTAGACGCTTTTCCCCAGTCGGCTGAACAATGGGCAGGGTGGTTGGGGTGTCTTAGAAAGAGCTGAGAGTTTTCCTCATTTCTTTCTTTCCTCCCCTCCCCTCCCCTCCCCTCCTCTCCTCTCTTTGTTTCTTTTTTTTTTCATTTTATAGATAGGGAAAATGAGGCAGAGAGAGGTAAAGCAATGGGCTTAAGTTCACAGAGAATTGCAGTAACAGCTGTGTCTGGAGCACAGGCCTCCTGAGTCCCAGACCAGGCTCTCTATGCCACCACTCTGACCTGAATCGTTTATGTGATGGTTGGCATAATTAGGGCGCTAAGTGGAATGGGTCTTGGTGAGCTGCCTCTTCCTCTGCTAGGTGCACCCCACCAGCCTGGTTGGGCATCTGTGGGGAGTCTCTCTTCTCTCGCTTGTCTTCATGTCACAGCCTGGATGCACAGTCTTCCAGGGGTGCCCACCCATGCATGCTGCTCTCTTGGTTCCCGGGATCCGCTCATCCTGTGCTATCTTCTTCCCATCACTGATCACTACTGGAGTGTTCCCTCATTCCTCAAGGGCAGGCTCTCTGCCAGACAAAAGAATCAGCTCAACATTGGTTATGAAAAAGGACTAGAGAACTCTTTATCTTCTGCCTCTACTTATCTTTTCCATCTCCAGTATTTCCTATTTCTCATCGTGCTGGTCTTCTGCAGACAGTGGCCCTTTTGATAGTCTATATCAATAGAGGGAAGATTAAGGTAGTGTCAAATTAGGAAACTAGCAAAGTAGAGTCATGGGAAAAGAAGGTATTTCTGGGGCACGAGAAGACTTTTAGTTAACATTTGAATTAAACTCAGAGTGTTTAGAGCTTAGATTAATATTTATTGTAACATCTTAATGTAGTGACGGATTAACTTTACTATTAAGCAGTTTTTCTTAGTGGGGGTGCCTGGGTGGCTCCGTTAGTTAAGCGTCTGCCTTCGGCTCAGGTCATGATCCTGGAGTCCCGGGATTTAGTCCAGCATCTGGCTCCCAGATCAGTGGGGAGTCTGCTTCTCCCTCTGACCATCTCCCCTGTCCCCTCTCATGTTCTCTCTCACTCTCTCTCTCAAATAAAGAAATAAAATCTTAAAAAAAGTGAAATATTTCTTAGTATTCACTTAAAGCTTCTGCTCTAGAAAGCTACTTTATTTCATTGTTTTCTAGATTTACTTATTTTTAGAGAAAGAGAGAGTATGTGTGTGTGTATGTGTGTGTGAGTGGGGGGGGGCAGAGGGAAAAGGAGAGAGAGAATCTCAAGCCAACTCCACACCTAGCACAGAGCCCGCTAGGGGGCTTGATCCCACAGCCGTGTTTTCATACTTGAGCTGAAACTGAGAGTTAGATGCTCAACCAGCTTAGCCATTCAGGTGTCCCCAGAAAGCTATTTTAAAAGTTGTATGATTTACATCTGTTCCCTTTTTAATTTACTAATCAACCGAAAGGATGATTGCAAACTAGAAAACTAAAGAACTGAGCAAGAATGAAGCCAGGGGTTTATTTTAAATTAATCTGGAGAATTTCACCGCACAGAGTGGATGGAGAACTAGGTCTGTAATGAAGACTTGTGTTCCATCATCATCACTTTTTTTTTTTTCTATTTCTTTGGAGCTGCAGGAAAAAAAGCTTTGAGAAATGGAGATGTGCCCCACTGCAGTAGAAATTTGGTGTCAGTTTATGTTGAGAATATGGTGCACAAAAAGAAAATCGAATGTCTGTGGCATATGCTTCAGAAAAATGTAGGAAAATAATTAAGAACAAAACCAGAGTAAGACAGAGTGTCTGTAAAATCACCCTGGGTTGTTTCCGGTGCTCCCGTCCCCTCCAAAGAGAACTGAATTGTCACGGTCTGGTAGTTTCAATGTCAAGTTTTGATAGTGAATTATTTTCTAGTGGAAAGAACTAATCAGACAAATTTAAAGTTGGGCACATCAGATAACCTTGTTTACCTTGATTTTTCCATAAGCATGGCCAGAGCCCTCAAAGTTCTCCTGGGTCTTGTTCAGTTTTTGGTGATCAGTCACGGTAAATACATATGGTGATATTTTACCAGGAGAGCTCCAGGGTTTTTGCAAAATTTTACACCTTAGCGCCTATATTATTATCATCGTTATTAGTATGTTGTGCATGTAACTCTGCCTTAAGATTTTCGAAAACTGGTTTCCAGTCAGCTGGAAATGTGTCGTAATTTTGATATACTTTTTGCACTTTTTCAGATGATATTGGCAGTGGAATGATTCAAAGTCACTATCAACCACTTTTCCAGGCCATGCTAGCTTACCAGGAGATTTCTAACACAAACTTGTCCTAATTATTCACAACCAGTGTGATGGAGGCATTGTTTCCTTGGCAGCACACTCTCTGGGTGTAAGTTTTATATGGCTAGCTTCAGACAGATTATTCTACCGAGTACTGAAGGGAAATGTGTACAGAAAGAGAGCAGCTGGGGCTGGCAGCTGCAGGGTTGGGTGGTTTTTTGGTTTGTGTGTGTGTGTGTGTGTGTGTGTGTGTGTGTGTGTGTGTGTGTGTGTGTGAGAGAGAGAGAGAGAGTGTTTACCTGAATTACATAGGTTTTATCTCCTTGGGACCTTTTAAGCAATGTCATCACCTTACCCTAGTCATAGTTAGAAAAAGTTAATTCTGTGGGGACTAACGTTACAGACTTTGAAATTGTCAGTAGGGGAATTTAAAGGGAAAGCAGGGCTTCCACATCTAAACCTTTAGGATGTGTTTAGACATGATTAAATGAACTACTAGTCTGTGCTAAGTATTAGGTGAGGGGCTTTCATGGTTTCTCATGTAATCCACATACAAACACAGAGATGAGGCACGGGCCATGGAGTTAAGATTTTAATCAGCTCTCTGCCAGAGAGGGCAAGGGTTTGGCCTTGAGGGTCAGGTTGTGTGAGTGCAAGTCCTAGATGTGTAAGTTTGGGCAAGTTCCTTAACCTCTCTGGGCCTCAGCTTCTCATCCATAAAACATCAATAACAATGGTCTTTTGTTTCTTAGGACTCTTGAAATCTTTGCAAAGCCTGTGGCACTTAGTGAATATGTTGCTTAAGTTAATGCAGTTAAGCAATATGCAATTCAAACAAACAAGAAAGCCACCACCCCGTAACAGCCAACTCTTTTGGCATCACTATTGGCCTCCTTTTCCCCAGTTGTCTTGTTGCGTTTGTTACCATTGATCAGAGGCCAGACTTGAAGGGATTGAAAAACTCAGAGCTTCTAGAACACAGAGATACTGCTACTTGATCCATGTGGGGCTTGTATTATATTGTGACGTTGGCAACTAGGGTATGCATAAGGAAGAGGGGTATACTGCCCGTACTCATTCTCAAGTAGTTTTGTAATTGAGATCCTTTATCCTAGGCATAGTACACCAAGGATAATATAGAAAATGATGTTCAGTTGATTATAGGGCAATTACTATCACCACTGTCACTGATACTATGCAAGGTTGAGAAATTAATTTTTGGCCTAACCTACAGTGTCTGTATTTCCCACTTCTTCTGGGTAGCCCTCTCCCCTGGCCCACTACGTCCCTCTCTGACTGTATACTGAATGTCCCACTCAGGCTTTTTCTCCCAGGAAGTCCCTCATGCTCCAAAAATTGTGTGTTCCCATTTCCTCTGCAGAATAAATGAGAAGAATTATGGACACTGGCATAGCACTTGAGAGCTTGTAAAGCTCTTTCACACTCATTAATTTATTTGATCTTCACAATATCCCTGTGATATTGTGGGGAGCATTATAGAAAAAGTAGACTTGGCATTAAGTGATTTTCAGAGTTTATATATCAGGGAAGCAGCTGAACCAGGTCTTCTGCTGCTGATTCTGATATTTACTCCATTACTTCACTTGGATGCTGTATTTCTGAGAGAAGCCACACTAAAAAGAGTTGCTTGTTGAATCGCATAGAAAGGTTTCATTGGTTTCTGGATAGGTAACTTCTTGGTTACCTTGGTTACCTTGGTTACCTTGGTTTTTTTAAAGATTATTTATTTATTTTTTGGAGAGAGCATGGCGGGGGGAGGGAGATGGAGAGGGACAAGGAGACTCCTCACAGAGCAGGGAGCCCCCACTCTGGTCTCATCAGGGGGCCAGATCCCAGTACCCTGAGATCATGGCCTGAACAAAATCCGATGCTTAATTGACTGAACCACCAAGGTGCCCCACATTTTCATATTTTTGATCCTCCTGACTGACTCTTTCCTTCTTCCCATTCCATTCTGTCCACTCCAAAAGATCAAAGTGCCATACTCCTCCCTTCTGAAAGGTCACTGACTCTCTGCTAAAAGCAGACAATAAGGGGTTTATAATCTAGGGTGTGTGCAATATCACACTTATTGTAACATGAGATAAAAAGATCCTACATGGAATTTACAATACAGTGAATTAAGGTGACTTGTATTTTAGGAATTTGAGTTGAGATTTCTGTTCCTTATAATTGAAACCATCCTGACTGAGAAAACATTTGATCAGTTTTGACTCACTGGACAATGTTATTGTGAAGAATGCATTGGAGACAGTGAAGAATACTGTTACTGTGGGTTTCATTCTGATTGATAAGAAAGAATTTGTTAATGTCATGTGTGGTGGGCAGAATAATTCCCCCAAAGATGTTGCTTTTGGAATCTGGGGAATCTGTGAAAAGGGACTTTGCAAATGTGATTAGGTTATGGACCTTGAGGTGGGGAGATTCTCCTGGAATATCTGGGTGGGTCCAAAATAATCACTAGGGTCTTCCTGAGTGAAAGAGGGAGGCAGGAGAAGCAGAGTTCAAGAAGGAGATGTGACCACAGAAGCAGAGGTAGGAATGACGAGATTGCCGGTTGGAGGCGGGGGAGAAGCCAAGGAATGTAGGCTACATTCATTCTAGAAGCTGGGAAATTCAAACAAACAGATATTCTCCTAGAGTCTTCAGAAGGACTGTAGCCCTATTGACATTTTGGTTTTAGCCTCATGAAACCGATTTAGACTTCTGATCTGCAGAACGGTAAGATAATACATTTGTGTTGCTTTAAGCCACTGAATTTGAGGTAATTTGTTATAGCAGCAATCAGAAACTAACACATTATGGAAATTGTCAGAAACTTAGAAGAGATTATGCGTAGAAGGGAAGGAAAAATTCTCCCTCTACCCCATGGTCTTCTGGCTGGACCAAGAATTAAATTTACATGAGACAGATTAAGAAAAAAAAAATCAAAGTTTTATTACAGGGGCATGGCAAATTGAGACCAAAAGAAATAACCAAAGCAGGCAGTTTTTATACTTTTTAGACAAAAAGACAGTAAATCACAGAGGAATTGGCAGGATATAGGAAACTTAACATTAGGAGCTTCAATTCGTAAGGAATTCGAACAGAGTATGGGCTGGTGTAGTAAATTAGTAAAAAGGAACAAGGTTGTTTACACAGCTTTCTTGGTTCTTAATTTCCTATCTCTTGTGATAAGGATATATATTTTTTTTTTTGCCCCCTGAAACAGGAAGGATGTCTTTCACATGGTAGGCTTATTTCCTGCTTTCACAGAAAAAGAGAAGGGTATGAATGTCCTTCTTACATAACCAGTCTCTTAAGTAACTTATTTTACTTTATTTGAAAGATTTTCTGTGTTGGTTTGAGAGAAAGAGTGTGGGGGGAGGGCAGAAGGAGAGGGGAGAGAGAATCTCAAGCCTCCTCTGTGCCAAGTGTGATGCCCAATGCTGGTCTTGATCGCAAGACCCTGAGTTCATGACCTGACTCCAGATCACGAGTCGGAGGCTTAAACAACTGAGGGACCCAGGCGCCCTGGCAAAAGAACACTTTTGATATATTTCCAGGCAATGCAGGGAAGTGACTAGTGCAAGAGGGAAGACAAACAAGGGGGACGCTGCATTTCCCTAACTTACTGCCTAAAGAGATTTAGTTTCCAGTCTACGGGTCAGGGATGAAGAATACAGGCGAAGCTCAGCCATTTTCATGAGTTGGAGACAGCAAGATGGAAGTTGGGAGAAGTCAATATGGCTGTGGTTTACAGTACAGAATACTGAGGAGAGTGGCACAGAGAAAGAGGACCTCAGAAAGCCATCTAGGATCACGTTTGAGTTTTCATAGAATTCCTCAATTGGGCACCTGTGTGAGGAACGTATGTGGTGTGGGGAAAATTATAGCCCAGGGGAAGCAGAGAGGAAAATGTCACTAGCCTTCACACACAATCAGGAAAAGTCTGTGCTACCAGCAGCAGGCAGAGTGGAAAACCTCGTAATTCGTGGGACATTGCAAAGAGAGCTCAGAATACCAACAGAACAATAGCAAAATATATTGAAGACTACTGTGATACCACCTAACAAACCTTTGGAAAGCTAGTCTGGAAGGATAAAATAGTTTTCAAGGACCCTCACCATCAGAACAATCCTCAAGAGTATGTGTAGAAATATAAGCAAGAGTTAATATCTAACATTAAAATTCACAATACCAGCCTTCCAACAAGATTACCAGGATGCAAAGAAGGAGAAAAGTTCACCTCGTACTGAGGAGAAAGATTAAACAATAGAAATCTACCCAGAAATAAAGATGATGGAAATATTGCACATGTACATTCAAACAACCGTTAGAAAGAGTTTTTATATATATAAAAATGTACACAAAGGATGAAGTGAAACGGAGGTATAGAAAATATGAAAACAAGGAAAACCCAACTTCTGGAGCTGAACAGTGGCACGTCTAAGATGAAAAATGTAGTAGATGGGCTTTCTTTCACGTTAGACACTACATAGCAAAAAGAGAGAGAGAGAGACAGAGAGAGAACTTGAATGCATGATCATAGCAGTTGTCCAGAATAAAGCAGAGAAAAGGAAGGGTGCAAACCACGCCGTGCACACAAACACTAGAGTAGGTGTGAGCTTTGTAGCAATTTTCAAGTGGCCTGGTAGATAAGAAATTGGCTGAGGTACAGAAAAAAAAATGTTTGAAGAAGTAATGTCTGATTATTATCTGAATTGCATGAACCCTCTACACCCATAGATTCAAGAATTCAGGAATCCAGCCAACAAAACCCCCAAACATAAGGATCATGAAAAAACCCCTCCTTATCAACCTACATCCTAATAAAACTGCTTAAGACCAATGCTAAAGAAAAAAATCTAAAAAGCAGATGGAGATGAGTCCATTGCATTACCTGTCACGTCCCTAATTGTGTAGATGGTCTCTGTTTCTTTCTGGTCTGTGTTACTCTTGGAGTCTCTCTTCCCTTACAGGATCCCCCTTCCTATTTCTTGCAGGGTGGTTTAGCGGCCAAATCCTTTGAGTTTCTTTCTGTCCTGGAAGCTCTTTATCTCTGCTCCTATTCGGAATGACTCCTTGCTGGATAAAGTATTCTTGGCTGCATGTTTTTCTCATTTAGTACCCTGACTCGATCACGCCAGCCCTTTCTGGTGTGCCAGGTCTCTGTGGATAGGTATGTGGCTAGTCTAATGTGCTTACCCCTGTCGGTGAAGACCCTCTTGTCTCGAGCTGCTTTCAGGATTTTCTCTTTCTGTCTGAAATTGCAAACGTCACTAGTATATGTTAGGGTGTTCCTCTATTCTTATGGATTTGGGGAAGAGTCCTCTCTACCTCTTGGACTTGAATGCCTGTTTCCCTCCCAGATTAGGGAAGTTCTCAGCTACGATCCACACAGATAGATCTTCTGTCCCTCTGTGTCTTCTCCCTCAGGGCCAGAAGTAATTCCAATATTGTTTCCTTTTGTGGCATCACTGATTTTTCGATTCCTCCACCCATGGTCCATTCGTTGGCTTTCTCTCTTTTTCTCAGCTTCCTTCCTTTCCATCAGCTTGTCTTTGGTGTCACTGACTCTGTCTTCTGCCTCATTGACCCTAGGCGTTAGAGCATCCACATCCAATGTAGACTGCATCTCAGTTAGAGCCTTTTGAATGTGGGCCTGATTCGATTTCATTTCTGCACTATGAGAGTCTCTCGTGTCATTTATCCTTTTTTCAAGCCCAGCTAGCAACTTTGTAATTGTCATCCTGAGTTCCAGCTCTGACATCTTACTTAAAACCGTATGCATTAGATCAGTGGCAGAGAGTGTTACCCCTGGCTCTTTCTTTTGCTGTGAATCCCTCCCTCTAGTCACTTTTCCCAGAGAAGAATGGATGGGGGAGAGAGAGATTGGGATCTCACAGGGTGGACAAAACTGGGTGATCCACTTGGTCCCGATTGTCTTTTGGTCTGTGTGTTGGAAGTCACTAAATCCCAAAATTGTAAAGAAAGCCAAACTCATATATATATAGCGAAAAGAATCCGAAAATGAGGAATATAGGAGCGCCTGGGGGGCACAGCGGTTAAGCGTCTGCCTTCGGCTCAGGGCGTGATCCCGGCAATCTGGGATCGAGCCCCACATCAGGCTCTTCTGCTATGAGCCTGCTTCTTCCTCTCCCACTCCCCCTGCTTGTGTTCCCTCTCTCGCTGGCTGTCTCTATCTCTGTCGAATTAATAAATAAAATCTATAAAAAAAAAAAAGACTCTCTTTAAAAAAAAACAAGAAAACAAAAATGAAGAAAATATGTATAAAATGTCAATGTAAAAAATGACAGTTCAGAAAAGATTGAAAAATGAAGAGTTGCTAAAATAAAAAAAAAAGTAGTTGGAAAGGGAAAAAAAGAGGGAAAAAAATAAATGGAAAATTTTGAATGGAGAGAGAAATGAATCATGAGAAAAAGCCTCAAGCTCTAGGTGCTATTTTCCCCTAGCGCTGGAGTTTGGCCATCCTCTTTGGTCTGTAAACTTACTGTTCACTTGTTCTTTCACCTCGTTTTCGGGGGGCGGGGGCCTAGTGCGCTGATTCTCAGGTGTTTTTGCCTGGACGGGGATGCACTGCCCCTTGCCAGGGGGCCCGGTGGGGCTCAGGGTCAGCTGGTTGCTCTGTGTGCCTTGTGTTCCCAGAGGGCTTTCCCTGCCTCTTGAAAGGGTGAGAATAAAAACGGCCGCCCTCATCTGTAGGCGCAGAGGTGTGATGCTGTTGTGCACCAAGTTCTGTAGACTTCTGCGGTGCTCCCCACACCAAAGCTCCTTGGGGAAGGCGGAGGGTCACAGCGTTTCTGTCCTTTGCAGGGCTCCCAGGTGGAGAGCTTCCGATCAAGTGGACTCCCCGTCAACCGACTTTGTGCAAGGAGAGGGATCTCTCCCTTCTCCTCACTTGTGTCTGGAGCAGGAAGCGTAGGCACCGCTCTCACAACAACTGAACTGCAGGGTTATCAAGAATTGGGGCTGGCAGGGGCAGGGGGTCACTGCTGGAGGAGCCTGAGGGGTGTGGAGGGGCTATGCCCAGTGCCAAAGCTGCCGGTGGAGGCTCTGTCCATCCTGCAGCTTCCATGAGCACCCAGTGTGCTTTGGAAATGAGGAGGTTGTGGAATACAGGTGAGGTTCAGTGGGGGTGGAATCTGGAGCCGACGACCAGGAAAGAATTCTTGAGACGTCTTTGGTGCAAAATTGGTGGTTTATGACAGGACCCATGGCAGAAAGAGATGCTGCCCTGGCTTGTGAGGGGTGGCTGATGGTAGACTATGGGGTTGGGAGAAGGTAAGGAAAAAGGGAGGTTGAGATAATACTTGCATATGTGAAAGAAGACTCACAAGGTACAGAGGCCTTGCCATTGTCTCGGGAAGGTGGTTTTGCCCTCTAGCAAGGCATGAACATTAGGACGGTTGGGAACTTCCTGGAGGCTGCAGAGTATAAGGACATTTCATTGTATCTACTTTCCCTTCAGGAAGCTAAGTTATTGATAGAAATGCTTGGTTCTTGTAAACTGCTAAGACATTGGGAAACTGAGGGAGACTTAAGTCTTGCAGGATTGTGGTGTCTATAGGTTAACTATTTCTTTGCCCTTTAGGGCAGCCAGGAGTGCCTGAGGAATGTCACGTACACCCCATGGTGGGGGTGTGTATGGGGTGTCAATTCCGGCTTTGTCCTCAGCTAGCCTTCTCTTCCCTCCTCAGTAAAGGTCCCCCCTGTTCACAGAGGTTCAAGCAGTTCTTGCTGTTGCCACCTAGTGGACATATGGATGAACACATTCAGGTCATGTCTGTGACTCACTGACCTGAGCTGCCATGAGAGCTTGGTTCCTTCCTGGGAGGACAAGGCCCAAAAAGGATGGACCCGGAGCAAGCAGACAAGTGTGGCCTGGCCGACGCCCCTCTGATGGCCTGGAAGCAGGACCCGGTTGCTCTACTTAGAAGCTGAGTTCTAGAGCAGGAGGGGCTGGAGTGGCTGGGGTGTGTCCCGGGATGGGGTCTGGATGAGGGGTGTTCCAGGACGGGTGTGTGTGTGTGTGTGTGTGTGTGTGTGTGTGTGTGTGTGTGGTGGGGCAGGGATGCTTGTGGAGGGAGGATCCGTGAGGGCGGTATGGAGAGGCTCTTCCCTGCTCCACGGGTCCCGCCCAGGTAGCCTGATGGCCTCACTGTGGGCTTGTCTTCCTCATGATTTCAGGGTTCATCTCTAGTCTCCGGGGACCCTCCTTTCCCGAGCAAGGCTCCACGGAAAGAAAGAGAGTATAGATAGAGGACCCTGAAGCCAATACTCCCACAATGGGACTAAAGTGTGTTCCAGAAATTGTGCTTTTAGGAAACAGTCCTAAAGCAAAAGAGATTTAGGGCACATTGTACTCTTCACTTTAAGGATGAGACTCCAAGAATTGGAGATGTCTCAATTGTTCGGCAGGTGGTGCTGCTGAGTAAATGATGTGTAGCCCCTGAGAATGCAGAAGGGGACAGGAGGAGCAGTGCCTGTCCCCTGTGGGGACCTCAGGCCGCACAAGAGCCCAGCTGTGGAACCCTCCCTGCCCCACCCTATCCCACACACAGGCAAACCCCCTCCCCCCACACACTCACCCATACACTCCAAGGGAAAGGACTGGAAGAGGGCCGCCATGTGTTATGGGCTATCGTGATAGAAGGTAGAAGAAATGTGTCTTCCTTTCTTCATATTTACATCACTATTTTACTAACAAAACGTAATCTGGCTAAAACCTTAGAGAACTTTTTAATTACCTGATATGTTTGTAATAAAGAGGAAGATTTAATATGCAGTCTTAATATTTTTCTAATATGCACATTAGAATCATTGAAACCTGGCCTATCCAGGAAAATGAAAGATTTTGAAGGTATCTCATGAACCCAGATATTTCTGGCTCTTGGGTCACACTTACAAAAGGGAAGCCTATCCCAGATCATGAAAACATTTCATTTTGAGGCTTCACATGCGCAGTATTGTATCAGGAATATTCCTTTGTAGTAAAATGGGGTTTTTTTGTTTGTTTGTTTGTTTGTTTGTTTCTGTTTTTGGTTTTGTTTGTTTTTTAAGAGAAAAAAACCTGAAAAAAAATATGAATCACTCATAGGTTACGTAGCTAGATACAAAAAGGGCACACTGTCTGATCCCACACACATGAAAACCCAGAAGAAGCAACTCACAGAGGCGGAGAGGGGAGCCGTGGCTGCAGGGACTGGGCTGAGGGAATGAACAGTATCTGACGAGTGGCACGGGAGTCTCTGGGAGGGAAATACTGTAGAAGGACAAGGCTGTGAAACACTCTGTACCTAATGACACCTGGAAGTACAATATAAAAGGATCAGAGTAAAATTCCATGAAAACTCAATTTATCCTTTATTTATAGACCAGAATATATTAAGCAATGAAACAGGTGCATGAACAACGCAAAAATTAGAAACACTGGAAGGACAGGGGAGGGGAAGCCATCCTTTGGGGATTCAGCGAGCAGGAACTGCTGCTCCGGGGCCGAGGCCGGTTGCTCCACTGAGAGAGGTGGTTGCTGGAGCCTGCTCGGGCTCCTGGCTTTCCAAAGGTGCAGGTGACTCTTCTAGCTCCTGACAGAGAGTCAGAGCTGTGAGTATATCCTCCGCTGGCTCTGACATGGCATGTGGCCTAAGGGGCTCTTCAGGGACCTCCATAGCTAGGACTGGAGCCTGCTTTGGCTCTGGGGCTGCCAAGGGCACAGGTGGCTCTTGGAGCTTCTGACAGGGACTTAGAGCTGTGAGTCTGTCCTGCGCCGACTCCGACAGGGCAGGTGGCATCAGGGGCCCTTCAGGGACCTCTCTAGCTAGTGCTGGGGCCTGCTCTGGCTCCTGGCTTTCCAAAGGCGCAGGTGACTCTTGCACATCCTCACGGTGGATCAGAGCTCTGACCACCAGCTGCACTGGGCCCGACACGGCAGGTGACGTCCCTGCTCTTTTGAGTTGCTGAGCTCCAGCAGCAGTGATGGGGTTTTCCAGCTCAGGCTCTGAAGCTGCAGCAGGCAGCACAGTGGGAGCTGGGACTAGCTTTCGGCACGGTTCCGGATCTCGCTCTGGGGCCGCTGCTGTGGCTCCAAGAAGAGAAAGTGTGGTCATGATGATTGTCTTTCCATGTCCCTTCCAAATGAAGGCAACTTTGCCCACCACTCAATATTGTCTGAGTCTAAGAACCCGTCCCTGGGTGGTCTCCCCATATTGTAGCCCATGGGGACAGTGATCTGAGACCACTCCTTGCTCCCAGCCACACTGCAGTCTGCGGAGGCTTGCTCTGTGTGTCCCATTCTCTCCCCTCCACAGGCCTCCATCAGTCACCCCCAGTCCTCCTCACCCCCAGCCTCTGGCCCAGCGGGCTCGAGATGTCGCAGCCGAGAGAGGAGGAGCCAGGCACGTTGCTCCAGGTCTGAGCCTGGCACATTGAGCCTTGCGTACGCCAGTAGTGTCTTTAGGCAGGGAAATTCTGGGGGCTGGAAGAAATCTTCAGGGTAGTGGCCCAGCCAGGTGCCCAGGATGGAGGAGATGGCCCTGGGGACAGACAGGTGGGCAGAGGTGTCAGAGGACGGGGCACCTCCCACACGGATGCCCCAGGGAACCCCTGTGGGAACCTGGGCCCCTGGGTCCCCGGCTCCTGGCTGTCAGAGCCCATTCCTACTCCATGTCCACCTGTGATGTGGCAGTCCTGCCTGAGGCAGACCTGGTCACTGAGGAGGGGCTGGCCCAAAGCCTCTGTGAGTGGGAGCCCTTGACCCCTGGTGTGACCATTTCTGTCCTCGTCGTGGAAACTGGACGCCCTGCTCAGTCTCCCGGCCCACTTGCCGCGTGACTTCCACTGCACGTGGGCAGGGAGGGGTGGCGTGTCTGGCGTGGTCATTGCCCTCAGTGCACACTAGTGCTCTGTGTCTATCCAACCAAGGAGGGAGCAAAGGGACTCTGTCCCATCCCTGGCCTTCCCAGGACCCTCCCGATACCTCCCACTTCCCCTCCTGTGCCTACGTGCTGCCTCGTTCAGTAGGTGCCAGGAGAGGGTGTCCTTCCGTGGACACCAATCTCCCACTGGGTGGGGGACGTCCAGTCCCCGAGCCCTCCCTGGGTCTCCTCTGAGTACCTGCTGAGCACCCAGTGTCGACGTTCCACCAGATGTGTGGAAGCCATGCCCTTTGTTCTGGGTCCCAGGATTGGGGTAGAGACAGGGCTGGGAGGCGGCGGTGATGGGGAATGACACTGTTAGGGGCTGAGGCTGCCCTCCAGCCCCCTCTGCTCTCCCACAGTGCCCACACCCCACCCAGGGCTCTCCAGGACCCCTTTCCTCTTCTGCAGAAGAAGCCCTGAGACCTGGACCCTCCAACAGGAATTGCAGATGTGTGGGATGAGGGTCCAGCAGCCCCCAGATCACAGTCCCGTCGCTGCCCTCTCAAAGAAGGAAGGGCCCTGTGCATTAGCCAAAGCTCACTCACATGCCCCGCTGCTCCTGGGCTCCGCCGATCTCGTCCCAGGAAGAGAGGACGCATCCGTAGCTAGAGGAGGCCGGAGGGGTGGTGGGGGGATCGCATGAAATGTCCTGTGAACCCTCCCTCTCATCATATCTAGTGTCACTGTCTGACTGCCGACTAGAATGGAGCCCTGGGGTGCTCCCGGGTGCTGTCTGCTGTGTGCGTGGGATCACAGTCAGCGCCCAGGGAAGCGTCTGCAGGTCTGCACCTAGAAGGGCATCCATCCTTTATGCTCGATGAATGGCAGGGCCCCCACCAGCCCCATCCCAGAGAGCTGAGTGGGCCTGGGGCCCCCTGCTCATCCCCGGGCATGCCTGCTCTGGTCTCACCCAGGACACAGAGCCCAGATGGAGTGTCAGATGTCCTTTTCCAAGGGGAAAAGAGCCCAGCTCAAGACCGTGGTGACGGTGAGGGCTGAGGCAGAGGCTTCTTCATGGGGAGCGGGACGATGGTCCACGAGCACGACCACAGCCCCTGTAGCGGACCTTTCCACAGGGCCAGGCACCCAGGTGTCCTTAGCCTACAGGACCCCACTGAGTCCCTGTAATAACTCTGACCCAGTCCGAGGAGCCAACTGAGGCTCCGGGAAGTTGGGTGGCATTCCCCAGACTCCCAAGCACGAGGTGGGCAAATCCCACTGGGCTGTGGAGGGGCAGGGTGCTCACCTTGTCAACAGCTGGTCCAGCACCTCCTGGGTGGTAGCAAAAGCTCTGTATGTGGCCAGGAACGTGGAGACGTAGCTGAGGTCTCTGGCTAGGAAGGCGGGCAGCAGGTGTTCTACTCGCTTCTTCAGCAGCTCTGCCCGTTGGGGCCACACCACGCAGGTCCCATTGCTCTTCCCGGTTGAGGCCTTTCTAGCCTGAGGTGGGACAGGGGAGACATGCGATCTTCACTGCAGTCACCAGGAGGGTTGGGGGTTGGAGCCCAGAGCAAACCCCCAGGCTCTCGGTGACGTAGGCAAAGAGGTGGGACAGGAGGGCCCACAGTAGACAAAAGGAGCAAGGTGCCTGGCTGGTTCCGTGGGTTCGGGGTCCGCCTCTTGGTTTCGGCTGAGGTCATGATGCGCGCGTCCTGAGATCGAGTCCATCCTCAGGCTTCGCACTTAGGGCGGGGTCTGCTTGAGGATCCTGTCTCTGCCTCTGTGTCTCCCACCCCCGTCTCTGTCTCTGTCTCTATCTCTGTCTGTGTCTCAAAAAAATACCTCATGCAATCCTTTTAGGGAAAAGGGAGAATGGCAACAATAGGAGGATGTGAGGTGGGGGGTGTGTGAATGGACGTTGGTATCTCAGGTCAGATCGTTAGCTGAGTATTGACAGCCTCTCCCTGCACTAAGGGCATCGTCCCTGTGATTTCTGACGATGTATCCCACGCTTGAGAACACAGAGACTGTTTCATGGGTGGGGGTGCTCAGCATTTTAGGGTACGTAGGATGTTCCGTGCAGCACTGTGAGGTGGCAACAGAAGGGAATCACATGAACGTCCTGCATCTGTGAAGGGCTCAATGGCTGCGGTAACTGATGGGCCTTCTGGAATGTTGTGCAGCACAAGGAGGCGCCTGCTCCGGACCCTGGAGGGGCCCCAGGGATGTGCTCCTTTACAACCAAAGGGCAGAGCAATAGGCATAGTACCGTGAGCCCCATGCCCCTTTGGGGAAAAGTCTCCCAACTCACCAGGATCTCGAGCAAGGGATGAGAGGTGGTTTAAGGTCGCTTTTCTGATATTCGTACAGATATGTGGATAGGGACTGTGCATCGGGCCAAGGCCGTGGCAGGGCCCTGAGGGCTGGTTTGGGGAGGGGATGGGGATCCGGGTTCACATGGGAGCAGGAGTCTAGGACGGAGCCCCGAGGAGCCCAGAGGCTGGTTTCTGGGATCTGGGTCCCTTTGTGCCGCATCGGTGCCCTGGGTGCTGGGTCCCTCCGGCACCTCCACTCACCCTGAGCCAGCGCTGGACTTTGTTGGCAGTAGGGGACTCCTTCCTGTCCTTCAAGGAGGTGGGGCAGGGGATCCCATCGTTCAGCTCCTGCCCCGTCTCCTGTGTGGAGCTCTGTAAAGACAGTGCCCGGCAGCCAGGCGGGAGGCCTCAGAGGTCTGTCTGGCTGCCTTGGCTGGTCCTCAGCCCCAGGGGACTCCCTTCCAGACACACCACACCCCAGGATGCACGCAGCTCCACCATGGAGAGAAAAGTGACACAGCTCGAGGGCCTTGGATTCACTCTGGCCCTGGTGAGAGGCACCTCGGGAATCCTCTTTCCACCCTGCCCCCCCCACCCCCCCGTGGCATCGGTGTGAACATGAAGGCATCACCAGGGTATCCACTGCCCTGCAACCTCCTCCAGCCCAGGGCGGGACCTCCCCCACATACCCCTCTTTCCCTGAAACTGGGGGAATGGGGCTGCCCAGGGATGGCTCGGAGAGGTGGCCTGGCCTGGCCTAGGTCGCTCGGTATTACCTTCCGGCACCTCCTGGCAAAGGCCCTGAGGTGTCGGGGGCGCGGGTTGAGCCAGTGTCTGCAGCATGTGAAACGTCCCTCACCCCGGGGATTCTGGAAGCCAGAGCCCCGGAAAATGGGCACGCAGCAAGAGAACATCTTTCACTATCGAATGTCTCCGGCCAAGTGAGCCTGATACGGGACCGCACTAGAATGTGGGTGCCTGGTGACCGGGGTTCCGAGTTCCGTTGGGGTCGGTTATCAGGGAAGTGACTTCACTTCCTGGGATCCCCTCCCTGAGTCCACACCTGGACTAGCACCTGCACAGACAGTGCTCTGGGCTGCCGACTGCTCATCCCCTTTCTGCATGCCATGCCAAATGTGTACCCAGTGACACCAACACAACCCTCTCCACAGGCCCCAGGGAAGGTCTGGGTGCAGCCAGGGCCCCAGCTTGGAAACACCCCTGGGCTCTGATGCAACTCTCCATCTTCCCTGTTTTGGACCCCGGAGAAGCCGTTGTGCCTGTCAGGGATGGTCTGTGTCTTGCCTGTGCGATAGGGATTATTCCAGCGTGTACTTCTTGCAGAAGTCCACAGGCATAGGTGGGATACCATCTAAGAAATTGGGGGAGTGGTGTCGCACGTAGGGAATACCTGCCACCACATTTTCTTCCTTTCTCACCTTCTCTGAGTCTGTAGCTCCTCCGATCCCACCCACAGTCCCTAGTGTTGTGTGTGTGTCTGTGCACATGTGTGTGCCCCAGTACTCCTATTGTGCAGGCCCAGTCCCACCTAGGGGTGGATGGGAAATAGCTTTCCCAGGTCTTAGGCTTTCTAATTTCCAAGGCAAACCCTGCAGAAGCTATTGGAGCCTTGGCTTAGAGGGGCTGAGCCCACCCTTACTCCTAGACGCTGCCAGTCGTGTGTCACGAGCCATCCCTCCTTTCCTCTGGGTGTCATGTGGGCAGGGGTGCCGTCAGTGGGTTGCCCTGGCCTGGGCTCCTCCTCAGACAGGTACGTGCTGGGATGCCTCCTGCCTGGGATGTCGATGCTTCTTCCCACCCCCATACCATCTCCAGGTCTACAGCCAGTTCCAGAACACCACCTCTTCCCGAGCTCCCAGTGAGTAGCTAGGTTCAGCCATGGCCCCACCTTTGAGGACACTCGGAGAGCTGGGTTCAGGCCTGGTTCTGCCTTCTTACCAGTCTGTGATTCTGGGCAAGCCACGGACCCTGCTAGGGTCTTCCCCTTGTTGCAGAGGCCGTCTCTTACGTAACTGACTTTATTTTCGTTGAAAGATTTTCTGTGTTGGCTTGAGAGACAGAGTGTGGGGGGTGGGGAGGATAGAGGGAGAGGGGAGACAGAATCTCAAGCCGACTCTGTGCTGAGTGTGATGCCCAATGCTGGTCTTGATCCCAAGACCCTGAATTCGTGACCTGAGTCCAGATCACGAGTCAGAAGCTTAAGCAACTGAGCCACCCAGGCGCCCTGGCAAAAGAACACTTTCGATATATTTCCAGGCAATGCAGGGAAGTGACTAGTGAAAGAGGGAAGACAGACATGGGGGACTGTGCATTTCCCTCACTTAACTGCCTAAAGAGATTTAGTTTCTAGTCTATGGGTCAGGGATGAAGAATACAGGCGCAGCTCAGCCATTTCCATGAGTTGGAGACAGCAAGATGGAAATTTGGAGAAGTCGATATGGCTGTGGTTTACAGTACAGAATACTGAGGAGAGCTGCACAGAGAAAGAGGACCTCAGAAAGCCATCTAGGATCACTTTTGAGTTTTCATAGAATTCCTCAATAGGGCACCTGTGTGAGGAACGTATGTGGTGTGGGGAAAATAATAGCCCAGGGGAAGCAGAGAGGAAAATGTCACTAGCCTTCACACACAACCAGGAAAAGTCTGTGCTACCAGCAGCAGGCAGAGTGGAAAACCTCGTAATTCGTGGGACATTGCAAAGAGAGCTCAGAATACCAACAGAACAATAGCAAAATATATTGAAGACTACTGTGATACCCCCTAACAAACCTTTGGAAAGCTAGTCTGGAAGGATAAAATAGTTCTCCAGGACCCTCACCATCAGAACAATCCTCAAGAGTATGTGTAGAAATATAAGCAATAGTTAATATCTAACCATTAAAATTCACAATACCTGCCTTCCAACCAAAGATTACCAGGATGCAAAGAAGGAGAAAAGTTCACCTCGTACTGAGGAGAAAGATTAAACAATAGAAACCTACCCAGAAATGAAAAAGAGGATGGAAGTATTGCACATGCACTTTCAAACAACTGTTAGAAAGAGGTTTTATATACGTAAGAATGTACACAAAGGATGAAGTGAAACAGAGATATAGAAAATATGAAAACAAGGAAAACCCAACTTCTGGAGCTGAAGAGTAGCACGTCTAAGATGAAAAATGTAGTAGATGGGCTTTCTTTCACGTTAGACACTACATAGCAAAAAGAGAGAGAGAGAGACAGAGAGAGAACTTGAATGCATGATCATAGCAGTTGTCCAGAATAAAGCAGAGAAAAGGAAGGGTGCAAACCACGCCGTGCACACAAACACTAGAGTAGGTGTGAGCTTTGTAGCAATTTCAAGTGGCCTGGTAGATAAGAAATTGGCTGAGGTACAGAAAAAAAAAATGTTTGAAGAAGTAATGTCTGATTATTATCTGAATTGCATGAACCCTCTACACCCATAGATTCAAGAATTCAGGAATCCAGCCAACAAAACCCCCAAACATAAGGATCATGAAAAAACCCCTCCTTATCAACCTACATCCTAATAAAATTGCTTAAGACCAATGCTAAAGAAAAAAATCTAAAAAGCAGGTGGAGATGAGTCCATTGCATTACCTGTCACGTCCCTAATTGTGTAGATGGTCTCTGTTTCTTTCTGGTCTGTGTTACTCTTGGAGTCTCTCTTCCCTTACAGGATCCCCCTTCCTATTTCTTGCAGGGTGGTTTAGCGGCCAAATCCTTTGAGTTTCTTTCTGTCCTGGAAGCTCTTTATCTCTGCTCCTATTCGGAATGACTCCTTGCTGGATAAAGTATTCTTGGCTGCATGTTTTTCTCATTTAGTACCCTGACTCGATCACGCCAGCCCTTTCTGGTGTGCCAGGTCTCTGTGGATAGGTATGTGGCTAGTCTAATGTGCTTACCCCTGTCGGTGAAGACCCTCTTGTCTCGAGCTGCTTTCAGGATTTTCTCTTTCTGTCTGAAATTGCAAACGTCACTAGTATATGTTAGGGTGTTCCTCTATTCTTATGGCCTTGGGGAAGAGTCCTCTCTACCTCTTGGACTTGAATGCCTGTTTCCCTCCCAGATTAGGGAAGTTCTCAGCTACGATCCACACAGATAGATCTTCTGTCCCTCTGTGTCTTCTCCCTCAGGGCCAGAAGTAATTCCAATATTGTTTCCTTTTGTGGCATCACTGATTTTTCGATTCCTCCACCCATGGTCCATTCGTTGGCTTTCTCTCTTTTCCTCAGCTTCCTTCCTTTCCATCAGCTTGTCTTTGGTGTCACTGACTCTGTCTTCTGCCTCATTGACCCTAGGCGTTAGAGCATCCACATCCAATGTAGACTGCATCTCAGTTAGAGCCTTTTGAATGTGGGCCTGATTCGATTTCATTTCTGCACTATGAGAGTCTCTCGTGTCATTTATCCTTTTTTCAAGCCCAGCTAGCAACTTTGTAACTGTCATCGTGAGTTCCAGCTCTGACATCTTACTTAAAACCGTATGCATTAGATCAGTGGCAGAGAGTGTTACCCCTGGCTCTTTCTTTTGCTGTGAATCCCTCCCTCTAGTCACTTTTCCCAGAGAAGAATGGATGGGGGAGAGAGAGATTGGGATCTCACAGGGTGGACAAAACTGGGTGATCCACTTGGTCCCGATTGTCTTTTGGTCTGTGTGTTGGAAGTCACTAAATCCCAAAATTGTAAAGAAAGCCAAACTCATATATATATAGCGAAAGGAATCCGAAAATGAGGAATATAGGAGCGCCTGGGTGGCACAGCGGTTAAGCGTCTGCCTTCGGCTCAGGGCGTGATCCCGGCAATCTGGGATCGAGCCCCACATCAGGCTCTTCTGCTATGAGCCTGCTTCTTCCTCTCCCACTCCCCCTGCTTGTGTTCCCTCTCTCGCTGGCTGTCTCTATCTCTGTCGAATTAATAAATAAAATGTATATATAAAAAAAAAGACTCTCTTTAAAAAAAAACAAGAAAACAAAAATGAAGAATATATGTATAAAATGTCCATGTAAAAAATGACAGTTCAGAAAAGATTGAAAAATGAAGAGTTGCTAAAATTAAAAAAAAAAAAAGTAGTTGGAAAGGGAAAAAAAGAGGGAAAAAAATAAATGGAAAATTTTGAATGGAGAGAGAAATGAATCATGAGAAAAAGCCTCAAGCTCTAGGTGCTATTTTCCCCTAGCGCTGGAGTTTGGCCATCCTCTTTGGTCTGTAAACTTGCTGTTCACTTGTTCTTTCACCTCGTTTTCGGGGGGCGGGGGCCTAGTGCGCTGATTCTCAGGTGTTTTTGCCTGGACGGGGATGCACTGCCCCTTGCCAGGGGGCCCGGTGGGGCTCAGGGTCAGCTGGTTGCTCTGTGTGCCTTGTGTTCCCAGAGGGCTTTCCCTGCCTCTTGAAAGGGTGAGAATAAAAACGGCCGCCCTCATCTGTAGGCGCAGAGCTGTGATGCTGTTGTGCACCAAGTTCTGTAGACTTCTGCGGTGCTCCCCACACCAAAGCTCCTTGGGGAAGGCGGAGGGTCACAGCGTTTCTGTCCTTTGCAGGGCTCCCAGGTGGAGAGCTTCCGATCAAGTGGACTCCCCGTCAACCGACTTTGTGCAAGGAGAGGGATCTCTCCCTTCTCCTCACTTGTGTCTGGAGCAGGAAGCGTAGGCACCGCTCTCACAACAACTGAACTGCAGGGTTATCAAGAATTGGGGCTGGCAGGGGCAGGGGGTCACTGCTGGAGGAGCCTGAGGGGTGTGGAGGGGCTATGCCCAGTGCCAAAGCTGCTGGTTGAGGCTCTGTCCATCCTGCAGCTTCCATGAGCACCCAGTGTGCTTTGGAAATGAGGAGGTTGTGGAATACAGGTGAGGTTCAGTGGGGGTGGAATCTGGAGCCGACGACCAGGAAAGAATTCTTGAGACGTCTTTGGTGCAAAATTGGTGGTTTATGACAGGACCCATGGCAGAAAGAGATGCTGCCCTGGCTTGTGAGGGGTGGCTGATGGTAGACTATGGGGTTGGGAGAAGGTAAGGAAAAAGGGAGGTTGAGATAATACTTGCATATGTGAAAGAAGACTCACAAGGTACAGAGGCCTTGCCATTGTCTCGGGAAGGTGGTTTTGCCCTCTAGCAAGGCATGAACATTAAGACGGTTGGGAACTTCCTGGAGGCTGCAGAGTATAAGGACATTTCATTGTATCTACTTTCCCTTCAGGAAGCTAAGTTATTGATAGAAATGCTTGGTTCTTGTAAACTGCTAAGACATTGGGAAACTGAGGGAGACTTAAGTCTTGCAGGATTGTGGTGTCTATAGGTTAACTATTTCTTTGCCCTTTAGGGCAGCCAGGAGTGCCTGAGGAATGTCACGGACACCCCATGGTGGGGGTGTGTGTGGGGTGTCAATTCCGGCTTTGTCCTCAGCTAGCCTTCTCTTCCCTCCTCAGTAAAGGTCCCCCCTGTTCACAGAGGTTCAAGCAGTTCTTGCTGTTGCCACCTAGTGGACATATGGATGAACACATTCAGGTCATGTCTGTGACTCACTGACCTGAGCTGCCATGAGAGCTTGGTTCCTTCCTGGGAGGACAAGGCCCAAAAAGGATGGACCCGGAGCAAGCAGACAAGTGTGGCCTGGCCGACGCCCCTCTGATGGCCTGGAAGCAGGACCCGGTTGCTCTACTTAGAAGCTGAGTTCTAGAGCAGGAGGGGCTGGAGTGGCTGGGGTGTGTCCCGGGATGGGGTCTGGATGAGGGGTGTTCCAGGACGGGTGTGTGTGTGTGTGTGTGTGTGTGTGTGTGTGTGTGTGTGTGTGGTGGGGCAGGGATGCTTGTGGAGGGAGGATCCGTGAGGGCGGTATGGAGAGGCTCTTCCCTGCTCCACGGGTCCCGCCCAGGTAGCCTGATGGCCTCACTGTGGGCTTGTCTTCCTCATGATTTCAGGGTTCATCTCTAGTCTCCGGGGACCCTCCTTTCCCGAGCAAGGCTCCACGGAAAGAAAGAGAGTATAGGTAGAGGACCCTGAAGCCAATACTCCCACAATGGGACTAAAGTGTGTTCCAGAAATTGTGCTTTTAGGAAACAGTCCTAAAGCAAAAGAGATTTAGGGCACATTGTACTCTTCACTTTAAGGATGAGACTCCAAGAATTGGAGATGTCTCAATTGTTCGGCAGGTGGTGCTGCTGAGTAAATGATGTGTAGCCCCTGAGAATGCAGAAGGGGACAGGAGGAGCAGTGCCTGTCCCCTGTGGGGACCTCAGGCCGCACAAGAGCCCAGCTGTGGAACCCTCCCTGCCCCACCCTATCCCACACACAGGCAAACCCCCTCCCCCCACACACTCACCCATACACTCCAAGGGAAAGGACTGGAAGAGGGCCGCCATGTGTTATGGGCTATCGTGATAGAAGGTAGAAGGAATGTGTCTTCCTTTCTTCATATTTACATCACTATTTTACTAACAAAACGTAATCTGGCTAAAACCTTAGAGAACTTTTTAATTACCTGATATGTTTGTAATAAAGAGGAAGATTTAATATGCAGTCTTAATATTTTTCTAATATGCACATTAGAATCATTGAAACCTGGCCTATCCAGGAAAATGAAAGATTTTGAAGGTGTCTCATGAACCCAGATATTTCTGGCTCTTGGGTCACACTTACAAAAGGGAAGCCTATCCCAGATCATGAAAACATTTCATTTTGGGGCTTCACATGCGCAGTATTGTATCAGGAATATTCCTTTGTAGTAAAATGGGGTTTTTTTGTTTGTTTGTTTGTTTCTGTTTATGGTTTTGTTTGTTTTTTAAGAGAAAAAAACCTGAAAAAAAAATATGAATCACTCATAGGTTACGTAGCTAGATACAAAAAGGGCACACTGTCTGATCCCACACACATGAAAACCCAGAAGAAGCAACTCACAGAGGCGGAGAGGGGAGCCGTGGCTGCAGGGACTGGGCTGAGGGAATGAACAGTATCTGACGAGTGGCACGGGAGTCTCTGGGAGGGAAATACTGTAGAAGGACAAGGCTGTGAAACACTCTGTACCTAATGACACCTGGAAGTACAATGTAAAAGGATCAGAGTAAAATTCCATGAAAACTCAATTTGTCCTTTATTTATAGACCAGAATATATTAAGCAATGAAATAGGTGCATGAACAACGCAAAAATTAGAAACACTGGAAGGACAGGGGAGGGGAAGCCATCCTTTGGGGATTCAGCGAGCAGGAACTGCTGCTCCAGGGCCGAGGCCGGTTGCTCCACTGAGAGAGGTGGTTGCTGGAGCCTGCTCGGGCTCCTGGCTTTCCAAAGCTGCAGGTGACTCTTCTAGCTCCTGACAGAGAGTCAGAGCTGTGAGTATATCCTCCGCTGGCTCTGACATGGCATGTGGCCTAAGGGGCTCTTCAGGGACCTCCATAGCTAGGACTGGAGCCTGCTTTGGCTCTGGGGCTGCCAAGGGCACAGGTGGCTCTTGGAGCTTCTGACAGGGACTTAGAGCTGTGAGTCTGTCCTGCGCCGACTCCGACAGGGCAGGTGGCATCAGGGGCCCTTCAGGGACCTCTCTAGCTAGTGCTGGGGCCTGCTCTGGCTCCTGGCTTTCCAAAGGCGCAGGTGACTCTTGCACATCCTCACGGTGGATCAGAGCTCTGACCACCAGCTGCACTGGGCCCGACACGGCAGGTGACGTCCCTGCTCTTTTGAGTTGCTGAGCTCCAGCAGCAGTGATGGGATTTTCCAGCTCAGGCTCTGAAGCTGCAGCAGGCAGCACAGTGGGAGCTGGGACTAGCTTTCGGCACGGTTCCGGATCTCGCTCTGGGGCCGCTGCTGTGGCTCCAAGAAGAGAAAGTGTGGTCATGATGATTGTCTTTCCATGTCCCTTCCAAATGAAGGCAACTTTGCCCACCACTCAATATTGTCTGAGTCTAAGAACCCGTCCCTGGGTGGTCTCCCCATATTGTAGCCCATGGGGACAGTGATCTGAGACCACTCCTTGCTCCCAGCCACACTGCAGTCTGCGGAGGCTTGCTCTGTGTGGCCCATTCTCTCCCCTCCACAGGCCTCCATCAGTCACCCCCAGTCCTCCTCACCCCCAGCCTCTGGCCCAGCGGGCTCGAGATGTCGCAGCCGAGAGAGGAGGAGCCAGGCACGTTGCTCCAGGTCTGAGCCTGGCACATTGAGCCTTGCGTACGCCAGTAGTGTCTTTAGGCAGGGAAATTCTGGGGGCTGGAAGAAATCTTCAGGGTAGTGGCCCAGCCAGGTGCCCAGGATGGAGGAGATGGCCCTGGGGACAGACAGGTGGGCAGAGGTGTCAGAGGACGGGGCACCTCCCACACGGATGCCCCAGGGAACCCCTGTGGGAACCTGGGCCCCTGGGTCCCCGGCTCCTGGCTGTCAGAGCCCATTCCTACTCCATGTCCACCTGTGATGTGGCAGTCCTGCCTGAGGCAGACCTGGTCACTGAGGAGGGGCTGGCCCAAAGCCTCTGTGAGTGGGAGCCCTTGACCCCTGGTGTGACCATTTCTGTCCTCGTCGTGGAAACTGGACGCCCTGCTCAGTCTCCCGGCCCACTTGCCGCGTGACTTCCACTGCACGTGGGCAGGGAGGGGTGGCGTGTCTGGCGTGGTCATTGCCCTCCGTGCACACTAGTGCTCTGTGTCTATCCAACCAAGGAGGGAGCAAAGGGACTCTGTCCCATCCCTGGCCTTCCCAGGACCCTCCCGATACCTCCCACTTCCCCTCCTGTGCCTACGTGCTGCCTCGTTCAGTAGGTGCCAGGAGAGGGTGTCCTTCCGTGGACACCAATCTCCCACTGGGTGGGGGACGTCCAGTCCCCGAGCCCTCCCTGGGTCTCCTCTGAGTACCTGCTGAGCACCCAGTGTCGACGTTCCACCAGATGTGTGGAAGCCATGCCCTTTGTTCTGGGTCCCAGGATTGGGGTAGAGACAGGGCTGGGAGGCGGCGGTGATGGGGAATGACACTGTTAGGGGCTGAGGCTGCCCTCCAGCCCCCTCTGCTCTCCCACAGTGCCCACACCCCACCCAGGGCTCTCCAGGACCCCTTTCCTCTTCTGCAGAAGAAGCCCTGAGACCTGGACCCTCCAACAGGAATTGCAGATGTGTGGGATGAGGGTCCAGCAGCCCCCAGATCACAGTCCCGTCGCTGCCCTCTCAAAGAAGGAAGGGCCCTGTGCATTAGCCAAAGCTCACTCACATGCCCCGCTGCTCCTGGGCTCCGCCGATCTCGTCCCAGGAAGAGAGGACGCATCCGTAGCTAGAGGAGGCCGGAGGGGTGGTGGGGGGATCGCATGAAATGTCCTGTGAACCCTCCCTCTCATCATATCTAGTGTCACTGTCTGACTGCCGACTAGAATGGAGCCCTGGGGTGCTCCCGGGTGCTGTCTGCTGTGTGCGTGGGATCACAGTCAGCGCCCAGGGAAGCGTCTGCAGGTCTGCACCTAGAAGGGCATCCATCCTTTATGCTCGATGAATGGCAGGGCCCCCACCAGCCCCATCCCAGAGAGCTGAGTGGGCCTGGGGCCCCCTGCTCATCCCCGGGCATGCCTGCTCTGGTCTCACCCAGGACACAGAGCCCAGATGGAGTGTCAGATGTCCTTTTCCAAGGGGAAAAGAGCCCAGCTCAAGACCGTGGTGACGGTGAGGGCTGAGGCAGAGGCTTCTTCATGGGGAGCGGGGCGATGGTCCACGAGCACGACCACAGCCCCTGTAGCGGACCTTTCCACAGGGCCAGGCACCCAGGTGTCCTTAGCCTACAGGACCCCACTGAGTCCCTGTAATAACTCTGCCCCAGTCCGAGGAGCCAACTGAGGCTCCGGGAAGTTGGGTGGCATTCCCCAGACTCCCAAGCACGAGGTGGGCAAATCCCACTGGGCTGTGGAGGGGCAGGGTGCTCACCTTGTCAACAGCGGGTCCAGCACCTCCTGGGTGGTAGCAAAAGCTCTGTATGTGGCCAGGAACGTGGAGACGTAGCTGAGGTCTCTGGCTAGGAAGGCGGGCAGCAGGTGTTCTACTCGCTTCTTCAGCAGCTCTGCCCGTTGGGGCCACACCACGCAGGTCCCATTGCTCTTCCCGGTTGAGGCCTTTCTAGCCTGAGGTGGGACAGGGGAGACATGCGGTCTTCACTGCAGTCACCAGGAGGGTTGGGGGTTGGAGCCCAGAGCAAACCCCCAGGCTCTCGGTGACGTAGGCAAAGAGGTGGGACAGGAGGGCCCACAGTAGACAAAAGGAGCAAGGTGCCTGGCTGGTTCCGTGGGTTCGGGGTCCGCCTCTTGGTTTCGGCTGAGGTCATGATGCGCGCGTCCTGAGATCGAGTCCATCCTCAGGCTTCGCACTTAGGGCGGGGTCTGCTTGAGGATCCTGTCTCTGCCTCTGTGTCTCCCACCCCCGTCTCTGTCTCTGTCTCTATCTCTGTCTGTGTCTCAAAAAAATACCTCATGCAATCCTTTTAGGGAAAAGGGAGAATGGCAACAATAGGAGGATGTGAGGTGGGGGGTGTGTGAATGGACGTTGGTATCTCAGGTCAGATCGTTAGCTGAGTATTGACAGCCTCTCCCTGCACTAAGGGCATCGTCCCTGTGATTTCTGACGATGTATCCCACGCTTGAGAACACAGAGACTGTTTCATGGGTGGGGGTGCTCAGCATTTTAGGGTACGTAGGATGTTCCGTGCAGCACTGTGAGGTGGCAACAGAAGGGAATCACATGAACGTCCTGCATCTGTGAAGGGCTCAATGGCTGCGGTAACTGATGGGCCTTCTGGAATGTTGTGCAGCACAAGGAGGCGCCTGCTCCGGACCCTGGAGGGGCCCCAGGGATGTGCTCCTTTACAACCAAAGGGCAGAGCAATAGGCATAGTACCGTGAGCCCCATGCCCCTTTGGGGAAAAGTCTCCCAACTCACCAGGATCTCGAGCAAGGGATGAGAGGTGGTTTAAGGTCGCTTTTCTGATATTCGTACAGATATGTGGATAGGGACTGTGCATCGGGCCAAGGCCGTGGCAGGGCCCTGAGGGCTGGTTTGGGGAGGGGATGGGGATCCGGGTTCACATGGGAGCAGGAGTCTAGGACGGAGCCCCGAGGAGCCCAGAGGCTGGTTTCTGGGATCTGGGTCCCTTTGTGCCGCATCGGTGCCCTGGGTGCTGGGTCCCTCTGGCACCTCCACTCACCCTGAGCCAGCGCTGGACTTTGTTGGCAGTAGGGGACTCCTTCCTGTCCTTCAAGGAGGTGGGGCAGGGGATCCCATCGTTCAGCTCCTGCCCCGTCTCCTGTGTGGAGCTCTGTAAAGACAGTGCCCGGCAGCCAGGCGGGAGGCCTCAGAGGTCTGTCTGGCTGCCTTGGCTGGTCCTCAGCCCCAGGGGACTCCCTTCCAGACACACCACACCCCAGGATGCACGCAGCTCCACCATGGAGAGAAAAGTGACACAGCTCGAGGGCCTTGGATTCACTCTGGCCCTGGTGAGAGGCACCTCGGGAATCCTCTTTCCACCCTGCCCCCCCCACCCCCCCGTGGCATCGGTGTGAACATGAAGGCATCACCAGGGTATCCACTGCCCTGCAACCTCCTCCAGCCCAGGGCGGGACCTCCCCCACATACCCCTCTTTCCCTGAAACTGGGGGAATGGGGCTGCCCAGGGATGGCTCGGAGAGGTGGCCTGGCCTGGCCTAGGTCGCTCGGTATTACCTTCCGGCACCTCCTGGCAAAGGCCCTGAGGTGTCGGGGGCGCGGGTTGAGCCAGTGTCTGCAGCATGTGAAACGTCCCTCACCCCGGGGATTCTGGAAGCCAGAGCCCCGGAAAATGGGCACGCAGCAAGAGAACATCTTTCACTATCGAATGTCTCCGGCCAAGTGAGCCTGATACGGGACCGCACTAGAATGTGGGTGCCTGGTGACCGGGGTTCCGAGTTCCGTTGGGGTCGGTTATCAGGGAAGTGACTTCACTTCCTGGGATCCCCTCCCTGAGTCCACACCTGGACAAGCACCTGCACAGACAGTGCTCTGGGCTGCCGACTGCTCATCCCCTTTCTGCATGCCATGCCAAATGCGTACCCAGTGACACCAACACAACCCTCTCCACAGGCCCCAGGGAAGGTCTGGGTGCAGCCAGGGCCCCAGCTTGGAAACACCCCTGGGCTCTGATGCAACTCTCCATCTTCCCTGTTTTGGACCCCGGAGAAGCCGTTGTGCCTGTCAGGGATGGTCTGTGTCTTGCCTGTGCGATAGGGATTATTCCAGCGTGTACTTCTTGCAGAAGTCCACAGGCATAGGTGGGATACCATCTAAGAAATTGGGGGAGTGGTGTCGCACGTAGGGAATACCTGCCACCACATTTTCTTCCTTTCTCACCTTCTCTGAGTCTGTAGCTCCTCCGATCCCACCCACAGTCCCTAGTGTTGTGTGTGTGTCTGTGCACATGTGTGTGCCCCAGTACTCCTATTGTGCAGGCCCAGTCCCACCTAGGGGTGGATGGGAAATAGCTTTCCCAGGTCTTAGGCTTTCTAATTTCCAAGGCAAACCCTGCAGAAGCTATTGGAGCCTTGGCTCAGAGGGGCTGAGCCCACCCTTACTCCTAGACGCTGCCAGTCGTGTGTCACGAGCCATCCCTCCTTTCCTCTGGGTGTCATGTGGGCAGGGGTGCCGTCAGTGGGTTGCCCTGGCCTGGGCTCCTCCTCAGACAGGTACGTGCTGGGATGCCTCCTGCCTGGGATGTCGATGCTTCTTCCCACCCCCATACCATCTCCAGGTCTACAGCCAGTTCCAGAACACCACCTCTTCCCGAGCTCCCAGTGAGTAGCTAGGTTCAGCCATGGCCCCACCTTTGAGGACACTCGGAGAGCTGGGTTCAGGCCTGGTTCTGCCTTCTTACCAGTCTGTGATTCTGGGCAAGCCACGGACCCTGCTAGGGTCTTCCCCTTGTTGCAGAGGCCGTCTCTTACGTAACTGACTTTATTTTCGTTGAAAGATTTTCTGTGTTGGCTTGAGAGACAGAGTGTGGGGGGTGGGGAGGATAGAGGGAGAGGGGAGACAGAATCTCAAGCCGACTCTGTGCTGAGTGTGATGCCCAATGCTGGTCTTGATCCCAAGACCCTGAATTCGTGACCTGAGTCCAGATCACGAGTCAGAAGCTTAAGCAACTGAGCCACCCAGGCACCCTGGCAAAAGAACACTTTCGATATATTTCCAGGCAATGCAGGGAAGTGACTAGTGCAAGAGGGAAGACAGACATGGGGGACTGTGCATTTCCCTCACTTAACTGCCTAAAGAGATTTAGTTTCTAGTCTATGGGTCAGGGATGAAGAATACAGGCGCAGCTCAGCCATTTCCATGAGTTGGAGACAGCAAGATGGAAATTTGGAGAAGTCGATATGGCTGTGGTTTACAGTACAGAATACTGAGGAGAGCTGCACAGAGAAAGAGGACCTCAGAAAGCCATCTAGGATCACTTTTGAGTTTTCATAGAATTCCTCAATAGGGCACCTGTGTGAGGAACGTATGTGGTGTGGGGAAAATAATAGCCCAGGGGAAGCAGAGAGGAAAATGTCACTAGCCTTCACACACAACCAGGAAAAGTCTGTGCTACCAGCAGCAGGCAGAGTGGAAAACCTCGTAATTCGTGGGACATTGCAAAGAGAGCTCAGAATACCAACAGAACAATAGCAAAATATATTGAAGACTACTGTGATACCCCCTAACAAACCTTTGGAAAGCTAGTCTGGAAGGATAAAATAGTTCTCCAGGACCCTCACCATCAGAACAATCCTCAAGAGTATGTGTAGAAATATAAGCAATAGTTAATATCTAACCATTAAAATTCACAATACCTGCCTTCCAACCAAAGATTACCAGGATGCAAAGAAGGAGAAAAGTTCACCTCGTACTGAGGAGAAAGATTAAACAATAGAAACCTACCCAGAAATGAAAAAGAGGATGGAAGTATTGCACATGCACTTTCAAACAACTGTTAGAAAGAGGTTTTATATACGTAAGAATGTACACAAAGGATGAAGTGAAACAGAGATATAGAAAATATGAAAACAAGGAAAACCCAACTTCTGGAGCTGAAGAGTAGCACGTCTAAGATGAAAAATGTAGTAGATGGGCTTTCTTTCACGTTAGACACTACATAGCAAAAAGAGAGAGAGAGAGACAGAGAGAGAACTTGAATGCATGATCATAGCAGTTGTCCAGAATAAAGCAGAGAAAAGGAAGGGTGCAAACCACGCCGTGCACACAAACACTAGAGTAGGTGTGAGCTTTGTAGCAATTTCAAGTGGCCTGGTAGATAAGAAATTGGCTGAGGTACAGAAAAAAAAAATGTTTGAAGAAGTAATGTCTGATTATTATCTGAATTGCATGAACCCTCTACACCCATAGATTCAAGAATTCAGGAATCCAGCCAACAAAACCCCCAAACATAAGGATCATGAAAAAACCCCTCCTTATCAACCTACATCCTAATAAAATTGCTTAAGACCAATGCTAAAGAAAAAAATCTAAAAAGCAGATGGAGATGAGTCCATTGCATTACCTGTCACGTCCCTAATTGTGTAGATGGTCTCTGTTTCTTTCTGGTCTGTGTTACTCTTGGAGTCTCTCTTCCCTTACAGGATCCCCCTTCCTATTTCTTGCAGGGTGGTTTAGCGGCCAAATCCTTTGAGTTTCTTTCTGTCCTGGAAGCTCTTTATCTCTGCTCCTATTCGGAATGACTCCTTGCTGGATAAAGTATTCTTGGCTGCATGTTTTTCTCATTTAGTACCCTGACTCGATCACGCCAGCCCTTTCTGGTGTGCCAGGTCTCTGTGGATAGGTATGTGGCTAGTCTAATGTGCTTACCCCTGTCGGTGAAGACCCTCTTGTCTCGAGCTGCTTTCAGGATTTTCTCTTTCTGTCTGAAATTGCAAACGTCACTAGTATATGTTAGGGTGTTCCTCTATTCTTATGGCCTTGGGGAAGAGTCCTCTCTACGTCTTGGACTTGAATGCCTGTTTCCCTCCCAGATTAGGGAAGTTCTCAGCTACGATCCACACAGATAGATCTTCTGTCCCTCTGTGTCTTCTCCCTCAGGGCCAGAAGTAATTCCAATATTGTTTCCTTTTGTGGCATCACTGATTTTTCGATTCCTCCACCCATGGTCCATTCGTTGGCTTTCTCTCTTTTCCTCAGCTTCCTTCCTTTCCATCAGCTTGTCTTTGGTGTCACTGACTCTGTCTTCTGCCTCATTGACCCTAGGCGTTAGAGCATCCACATCCAATGTAGACTGCATCTCAGTTAGAGCCTTTTGAATGTGGGCCTGATTCGATTTCATTTCTGCACTATGAGAGTCTCTCGTGTCATTTATCCTTTTTTCAAGCCCAGCTAGCAACTTTGTAACTGTCATCGTGAGTTCCAGCTCTGACATCTTACTTAAAACCGTATGCATTAGATCAGTGGCAGAGAGTGTTACCCCTGGCTCTTTCTTTTGCTGTGAATCCCTCCCTCTAGTCACTTTTCCCAGAGAAGAATGGATGGGGGAGAGAGAGATTGGGATCTCACAGGGTGGACAAAACTGGGTGATCCACTTGGTCCCGATTGTCTTTTGGTCTGTGTGTTGGAAGTCACTAAATCCCAAAATTGTAAAGAAAGCCAAACTCATATATATATAGCGAAAGGAATCCGAAAATGAGGAATATAGGAGCGCCTGGGTGGCACAGCGGTTAAGCGTCTGCCTTCGGCTCAGGGCGTGATCCCGGCAATCTGGGATCGAGCCCCACATCAGGCTCTTCTGCTATGAGCCTGCTTCTTCCTCTCCCACTCCCCCTGCTTGTGTTCCCTCTCTCGCTGGCTGTCTCTATCTCTGTCGAATTAATAAATAAAATGTATATATAAAAAAAAAGACTCTCTTTAAAAAAAAACAAGAAAACAAAAATGAAGAATATATGTATAAAATGTCCATGTAAAAAATGACAGTTCAGAAAAGATTGAAAAATGAAGAGTTGCTAAAATTAAAAAAAAAAAAAGTAGTTGGAAAGGGAAAAAAAGAGGGAAAAAAATAAATGGAAAATTTTGAATGGAGAGAGAAATGAATCATGAGAAAAAGCCTCAAGCTCTAGGTGCTATTTTCCCCTAGCGCTGGAGTTTGGCCATCCTCTTTGGTCTGTAAACTTGCTGTTCACTTGTTCTTTCACCTCGTTTTCGGGGGGCGGGGGCCTAGTGCGCTGATTCTCAGGTGTTTTTGCCTGGACGGGGATGCACTGCCCCTTGCCAGGGGGCCCGGTGGGGCTCAGGGTCAGCTGGTTGCTCTGTGTGCCTTGTGTTCCCAGAGGGCTTTCCCTGCCTCTTGAAAGGGTGAGAATAAAAACGGCCGCCCTCATCTGTAGGCGCAGAGGTGTGATGCTGTTGTGCACCAAGTTCTGTAGACTTCTGCGGTGCTCCCCACACCAAAGCTCCTTGGGGAAGGCGGAGGGTCACAGCGTTTCTGTCCTTTGCAGGGCTCCCAGGTGGAGAGCTTCCGATCAAGTGGACTCCCCGTCAACCGACTTTGTGCAAGGAGAGGGATCTCTCCCTTCTCCTCACTTGTGTCTGGAGCAGGAAGCGTAGGCACCGCTCTCACAACAACTGAACTGCAGGGTTATCAAGAATTGGGGCTGGCAGGGGCAGGGGGTCACTGCTGGAGGAGCCTGAGGGGTGTGGAGGGGCTATGCCCAGTGCCAAAGCTGCCGGTTGAGGCTCTGTCCATCTTGCAGCTTCCATGAGCACCCAGTGTGCTTTGGAAATGAGGAGGTTGTGGAATACAGGTGAGGTTCAGTGGGGGTGGAATCTGGAGCCGACGACCAGGAAAGAATTCTTGAGACGTCTTTGGTGCAAAATTGGTGGTTTATGACAGGACCCATGGCAGAAAGAGATGCTGCCCTGGCTTGTGAGGGGTGGCTGATGGTAGACTATGGGGTTGGGAGAAGGTAAGGAAAAAGGGAGGTTGAGATAATACTTGCATATGTGAAAGAAGACTCACAAGGTACAGAGGCCTTGCCATTGTCTCGGGAAGGTGGTTTTGCCCTCTAGCAAGGCATGAACATTAAGACGGTTGGGAACTTCCTGGAGGCTGCAGAGTATAAGGACATTTCATTGTATCTACTTTCCCTTCAGGAAGCTAAGTTATTGATAGAAATGCTTGGTTCTTGTAAACTGCTAAGACATTGGGAAACTGAGGGAGACTTAAGTCTTGCAGGATTGTGGTGTCTATAGGTTAACTATTTCTTTGCCCTTTAGGGCAGCCAGGAGTGCCTGAGGAATGTCACGGACACCCCATGGTGGGGGGGTGTGTGGGGTGTCAATTCCGGCTTTGTCCTCAGCTAGCCTTCTCTTCCCTCCTCAGTAAAGGTCCCCCCTGTTCACAGAGGTTCAAGCAGTTCTTGCTGTTGCCACCTAGAGGACATATGGATGAACACATTCAGGTCATGTCTGTGACTCACTGACCTGAGCTGCCATGAGAGCTTGGTTCCTTCCTGGGAGGACAAGGCCCAAAAAGGATGGACCCGGAGCAAGCAGACAAGTGTGGCCTGGCCGACGCCCCTCTGCTGGCCTGGAAGCAGGACCCGGTTGCTCTACTTAGAAGCTGAGTTCTAGAGCAGGAGGGGCTGGAGTGGCTGGGGTGTGTCCCGGGATGGGGTCTGGATGAGGGGTGTTCCAGGACGGGTGTGTGTGTGTGTGTGTGTGTGTGTGTGTGTGTGTGTGTGTGTGTGTGTGGTGGGGCAGGGATGCTTGTGGAGGGAGGATCCGTGAGGGCGGTATGGAGAGGCTCTTCCCTGCTCCACGGGTCCCGCCCAGGTAGCCTGATGGCCTCACTGTGGGCTTGTCTTCCTCATGATTTCAGGGTTCATCTCTAGTCTCCGGGGACCCTCCTTTCCCGAGCAAGGCTCCACGGAAAGAAAGAGAGTATAGGTAGAGGACCCTGAAGCCAATACTCCCACAATGGGACTAAAGTGTGTTCCAGAAATTGTGCTTTTAGGAAACAGTCCTAAAGCAAAAGAGATTTAGGGCACATTGTACTCTTCACTTTAAGGATGAGACTCCAAGAATTGGAGATGTCTCAATTGTTCGGCAGGTGGTGCTGCTGAGTAAATGATGTGTAGCCCCTGAGAATGCAGAAGGGGACAGGAGGAGCAGTGCCTGTCCCCTGTGGGGACCTCAGGCCGCACAAGAGCCCAGCTGTGGAACCCTCCCTGCCCCACCCTATCCCACACACAGGCAAACCCCCTCCCCCCACACACTCACCCATACACTCCAAGGGAAAGGACTGGAAGAGGGCCGCCATGTGTTATGGGCTATCGTGATAGAAGGTAGAAGGAATGTGTCTTCCTTTCTTCATATTTACATCACTATTTTACTAACAAAACGTAATCTGGCTAAAACCTTAGAGAACTTTTTAATTACCTGATATGTTTGTAATAAAGAGGAAGATTTAATATGCAGTCTTAATATTTTTCTAATATGCACATTAGAATCATTGAAACCTGGCCTATCCAGGAAAATGAAAGATTTTGAAGGTGTCTCATGAACCCAGATATTTCTGGCTCTTGGGTCACACTTACAAAAGGGAAGCCTATCCCAGATCATGAAAACATTTCATTTTGGGGCTTCACATGCGCAGTATTGTATCAGGAATATTCCTTTGTAGTAAAATGGGGTTTTTTTGTTTGTTTGTTTGTTTCTGTTTATGGTTTTGTTTGTTTTTTAAGAGAAAAAAACCTGAAAAAAAAATATGAATCACTCATAGGTTACGTAGCTAGATACAAAAAGGGCACACTGTCTGATCCCACACACATGAAAACCCAGAAGAAGCAACTCACAGAGGCGGAGAGGGGAGCCGTGGCTGCAGGGACTGGGCTGAGGGAATGAACAGTATCTGACGAGTGGCACGGGAGTCTCTGGGAGGGAAATACTGTAGAAGGACAAGGCTGTGAAACACTCTGTACCTAATGACACCTGGAAGTACAATGTAAAAGGATCAGAGTAAAATTCCATGAAAACTCAATTTGTCCTTTATTTATAGACCAGAATATATTAAGCAATGAAATAGGTGCATGAACAACGCAAAAATTAGAAACACTGGAAGGACAGGGGAGGGGAAGCCATCCTTTGGGGATTCAGCGAGCAGGAACTGCTGCTCCGGGGCCGAGGCCGGTTGCTCCACTGAGAGAGGTGGTTGCTGGAGCCTGCTCGGGCTCCTGGCTTTCCAAAGCTGCAGGTGACTCTTCTAGCTCCTGACAGAGAGTCAGAGCTGTGAGTATATCCTCCGCTGGCTCTGACATGGCATGTGGCCTAAGGGGCTCTTCAGGGACCTCCATAGCTAGGACTGGAGCCTGCTTTGGCTCTGGGGCTGCCAAGGGCACAGGTGGCTCTTGGAGCTTCTGACAGGGACTTAGAGCTGTGAGTCTGTCCTGCGCCGACTCCGACAGGGCAGGTGGCATCAGGGGCCCTTCAGGGACCTCTCTAGCTAGTGCTGGGGCCTGCTCTGGCTCCTGGCTTTCCAAAGGCGCAGGTGACTCTTGCACATCCTCACGGTGGATCAGAGCTCTGACCACCAGCTGCACTGGGCCCGACACGGCAGGTGACGTCCCTGCTCTTTTGAGTTGCTGAGCTCCAGCAGCAGTGATGGGATTTTCCAGCTCAGGCTCTGAAGCTGCAGCAGGCAGCACAGTGGGAGCTGGGACTAGCTTTCGGCACGGTTCCGGATCTCGCTCTGGGGCCGCTGCTGTGGCTCCAAGAAGAGAAAGTGTGGTCATGATGATTGTCTTTCCATGTCCCTTCCAAATGAAGGCAACTTTGCCCACCACTCAATATTGTCTGAGTCTAAGAACCCGTCCCTGGGTGGTCTCCCCATATTGTAGCCCATGGGGACAGTGATCTGAGACCACTCCTTGCTCCCAGCCACACTGCAGTCTGCGGAGGCTTGCTCTGTGTGGCCCATTCTCTCCCCTCCACAGGCCTCCATCAGTCACCCCCAGTCCTCCTCACCCCCAGCCTCTGGCCCAGCGGGCTCGAGATGTCGCAGCCGAGAGAGGAGGAGCCAGGCACGTTGCTCCAGGTCTGAGCCTGGCACATTGAGCCTTGCGTACGCCAGTAGTGTCTTTAGGCAGGGAAATTCTGGGGGCTGGAAGAAATCTTCAGGGTAGTGGCCCAGCCAGGTGCCCAGGATGGAGGAGATGGCCCTGGGGACAGACAGGTGGGCAGAGGTGTCAGAGGACGGGGCACCTCCCACACGGATGCCCCAGGGAACCCCTGTGGGAACCTGGGCCCCTGGGTCCCCGGCTCCTGGCTGTCAGAGCCCATTCCTACTCCATGTCCACCTGTGATGTGGCAGTCCTGCCTGAGGCAGACCTGGTCACTGAGGAGGGGCTGGCCCAAAGCCTCTGTGAGTGGGAGCCCTTGACCCCTGGTGTGACCATTTCTGTCCTCGTCGTGGAAACTGGACGCCCTGCTCAGTCTCCCGGCCCACTTGCCGCGTGACTTCCACTGCACGTGGGCAGGGAGGGGTGGCGTGTCTGGCGTGGTCATTGCCCTCAGTGCACACTAGTGCTCTGTGTCTATCCAACCAAGGAGGGAGCAAAGGGACTCTGTCCCATCCCTGGCCTTCCCAGGACCCTCCCGATACCTCCCACTTCCCCTCCTGTGCCTACGTGCTGCCTCGTTCAGTAGGTGCCAGGAGAGGGTGTCCTTCCGTGGACACCAATCTCCCACTGGGTGGGGGACGTCCAGTCCCCGAGCCCTCCCTGGGTCTCCTCTGAGTACCTGCTGAGCACCCAGTGTCGACGTTCCACCAGATGTGTGGAAGCCATGCCCTTTGTTCTGGGTCCCAGGATTGGGGTAGAGACAGGGCTGGGAGGCGGCGGTGATGGGGAATGACACTGTTAGGGGCTGAGGCTGCCCTCCAGCCCCCTCTGCTCTCCCACAGTGCCCACACCCCACCCAGGGCTCTCCAGGACCCCTTTCCTCTTCTGCAGAAGAAGCCCTGAGACCTGGACCCTCCAACAGGAATTGCAGATGTGTGGGATGAGGGTCCAGTAGCCCCCAGATCACAGTCCCGTCGCTGCCCTCTCAAAGAAGGAAGGGCCCTGTGCATTAGCCAAAGCTCACTCACATGCCCCGCTGCTCCTGGGCTCCGCCGATCTCGTCCCAGGAAGAGAGGACGCATCCGTAGCTAGAGGAGGCCGGAGGGGTGGTGGGGGGATCGCATGAAATGTCCTGTGAACCCTCCCTCTCATCATATCTAGTGTCACTGTCTGACTGCCGACTAGAATGGAGCCCTGGGGTGCTCCCGGGTGCTGTCTGCTGTGTGCGTGGGATCACAGTCAGCGCCCAGGGAAGCGTCTGCAGGTCTGCACCTAGAAGGGCATCCATCCTTTATGCTCGATGAATGGCAGGGCCCCCACCAGCCCCATCCCAGAGAGCTGAGTGGGCCTGGGGCCCCCTGCTCATCCCCGGGCATGCCTGCTCTGGTCTCACCCAGGACACAGAGCCCAGATGGAGTGTCAGATGTCCTTTTCCAAGGGGAAAAGAGCCCAGCTCAAGACTGTGGTGACGGTGAGGGCTGAGGCAGAGGCTTCTTCATGGGGAGCGGGGCGATGGTCCACGAGCACGACCACAGCCCCTGTAGCGGACCTTTCCACAGGGCCAGGCACCCAGGTGTCCTTAGCCTACAGGACCCCACTGAGTCCCTGTAATAACTCTGCCCCAGTCCGAGGAGCCAACTGAGGCTCCGGGAAGTTGGGTGGCATTCCCCAGACTCCCAAGCACGAGGTGGGCAAATCCCACTGGGCTGTGGAGGGGCAGGGTGCTCACCTTGTCAACAGCGGGTCCAGCACCTCCTGGGTGGTAGCAAAAGCTCTGTATGTGGCCAGGAACGTGGAGACGTAGCTGAGGTCTCTGGCTAGGAAGGCGGGCAGCAGGTGTTCTACTCGCTTCTTCAGCAGCTCTGCCCGTTGGGGCCACACCACGCAGGTCCCATTGCTCTTCCCGGTTGAGGCCTTTCTAGCCTGAGGTGGGACAGGGGAGACATGCGGTCTTCACTGCAGTCACCAGGAGGGTTGGGGGTTGGAGCCCAGAGCAAACCCCCAGGCTCTCGGTGACGTAGGCAAAGAGGTGGGACAGGAGGGCCCACAGTAGACAAAAGGAGCAAGGTGCCTGGCTGGTTCCGTGGGTTCGGGGTCCGCCTCTTGGTTTCGGCTGAGGTCATGATGCGCGCGTCCTGAGATCGAGTCCATCCTCAGGCTTCGCACTTAGGGCGGGGTCTGCTTGAGGATCCTGTCTCTGCCTCTGTGTCTCCCACCCCCGTCTCTGTCTCTGTCTCTATCTCTGTCTGTGTCTCAAAAAAATACCTCATGCAATCCTTTTAGGGAAAAGGGAGAATGGCAACAATAGGAGGATGTGAGGTGGGGGGTGTGTGAATGGACGTTGGTATCTCAGGTCAGATCGTTAGCTGAGTATTGACAGCCTCTCCCTGCACTAAGGGCATCGTCCCTGTGATTTCTGACGATGTATCCCACGCTTGAGAACACAGAGACTGTTTCATGGGTGGGGGTGCTCAGCATTTTAGGGTACGTAGGATGTTCCGTGCAGCACTGTGAGGTGGCAACAGAAGGGAATCACATGAACGTCCTGCATCTGTGAAGGGCTCAATGGCTGCGGTAACTGATGGGCCTTCTGGAATGTTGTGCAGCACAAGGAGGCGCCTGCTCCGGACCCTGGAGGGGCCCCAGGGATGTGCTCCTTTACAACCAAAGGGCAGAGCAATAGGCATAGTACCGTGAGCCCCATGCCCCTTTGGGGAAAAGTCTCCCAACTCACCAGGATCTCGAGCAAGGGATGAGAGGTGGTTTAAGGTCGCTTTTCTGATATTCGTACAGATATGTGGATAGGGACTGTGCATCGGGCCAAGGCCGTGGCAGGGCCCTGAGGGCTGGTTTGGGGAGGGGATGGGGATCCGGGTTCACATGGGAGCAGGAGTCTAGGACGGAGCCCCGAGGAGCCCAGAGGCTGGTTTCTGGGATCTGGGTCCCTTTGTGCCGCATCGGTGCCCTGGGTGCTGGGTCCCTCCGGCACCTCCACTCACCCTGAGCCAGCGCTGGACTTTGTTGGCAGTAGGGGACTCCTTCCTGTCCTTCAAGGAGGTGGGGCAGGGGATCCCATCGTTCAGCTCCTGCCCCGTCTCCTGTGTGGAGCTCTGTAAAGACAGTGCCCGGCAGCCAGGCGGGAGGCCTCAGAGGTCTGTCTGGCTGCCTTGGCTGGTCCTCAGCCCCAGGGGACTCCCTTCCAGACACACCACACCCCAGGATGCACGCAGCTCCACCATGGAGAGAAAAGTGACACAGCTCGAGGGCCTTGGATTCACTCTGGCCCTGGTGAGAGGCACCTCGGGAATCCTCTTTCCACCCTGCCCCCCCCACCCCCCCGTGGCATCGGTGTGAACATGAAGGCATCACCAGGGTATCCACTGCCCTGCAACCTCCTCCAGCCCAGGGCGGGACCTCCCCCACATACCCCTCTTTCCCTGAAACTGGGGGAATGGGGCTGCCCAGGGATGGCTCGGAGAGGTGGCCTGGCCTGGCCTAGGTCGCTCGGTATTACCTTCCGGCACCTCCTGGCAAAGGCCCTGAGGTGTCGGGGGCGCGGGTTGAGCCAGTGTCTGCAGCATGTGAAACGTCCCTCACCCCGGGGATTCTGGAAGCCAGAGCCCCGGAAAATGGGCACGCAGCAAGAGAACATCTTTCACTATCGAATGTCTCCGGCCAAGTGAGCCTGATACGGGACCGCACTAGAATGTGGGTGCCTGGTGACCGGGGTTCCGAGTTCCATTGGGGTCGGTTATCAGGGAAGTGACTTCACTTCCTGGGATCCCCTCCCTGAGTCCACACCTGGACTAGCACCTGCACAGACAGTGCTCTGGGCTGCCGACTGCTCATCCCCTTTCTGCATGCCATGCCAAATGTGTACCCAGTGACACCAACACAACCCTCTCCACAGGCCCCAGGGAAGGTCTGGGTGCAGCCAGGGCCCCAGCTTGGAAACACCTCTGGGCTCTGATGCAACTCTCCATCTTCCCTGTTTTGGACCCCGGAGAAGCCGTTGTGCCTGTCAGGGATGGTCTGTGTCTTGCCTGTGCGATAGGGATTATTCCAGCGTGTACTTCTTGCAGAAGTCCACAGGCATAGGTGGGATACCATCTAAGAAATTGGGGGAGTGGTGTCGCACGTAGGGAATACCTGCCACCACATTTTCTTCCTTTCTCACCTTCTCTGAGTCTGTAGCTCCTCCGATCCCACCCACAGTCCCTAGTGTTGTGTGTGTGTCTGTGCACATGTGTGTGCCCCAGTACTCCTATTGTGCAGGCCCAGTCCCACCTAGGGGTGGATGGGAAATAGCTTTCCCAGGTCTTAGGCTTTCTAATTTCCAAGGCAAACCCTGCAGAAGCTATTGGAGCCTTGGCTCAGAGGGGCTGAGCCCACCCTTACTCCTAGACGCTGCCAGTCGTGTGTCACGAGCCATCCCTCCTTTCCTCTGGGTGTCATGTGGGCAGGGGTGCCGTCAGTGGGTTGCCCTGGCCTGGGCTCCTCCTCAGACAGGTACGTGCTGGGATGCCTCCTGCCTGGGATGTCGATGCTTCTTCCCACCCCCATACCATCTCCAGGTCTACAGCCAGTTCCAGAACACCACCTCTTCCCGAGCTCCCAGTGAGTAGCTAGGTTCAGCCATGGCCCCACCTTTGAGGACACTCGGAGAGCTGGGTTCAGGCCTGGTTCTGCCTTCTTACCAGTCTGTGATTCTGGGCAAGCCACGGACCCTGCTAGGGTCTTCCCCTTGTTGCAGAGGCCGTCTCTTACGTAACTGACTTTATTTTCGTTGAAAGATTTTCTGTGTTGGCTTGAGAGACAGAGTGTGGGGGGTGGGGAGGATAGAGGGAGAGGGGAGACAGAATCTCAAGCCGACTCTGTGCTGAGTGTGATGCCCAATGCTGGTCTTGATCCCAAGACCCTGAATTCGTGACCTGAGTCCAGATCACGAGTCAGAAGCTTAAGCAACTGAGCCACCCAGGCGCCCTGGCAAAAGAACACTTTCGATATATTTCCAGGCAATGCAGGGAAGTGACTAGTGCAAGAGGGAAGACAGACATGGGGGACTGTGCATTTCCCTCACTTAACTGCCTAAAGAGATTTAGTTTCTAGTCTATGGGTCAGGGATGAAGAATACAGGCGCAGCTCAGCCATTTCCATGAGTTGGAGACAGCAAGATGGAAATTTGGAGAAGTCGATATGGCTGTGGTTTACAGTACAGAATACTGAGGAGAGCTGCACAGAGAAAGAGGACCTCAGAAAGCCATCTAGGATCACTTTTGAGTTTTCATAGAATTCCTCAATAGGGCACCTGTGTGAGGAACGTATGTGGTGTGGGGAAAATAATAGCCCAGGGGAAGCAGAGAGGAAAATGTCACTAGCCTTCACACACAACCAGGAAAAGTCTGTGCTACCAGCAGCAGGCAGAGTGGAAAACCTCGTAATTCGTGGGACATTGCAAAGAGAGCTCAGAATACCAACAGAACAATAGCAAAATATATTGAAGACTACTGTGATACCCCCTAACAAACCTTTGGAAAGCTAGTCTGGAAGGATAAAATAGTTCTCCAGGACCCTCACCATCAGAACAATCCTCAAGAGTATGTGTAGAAATATAAGCAATAGTTAATATCTAACCATTAAAATTCACAATACCTGCCTTCCAACCAAAGATTACCAGGATGCAAAGAAGGAGAAAAGTTCACCTCGTACTGAGGAGAAAGATTAAACAATAGAAACCTACCCAGAAATGAAAAAGAGGATGGAAGTATTGCACATGCACTTTCAAACAACTGTTAGAAAGAGGTTTTATATACGTAAGAATGTACACAAAGGATGAAGTGAAACAGAGATATAGAAAATATGAAAACAAGGAAAACCCAACTTCTGGAGCTGAAGAGTAGCACGTCTAAGATGAAAAATGTAGTAGATGGGCTTTCTTTCACGTTAGACACTACATAGCAAAAAGAGAGAGAGAGAGACAGAGAGAGAACTTGAATGCATGATCATAGCAGTTGTCCAGAATAAAGCAGAGAAAAGGAAGGGTGCAAACCACGCCGTGCACACAAACACTAGAGTAGGTGTGAGCTTTGTAGCAATTTCAAGTGGCCTGGTAGATAAGAAATTGGCTGAGGTACAGAAAAAAAAAAATGTTTGAAGAAGTAATGTCTGATTATTATCTGAATTGCATGAACCCTCTACACCCATAGATTCAAGAATTCAGGAATCCAGCCAACAAAACCCCCAAACATAAGGATCATGAAAAAACCCCTCCTTATCAACCTACATCCTAATAAAATTGCTTAAGACCAATGCTAAAGAAAAAAATCTAAAAAGCAGATGGAGATGAGTCCATTGCATTACCTGTCACGTCCCTAATTGTGTAGATGGTCTCTGTTTCTTTCTGGTCTGTGTTACTCTTGGAGTCTCTCTTCCCTTACAGGATCCCCCTTCCTATTTCTTGCAGGGTGGTTTAGCGGCCAAATCCTTTGAGTTTCTTTCTGTCCTGGAAGCTCTTTATCTCTGCTCCTATTCGGAATGACTCCTTGCTGGATAAAGTATTCTTGGCTGCATGTTTTTCTCATTTAGTACCCTGACTCGATCACGCCAGCCCTTTCTGGTGTGCCAGGTCTCTGTGGATAGGTATGTGGCTAGTCTAATGTGCTTACCCCTGTCGGTGAAGACCCTCTTGTCTCGAGCTGCTTTCAGGATTTTCTCTTTCTGTCTGAAATTGCAAACGTCACTAGTATATGTTAGGGTGTTCCTCTATTCTTATGGCCTTGGGGAAGAGTCCTCTCTACCTCTTGGACTTGAATGCCTGTTTCCCTCCCAGATTAGGGAAGTTCTCAGCTACGATCCACACAGATAGATCTTCTGTCCCTCTGTGTCTTCTCCCTCAGGGCCAGAAGTAATTCCAATATTGTTTCCTTTTGTGGCATCACTGATTTTTCGATTCCTCCACCCATGGTCCATTCGTTGGCTTTCTCTCTTTTCCTCAGCTTCCTTCCTTTCCATCAGCTTGTCTTTGGTGTCACTGACTCTGTCTTCTGCCTCATTGACCCTAGGCGTTAGAGCATCCACATCCAATGTAGACTGCATCTCAGTTAGAGCCTTTTGAATGTGGGCCTGATTCGATTTCATTTCTGCACTATGAGAGTCTCTCGTGTCATTTATCCTTTTTTCAAGCCCAGCTAGCAACTTTGTAACTGTCATCCTGAGTTCCAGCTCTGACATCTTACTTAAAACCGTATGCATTAGATCAGTGGCAGAGAGTGTTACCCCTGGCTCTTTCTTTTGCTGTGAATCCCTCCCTCTAGTCACTTTTCCCAGAGAAGAATGGATGGGGGAGAGAGAGATTGGGATCTCACAGGGTGGACAAAACTGGGTGATCCACTTGGTCCCGATTGTCTTTTGGTCTGTGTGTTGGAAGTCACTAAATCCCAAAATTGTAAAGAAAGCCAAACTCATATATATATAGCGAAAGGAATCCGAAAATGAGGAATATAGGAGCGCCTGGGTGGCACAGCGGTTAAGCGTCTGCCTTCGGCTCAGGGCGTGATCCCGGCAATCTGGGATCGAGCCCCACATCAGGCTCTTCTGCTATGAGCCTGCTTCTTCCTCTCCCACTCCCCCTGCTTGTGTTCCCTCTCTCGCTGGCTGTCTCTATCTCTGTCGAATTAATAAATAAAATGTATATATAAAAAAAAAGACTCTCTTTAAAAAAAAACAAGAAAACAAAAATGAAGAATATATGTATAAAATGTCCATGTAAAAAATGACAGTTCAGAAAAGATTGAAAAATGAAGAGTTGCTAAAATTAAAAAAAAAAAAAGTAGTTGGAAAGGGAAAAAAAGAGGGAAAAAAATAAATGGAAAATTTTGAATGGAGAGAGAAATGAATCATGAGAAAAAGCCTCAAGCTCTAGGTGCTATTTTCCCCTAGCGCTGGAGTTTGGCCATCCTCTTTGGTCTGTAAACTTGCTGTTCACTTGTTCTTTCACCTCGTTTTTGGGGGGCGGGGGCCTAGTGCGCTGATTCTCAGGTGTTTTTGCCTGGACGGGGATGCACTGCCCCTTGCCAGGGGGCCCGGTGGGGCTCAGGGTCAGCTGGTTGCTCTGTGTGCCTTGTGTTCCCAGAGGGCTTTCCCTGCCTCTTGAAAGGGTGAGAATAAAAACGGCCGCCCTCATCTGTAGGCGCAGAGGTGTGATGCTGTTGTGCACCAAGTTCTGTAGACTTCTGCGGTGCTCCCCACACCAAAGCTCCTTGGGGAAGGCGGAGGGTCACAGCGTTTCTGTCCTTTGCAGGGCTCCCAGGTGGAGAGCTTCCGATCAAGTGGACTCCCCGTCAACCGACTTTGTGCAAGGAGAGGGATCTCTCCCTTCTCCTCACTTGTGTCTGGAGCAGGAAGCGTAGGCACCGCTCTCACAACAACTGAACTGCAGGGTTATCAAGAATTGGGGCTGGCAGGGGCAGGGGGTCACTGCTGGAGGAGCCTGAGGGGTGTGGAGGGGCTATGCCCAGTGCCAAAGCTGCCGGTTGAGGCTCTGTCCATCTTGCAGCTTCCATGAGCACCCAGTGTGCTTTGGAAATGAGGAGGTTGTGGAATACAGGTGAGGTTCAGTGGGGGTGGAATCTGGAGCCGACGACCAGGAAAGAATTCTTGAGACGTCTTTGGTGCAAAATTGGTGGTTTATGACAGGACCCATGGCAGAAAGAGATGCTGCCCTGGCTTGTGAGGGGTGGCTGATGGTAGACTATGGGGTTGGGAGAAGGTAAGGAAAAAGGGAGGTTGAGATAATACTTGCATATGTGAAAGAAGACTCACAAGGTACAGAGGCCTTGCCATTGTCTCGGGAAGGTGGTTTTGCCCTCTAGCAAGGCATGAACATTAAGACGGTTGGGAACTTCCTGGAGGCTGCAGAGTATAAGGACATTTCATTGTATCTACTTTCCCTTCAGGAAGCTAAGTTATTGATAGAAATGCTTGGTTCTTGTAAACTGCTAAGACATTGGGAAACTGAGGGAGACTTAAGTCTTGCAGGATTGTGGTGTCTATAGGTTAACTATTTCTTTGCCCTTTAGGGCAGCCAGGAGTGCCTGAGGAATGTCACGGACACCCCATGGTGGGGGGGTGTGTGGGGTGTCAATTCCGGCTTTGTCCTCAGCTAGCCTTCTCTTCCCTCCTCAGTAAAGGTCCCCCCTGTTCACAGAGGTTCAAGCAGTTCTTGCTGTTGCCACCTAGTGGACATATGGATGAACACATTCAGGTCATGTCTGTGACTCACTGACCTGAGCTGCCATGAGAGCTTGGTTCCTTCCTGGGAGGACAAGGCCCAAAAAGGATGGACCCGGAGCAAGCAGACAAGTGTGGCCTGGCCGACGCCCCTCTGCTGGCCTGGAAGCAGGACCCGGTTGCTCTACTTAGAAGCTGAGTTCTAGAGCAGGAGGGGCTGGAGTGGCTGGGGTGTGTCCCGGGATGGGGTCTGGATGAGGGGTGTTCCAGGACGGGTGTGTGTGTGTGTGTGTGTGTGTGTGTGTGTGTGTGTGTGTGTGGTGGGGCAGGGATGCTTGTGGAGGGAGGATCCGTGAGGGCGGTATGGAGAGGCTCTTCCCTGCTCCACGGGTCCCGCCCAGGTAGCCTGATGGCCTCACTGTGGGCTTGTCTTCCTCATGATTTCAGGGTTCATCTCTAGTCTCCGGGGACCCTCCTTTCCCGAGCAAGGCTCCACGGAAAGAAAGAGAGTATAGGTAGAGGACCCTGAAGCCAATACTCCCACAATGGGACTAAAGTGTGTTCCAGAAATTGTGCTTTTAGGAAACAGTCCTAAAGCAAAAGAGATTTAGGGCACATTGTACTCTTCACTTTAAGGATGAGACTCCAAGAATTGGAGATGTCTCAATTGTTCGGCAGGTGGTGCTGCTGAGTAAATGATGTGTAGCCCCTGAGAATGCAGAAGGGGACAGGAGGAGCAGTGCCTGTCCCCTGTGGGGACCTCAGGCCGCACAAGAGCCCAGCTGTGGAACCCTCCCTGCCCCACCCTATCCCACACACAGGCAAACCCCCTCCCCCCACACACTCACCCATACACTCCAAGGGAAAGGACTGGAAGAGGGCCGCCATGTGTTATGGGCTATCGTGATAGAAGGTAGAAGGAATGTGTCTTCCTTTCTTCATATTTACATCACTATTTTACTAACAAAACGTAATCTGGCTAAAACCTTAGAGAACTTTTTAATTACCTGATATGTTTGTAATAAAGAGGAAGATTTAATATGCAGTCTTAATATTTTTCTAATATGCACATTAGAATCATTGAAACCTGGCCTATCCAGGAAAATGAAAGATTTTGAAGGTGTCTCATGAACCCAGATATTTCTGGCTCTTGGGTCACACTTACAAAAGGGAAGCCTATCCCAGATCATGAAAACATTTCATTTTGGGGCTTCACATGCGCAGTATTGTATCAGGAATATTCCTTTGTAGTAAAATGGGGTTTTTTTTGTTTGTTTGTTTGTTTCTGTTTATGGTTTTGTTTGTTTTTTAAGAGAAAAAAACCTGAAAAAAAAATATGAATCACTCATAGGTTACGTAGCTAGATACAAAAAGGGCACACTGTCTGATCCCACACACATGAAAACCCAGAAGAAGCAACTCACAGAGGCGGAGAGGGGAGCCGTGGCTGCAGGGACTGGGCTGAGGGAATGAACAGTATCTGACGAGTGGCACGGGAGTCTCTGGGAGGGAAATACTGTAGAAGGACAAGGCTGTGAAACACTCTGTACCTAATGACACCTGGAAGTACAATGTAAAAGGATCAGAGTAAAATTCCATGAAAACTCAATTTGTCCTTTATTTATAGACCAGAATATATTAAGCAATGAAATAGGTGCATGAACAACGCAAAAATTAGAAACACTGGAAGGACAGGGGAGGGGAAGCCATCCTTTGGGGATTCAGCGAGCAGGAACTGCTGCTCCGGGGCCGAGGCCGGTTGCTCCACTGAGAGAGGTGGTTGCTGGAGCCTGCTCGGGCTCCTGGCTTTCCAAAGCTGCAGGTGACTCTTCTAGCTCCTGACAGAGAGTCAGAGCTGTGAGTATATCCTCCGCTGGCTCTGACATGGCATGTGGCCTAAGGGGCTCTTCAGGGACCTCCATAGCTAGGACTGGAGCCTGCTTTGGCTCTGGGGCTGCCAAGGGCACAGGTGGCTCTTGGAGCTTCTGACAGGGACTTAGAGCTGTGAGTCTGTCCTGCGCCGACTCCGACAGGGCAGGTGGCATCAGGGGCCCTTCAGGGACCTCTCTAGCTAGTGCTGGGGCCTGCTCTGGCTCCTGGCTTTCCAAAGGCGCAGGTGACTCTTGCACATCCTCACGGTGGATCAGAGCTCTGACCACCAGCTGCACTGGGCCCGACACGGCAGGTGACGTCCCTGCTCTTTTGAGTTGCTGAGCTCCAGCAGCAGTGATGGGATTTTCCAGCTCAGGCTCTGAAGCTGCAGCAGGCAGCACAGTGGGAGCTGGGACTAGCTTTCGGCACGGTTCCGGATCTCGCTCTGGGGCCGCTGCTGTGGCTCCAAGAAGAGAAAGTGTGGTCATGATGATTGTCTTTCCATGTCCCTTCCAAATGAAGGCAACTTTGCCCACCACTCAATATTGTCTGAGTCTAAGAACCCGTCCCTGGGTGGTCTCCCCATATTGTAGCCCATGGGGACAGTGATCTGAGACCACTCCTTGCTCCCAGCCACACTGCAGTCTGCGGAGGCTTGCTCTGTGTGGCCCATTCTCTCCCCTCCACAGGCCTCCATCAGTCACCCCCAGTCCTCCTCACCCCCAGCCTCTGGCCCAGCGGGCTCGAGATGTCGCAGCCGAGAGAGGAGGAGCCAGGCACGTTGCTCCAGGTCTGAGCCTGGCACATTGAGCCTTGCGTACGCCAGTAGTGTCTTTAGGCAGGGAAATTCTGGGGGCTGGAAGAAATCTTCAGGGTAGTGGCCCAGCCAGGTGCCCAGGATGGAGGAGATGGCCCTGGGGACAGACAGGTGGGCAGAGGTGTCAGAGGACGGGGCACCTCCCACACGGATGCCCCAGGGAACCCCTGTGGGAACCTGGGCCCCTGGGTCCCCGGCTCCTGGCTGTCAGAGCCCATTCCTACTCCATGTCCACCTGTGATGTGGCAGTCCTGCCTGAGGCAGACCTGGTCACTGAGGAGGGGCTGGCCCAAAGCCTCTGTGAGTGGGAGCCCTTGACCCCTGGTGTGACCATTTCTGTCCTCGTCGTGGAAACTGGACGCCCTGCTCAGTCTCCCGGCCCACTTGCCGCGTGACTTCCACTGCACGTGGGCAGGGAGGGGTGGCGTGTCTGGCGTGGTCATTGCCCTCAGTGCACACTAGTGCTCTGTGTCTATCCAACCAAGGAGGGAGCAAAGGGACTCTGTCCCATCCCTGGCCTTCCCAGGACCCTCCCGATACCTCCCACTTCCCCTCCTGTGCCTACGTGCTGCCTCGTTCAGTAGGTGCCAGGAGAGGGTGTCCTTCCGTGGACACCAATCTCCCACTGGGTGGGGGACGTCCAGTCCCCGAGCCCTCCCTGGGTCTCCTCTGAGTACCTGCTGAGCACCCAGTGTCGACGTTCCACCAGATGTGTGGAAGCCATGCCCTTTGTTCTGGGTCCCAGGATTGGGGTAGAGACAGGGCTGGGAGGCGGCGGTGATGGGGAATGACACTGTTAGGGGCTGAGGCTGCCCTCCAGCCCCCTCTGCTCTCCCACAGTGCCCACACCCCACCCAGGGCTCTCCAGGACCCCTTTCCTCTTCTGCAGAAGAAGCCCTGAGACCTGGACCCTCCAACAGGAATTGCAGATGTGTGGGATGAGGGTCCAGCAGCCCCCAGATCACAGTCCCGTCGCTGCCCTCTCAAAGAAGGAAGGGCCCTGTGCATTAGCCAAAGCTCACTCACATGCCCCGCTGCTCCTGGGCTCCGCCGATCTCGTCCCAGGAAGAGAGGACGCATCCGTAGCTAGAGGAGGCCGGAGGGGTGGTGGGGGGATCGCATGAAATGTCCTGTGAACCCTCCCTCTCATCATATCTAGTGTCACTGTCTGACTGCCGACTAGAATGGAGCCCTGGGGTGCTCCCGGGTGCTGTCTGCTGTGTGCGTGGGATCACAGTCAGCGCCCAGGGAAGCGTCTGCAGGTCTGCACCTAGAAGGGCATCCATCCTTTATGCTCGATGAATGGCAGGGCCCCCACCAGCCCCATCCCAGAGAGCTGAGTGGGCCTGGGGCCCCCTGCTCATCCCCGGGCATGCCTGCTCTGGTCTCACCCAGGACACAGAGCCCAGATGGAGTGTCAGATGTCCTTTTCCAAGGGGAAAAGAGCCCAGCTCAAGACCGTGGTGACGGTGAGGGCTGAGGCAGAGGCTTCTTCATGGGGAGCGGGGCGATGGTCCACGAGCACGACCACAGCCCCTGTAGCGGACCTTTCCACAGGGCCAGGCACCCAGGTGTCCTTAGCCTACAGGACCCCACTGAGTCCCTGTAATAACTCTGCCCCAGTCCGAGGAGCCAACTGAGGCTCCGGGAAGTTGGGTGGCATTCCCCAGACTCCCAAGCACGAGGTGGGCAAATCCCACTGGGCTGTGGAGGGGCAGGGTGCTCACCTTGTCAACAGCGGGTCCAGCACCTCCTGGGTGGTAGCAAAAGCTCTGTATGTGGCCAGGAACGTGGAGACGTAGCTGAGGTCTCTGGCTAGGAAGGCGGGCAGCAGGTGTTCTACTCGCTTCTTCAGCAGCTCTGCCCGTTGGGGCCACACCACGCAGGTCCCATTGCTCTTCCCGGTTGAGGCCTTTCTAGCCTGAGGTGGGACAGGGGAGACATGCGGTCTTCACTGCAGTCACCAGGAGGGTTGGGGGTTGGAGCCCAGAGCAAACCCCCAGGCTCTCGGTGACGTAGGCAAAGAGGTGGGACAGGAGGGCCCACAGTAGACAAAAGGAGCAAGGTGCCTGGCTGGTTCCGTGGGTTCGGGGTCCGCCTCTTGGTTTCGGCTGAGGTCATGATGCGCGCGTCCTGAGATCGAGTCCATCCTCAGGCTTCGCACTTAGGGCGGGGTCTGCTTGAGGATCCTGTCTCTGCCTCTGTGTCTCCCACCCCCGTCTCTGTCTCTGTCTCTATCTCTGTCTGTGTCTCAAAAAAATACCTCATGCAATCCTTTTAGGGAAAAGGGAGAATGGCAACAATAGGAGGATGTGAGGTGGGGGGTGTGTGAATGGACGTTGGTATCTCAGGTCAGATCGTTAGCTGAGTATTGACAGCCTCTCCCTGCACTAAGGGCATCGTCCCTGTGATTTCTGACGATGTATCCCACGCTTGAGAACACAGAGACTGTTTCATGGGTGGGGGTGCTCAGCATTTTAGGGTACGTAGGATGTTCCGTGCAGCACTGTGAGGTGGCAACAGAAGGGAATCACATGAACGTCCTGCATCTGTGAAGGGCTCAATGGCTGCGGTAACTGATGGGCCTTCTGGAATGTTGTGCAGCACAAGGAGGCGCCTGCTCCGGACCCTGGAGGGGCCCCAGGGATGTGCTCCTTTACAACCAAAGGGCAGAGCAATAGGCATAGTACCGTGAGCCCCATGCCCCTTTGGGGAAAAGTCTCCCAACTCACCAGGATCTCGAGCAAGGGATGAGAGGTGGTTTAAGGTCGCTTTTCTGATATTCGTACAGATATGTGGATAGGGACTGTGCATCGGGCCAAGGCCGTGGCAGGGCCCTGAGGGCTGGTTTGGGGAGGGGATGGGGATCCGGGTTCACATGGGAGCAGGAGTCTAGGACGGAGCCCCGAGGAGCCCAGAGGCTGGTTTCTGGGATCTGGGTCCCTTTGTGCCGCATCGGTGCCCTGGGTGCTGGGTCCCTCCGGCACCTCCACTCACCCTGAGCCAGCGCTGGACTTTGTTGGCAGTAGGGGACTCCTTCCTGTCCTTCAAGGAGGTGGGGCAGGGGATCCCATCGTTCAGCTCCTGCCCCGTCTCCTGTGTGGAGCTCTGTAAAGACAGTGCCCGGCAGCCAGGCGGGAGGCCTCAGAGGTCTGTCTGGCTGCCTCGGCTGGTCCTCAGCCCCAGGGGACTCCCTTCCAGACACACCACACCCCAGGATGCACGCAGCTCCACCATGGAGAGAAAAGTGACACAGCTCGAGGGCCTTGGATTCACTCTGGCCCTGGTGAGAGGCACCTCGGGAATCCTCTTTCCACCCTGCCCCCCCCACCCCCCCGTGGCATCGGTGTGAACATGAAGGCATCACCAGGGTATCCACTGCCCTGCAACCTCCTCCAGCCCAGGGCGGGACCTCCCCCACATACCCCTCTTTCCCTGAAACTGGGGGAATGGGGCTGCCCAGGGATGGCTCGGAGAGGTGGCCTGGCCTGGCCTAGGTCGCTCGGTATTACCTTCCGGCACCTCCTGGCAAAGGCCCTGAGGTGTCGGGGGCGCGGGTTGAGCCAGTGTCTGCAGCATGTGAAACGTCCCTCACCCCGGGGATTCTGGAAGCCAGAGCCCCGGAAAATGGGCACGCAGCAAGAGAACATCTTTCACTATCGAATGTCTCCGGCCAAGTGAGCCTGATACGGGACCGCACTAGAATGTGGGTGCCCGGTGACCGGGGTTCCGAGTTCCGTTGGGGTCGGTTATCAGGGAAGTGACTTCACTTCCTGGGATCCCCTCCCTGAGTCCACACCTGGACTAGCACCTGCACAGACAGTGCTCTGGGCTGCCGACTGCTCATCCCCTTTCTGCATGCCATGCCAAATGTGTACCCAGTGACACCAACACAACCCTCTCCACAGGCCCCAGGGAAGGTCTGGGTGCAGCCAGGGCCCCAGCTTGGAAACACCCCTGGGCTCTGATGCAACTCTCCATCTTCCCTGTTTTGGACCCCGGAGAAGCCGTTGTGCCTGTCAGGGATGGTCTGTGTCTTGCCTGTGCGATAGGGATTATTCCAGCGTGTACTTCTTGCAGAAGTCCACAGGCATAGGTGGGATACCATCTAAGAAATTGGGGGAGTGGTGTCGCACGTAGGGAATACCTGCCACCACATTTTCTTCCTTTCTCACCTTCTCTGAGTCTGTAGCTCCTCCGATCCCACCCACAGTCCCTAGTGTTGTGTGTGTGTCTGTGCACATGTGTGTGCCCCAGTACTCCTATTGTGCAGGCCCAGTCCCACCTAGGGGTGGATGGGAAATAGCTTTCCCAGGTCTTAGGCTTTCTAATTTCCAAGGCAAACCCTGCAGAAGCTATTGGAGCCTTGGCTCAGAGGGGCTGAGCCCACCCTTACTCCTAGACGCTGCCAGTCGTGTGTCACGAGCCATCCCTCCTTTCCTCTGGGTGTCATGTGGGCAGGGGTGCCGTCAGTGGGTTGCCCTGGCCTGGGCTCCTCCTCAGACAGGTACGTGCTGGGATGCCTCCTGCCTGGGATGTCGATGCTTCTTCCCACCCCCATACCATCTCCAGGTCTACAGCCAGTTCCAGAACACCACCTCTTCCCGAGCTCCCAGTGAGTAGCTAGGTTCAGCCATGGCCCCACCTTTGAGGACACTCGGAGAGCTGGGTTCAGGCCTGGTTCTGCCTTCTTACCAGTCTGTGATTCTGGGCAAGCCACGGACCCTGCTAGGGTCTTCCCCTTGTTGCAGAGGCCGTCTCTTACGTAACTGACTTTATTTTCGTTGAAAGATTTTCTGTGTTGGCTTGAGAGACAGAGTGTGGGGGGTGGGGAGGATAGAGGGAGAGGGGAGACAGAATCTCAAGCCGACTCTGTGCTGAGTGTGATGCCCAATGCTGGTCTTGATCCCAAGACCCTGAATTCGTGACCTGAGTCCAGATCACGAGTCAGAAGCTTAAGCAACTGAGCCACCCAGGCGCCCTGGCAAAAGAACACTTTCGATATATTTCCAGGCAATGCAGGGAAGTGACTAGTGCAAGAGGGAAGACAGACATGGGGGACTGTGCATTTCCCTCACTTAACTGCCTAAAGAGATTTAGTTTCTAGTCTATGGGTCAGGGATGAAGAATACAGGCGCAGCTCAGCCATTTCCATGAGTTGGAGACAGCAAGATGGAAATTTGGAGAAGTCGATATGGCTGTGGTTTACAGTACAGAATACTGAGGAGAGCTGCACAGAGAAAGAGGACCTCAGAAAGCCATCTAGGATCACTTTTGAGTTTTCATAGAATTCCTCAATAGGGCACCTGTGTGAGGAACGTATGTGGTGTGGGGAAAATAATAGCCCAGGGGAAGCAGAGAGGAAAATGTCACTAGCCTTCACACACAACCAGGAAAAGTCTGTGCTACCAGCAGCAGGCAGAGTGGAAAACCTCGTAATTCGTGGGACATTGCAAAGAGAGCTCAGAATACCAACAGAACAATAGCAAAATATATTGAAGACTACTGTGATACCCCCTAACAAACCTTTGGAAAGCTAGTCTGGAAGGATAAAATAGTTCTCCAGGACCCTCACCATCAGAACAATCCTCAAGAGTATGTGTAGAAATATAAGCAATAGTTAATATCTAACCATTAAAATTCACAATACCTGCCTTCCAACCAAAGATTACCAGGATGCAAAGAAGGAGAAAAGTTCACCTCGTACTGAGGAGAAAGATTAAACAATAGAAACCTACCCAGAAATGAAAAAGAGGATGGAAGTATTGCACATGCACTTTCAAACAACTGTTAGAAAGAGGTTTTATATACGTAAGAATGTACACAAAGGATGAAGTGAAACAGAGATATAGAAAATATGAAAACAAGGAAAACCCAACTTCTGGAGCTGAAGAGTAGCACGTCTAAGATGAAAAATGTAGTAGATGGGCTTTCTTTCACGTTAGACACTACATAGCAAAAAGAGAGAGAGAGAGACAGAGAGAGAACTTGAATGCATGATCATAGCAGTTGTCCAGAATAAAGCAGAGAAAAGGAAGGGTGCAAACCACGCCGTGCACACAAACACTGGAGTAGGTGTGAGCTTTGTAGCAATTTCAAGTGGCCTGGTAGATAAGAAATTGGCTGAGGTACAGAAAAAAAAATGTTTGAAGAAGTAATGTCTGATTATTATCTGAATTGCATGAACCCTCTACACCCATAGATTCAAGAATTCAGGAATCCAGCCAACAAAACCCCCAAACATAAGGATCATGAAAAAACCCCTCCTTATCAACCTACATCCTAATAAAATTGCTTAAGACCAATGCTAAAGAAAAAAATCTAAAAAGCAGGTGGAGATGAGTCCATTGCATTACCTGTCACGTCCCTAATTGTGTAGATGGTCTCTGTTTCTTTCTGGTCTGTGTTACTCTTGGAGTCTCTCTTCTCTTACAGGATCCCCCTTCCTATTTCTTGCAGGGTGGTTTAGCGGCCAAATCCTTTGAGTTTCTTTCTGTCCTGGAAGCTCTTTATCTCTGCTCCTATTCGGAATGACTCCTTGCTGGATAAAGTATTCTTGGCTGCATGTTTTTCTCATTTAGTACCCTGACTCGATCACGCCAGCCCTTTCTGGTGTGCCAGGTCTCTGTGGATAGGTATGTGGCTAGTCTAATGTGCTTACCCCTGTCGGTGAAGACCCTCTTGTCTCGAGCTGCTTTCAGGATTTTCTCTTTCTGTCTGAAATTGCAAACGTCACTAGTATATGTTAGGGTGTTCCTCTATTCTTATGGCCTTGGGGAAGAGTCCTCTCTACCTCTTGGACTTGAATGCCTGTTTCCCTCCCAGATTAGGGAAGTTCTCAGCTACGATCCACACAGATAGATCTTCTGTCCCTCTGTGTCTTCTCCCTCAGGGCCAGAAGTAATTCCAATATTGTTTCCTTTTGTGGCATCACTGATTTTTCGATTCCTCCACCCATGGTCCATTCGTTGGCTTTCTCTCTTTTCCTCAGCTTCCTTCCTTTCCATCAGCTTGTCTTTGGTGTCACTGACTCTGTCTTCTGCCTCATTGACCCTAGGCGTTAGAGCATCCACATCCAATGTAGACTGCATCTCAGTTAGAGCCTTTTGAATGTGGGCCTGATTCGATTTCATTTCTGCACTATGAGAGTCTCTCGTGTCATTTATCCTTTTTTCAAGCCCAGCTAGCAACTTTGTAACTGTCATCGTGAGTTCCAGCTCTGACATCTTACTTAAAACCGTATGCATTAGATCAGTGGCAGAGAGTGTTACCCCTGGCTCTTTCTTTTGCTGTGAATCCCTCCCTCTAGTCACTTTTCCCAGAGAAGAATGGATGGGGGAGAGAGAGATTGGGATCTCACAGGGTGGACAAAACTGGGTGATCCACTTGGTCCCGATTGTCTTTTGGTCTGTGTGTTGGAAGTCACTAAATCCCAAAATTGTAAAGAAAGCCAAACTCATATATATATAGCGAAAGGAATCCGAAAATGAGGAATATAGGAGCGCCTGGGTGGCACAGCGGTTAAGCGTCTGCCTTCGGCTCAGGGCGTGATCCCGGCAATCTGGGATCGAGCCCCACATCAGGCTCTTCTGCTATGAGCCTGCTTCTTCCTCTCCCACTCCCCCTGCTTGTGTTCCCTCTCTCGCTGGCTGTCTCTATCTCTGTCGAATTAATAAATAAAATGTATATATAAAAAAAAAGACTCTCTTTAAAAAAAAACAAGAAAACAAAAATGAAGAATATATGTATAAAATGTCCATGTAAAAAATGACAGTTCAGAAAAGATTGAAAAATGAAGAGTTGCTAAAATTAAAAAAAAAAAGTAGTTGGAAAGGGAAAAAAAGAGGGAAAAAAATAAATGGAAAATTTTGAATGGAGAGAGAAATGAATCATGAGAAAAAGCCTCAAGCTCTAGGTGCTATTTTCCCCTAGCGCTGGAGTTTGGCCATCCTCTTTGGTCTGTAAACTTACTGTTCACTTGTTCTTTCACCTCGTTTTCGGGGGGCGGGGGCCTAGTGCGCTGATTCTCAGGTGTTTTTGCCTGGACGGGGATGCACTGCCCCTTGCCAGGGGGCCCGGTGGGGCTCAGGGTCAGCTGGTTGCTCTGTGTGCCTTGTGTTCCCAGAGGGCTTTCCCTGCCTCTTGAAAGGGTGAGAATAAAAACGGCCGCCCTCATCTGTAGGCGCAGAGGTGTGATGCTGTTGTGCACCAAGTTCTGTAGACTTCTGCGGTGCTCCCCACACCAAAGCTCCTTGGGGAAGGCGGAGGGTCACAGCGTTTCTGTCCTTTGCAGGGCTCCCAGGTGGAGAGCTTCCGATCAAGTGGACTCCCCGTCAACCGACTTTGTGCAAGGAGAGGGATCTCTCCCTTCTCCTCACTTGTGTCTGGAGCAGGAAGCGTAGGCACCGCTCTCACAACAACTGAACTGCAGGGTTATCAAGAATTGGGGCTGGCAGGGGCAGGGGGTCACTGCTGGAGGAGCCTGAGGGGTGTGGAGGGGCTATGCCCAGTGCCAAAGCTGCCGGTTGAGGCTCTGTCCATCCTGCAGCTTCCATGAGCACCCAGTGTGCTTTGGAAATGAGGAGGTTGTGGAATACAGGTGAGGTTCAGTGAGGGTGGAATCTGGAGCCGACGACCAGGAAAGAATTCTTGAGACGTCTTTGGTGCAAAATTGGTGGTTTATGACAGGACCCATGGCAGAAAGAGATGCTGCCCTGGCTTGTGAGGGGTGGCTGATGGTAGACTATGGGGTTGGGAGAAGGTAAGGAAAAAGGGAGGTTGAGATAATACTTGCATATGTGAAAGAAGACTCACAAGGTACAGAGGCCTTGCCATTGTCTCAGGAAGGTGGTTTTGCCCTCTAGCAAGGCATGAACATTAAGACGGTTGGGAACTTCCTGGAGGCTGCAGAGTATAAGGACATTTCATTGTATCTACTTTCCCTTCAGGAAGCTAAGTTATTGATAGAAATGCTTGGTTCTTGTAAACTGCTAAGACATTGGGAAACTTAGGGAGACTTAAGTCTTGCAGGATTGTGGTGTCTATAGGTTAACTATTTCTTTGCCCTTTAGGGCAGCCAGGAGTGCCTGAGGAATGTCACGTACACCCCATGGTGGGGGTGTGTGTGGGGTGTCAATTCCGGCTTTGTCCTCAGCTAGCCTTCTCTTCCCTCCTCAGTAAAGGTCCCCCCTGTTCACAGAGGTTCAAGCAGTTCTTGCTGTTGCCACCTAGTGGACATATGGATGAACACATTCAGATCATGTCTGTGACTCACTGACCTGAGCTGCCATGAGAGCTTGGTTCCTTCCTGAGAGGACAAGGCCCAAAAAGGATGGACCCGGAGCAAGCAGACAGGTGTGGCCTGGCCGACGCCCCTCTGCTGGCCTGGAAGCAGGACCCGGTTGCTCTACTTAGAAGCTGAGTTCTAGAGCAGGAGGGGCTGGAGTGGCTGGGGTGTGTCCCGGGATGGGGTCTGGATGAGGGGTGTTCCAGGACGGGTGTGTGTGTGTGTGTGTGTGTGTGTATGTGTGTGTGTGTGTGTGGTGGGGCAGGGATGCTTGTGGAGGGAGGATCCGTGAGGACGGTATGGAGAGGCTCTTCCCTGCTCCACGGGTCCCGCCCAGGTAGCCTGATGGCCTCACTGTGGGCTTTTCTTCCTCATGATTTCAGGGTTCATCTCTACTCTCCGGGGACCCTCCTTTCCCGAGCAAGGCTCCACGGAAAGAAAGAGAGTATAGGTAGAGGACCCTGAAGCCAATACTCCCACAATGGGACTAAAGTGTGTTCCAGAAATTGTGCTTTTAGGAAACAGTCCTAAAGCAAAAGAGATTTAGGGCACATTGTACTCTTCACTTTAAGGATGAGACTCCAAGAATTGGAGATGTCTCAATTGTTCGGCAGGTGGTGCTGCTGAGTAAATGATGTGTAGCCCCTGAGAATGCAGAAGGGGACAGGAGGAGCAGTGCCTGTCCCCTGTGGGGACCTCAGGCTGCACAAGAGCCCAGCTGTGGAACCCTCCCTGCCCCACCCTATCCCACACACAGGCAAACCCCCTCCCCCCACACACTCACCCATACACTCCAAGGGAAAGGACTGGAAGAGGGCCGCCATGTGTTATGGGCTATCGTGATAGAAGGTAGAAGGAATGTGTCTTCCTTTCTTCATATTTACATCACTATTTTACTAACAAAACGTAATCTGGCTAAAACCTTAGAGAACTTTTTAATTACCTGATATGTTTGTAATAAAGAGGAAGATTTAATATGCAGTCTTAATATTTTTCTAATATGCACATTAGAATCATTGAAACCTGGCCTATCCAGGAAAATGAAAGATTTTGAAGGTGTCTCATGAACCCAGATATTTCTGGCTCTTGGGTCACACTTACAAAAGGGAAGCCTATCCCAGATCATGAAAACATTTCATTTTGGGGCTTCACATGCGCAGTATTGTATCAGGAATATTCCTTTGTAGTAAAATGGGGTTTTTTTGTTTGTTTGTTTGTTTCTGTTTTTGGTTTTGTTTGTTTTTTAAGAGAAAAAAACCTGAAAAAAAAAATATGAATCACTCATAGGTTACGTAGCTAGATACAAAAAGGGCACACTGTCTGATCCCACACACATGAAAACCCAGAAGAAGCAACTCACAGAGGCGGAGAGGGGAGCCGTGGCTGCAGGGACTGGGCTGAGGGAATGAACAGTATCTGACGAGTGGCACGGGAGTCTCTGGGAGGGAAATACTGTAGAAGGACAAGGCTGTGAAACACTCTGTACCTAATGACACCTGGAAGTACAATGTAAAAGGATCAGAGTAAAATTCCATGAAAACTCAATTTGTCCTTTATTTATAGACCAGAATATATTAAGCAATGAAATAGGTGCATGAACAACGCAAAAATTAGAAACACTGGAAGGACAGGGGAGGGGAAGCCATCCTTTGGGGATTCAGCGAGCAGGAACTGCTGCTCCGGGGCCGAGGCCGGTTGCTCCACTGAGAGAGGTGGTTGCTGGAGCCTGCTCGGGCTCCTGGCTTTCCAAAGCTGCAGGTGACTCTTCTAGCTCCTGACAGAGAGTCAGAGCTGTGAGTATATCCTCCGCTGGCTCTGACATGGCATGTGGCCTAAGGGGCTCTTCAGGGACCTCCATAGCTAGGACTGGAGCCTGCTTTGGCTCTGGGGCTGCCAAGGGCACAGGTGGCTCTTGGAGCTTCTGACAGGGACTTAGAGCTGTGAGTCTGTCCTGCGCCGACTCCGACAGGGCAGGTGACATCAGGGGCCCTTCAGGGACCTCTCTAGCTAGTGCTGGGGCCTGCTCTGGCTCCTGGCTTTCCAAAGGCGCAGGTGACTCTTGCACATCCTCACGGTGGATCAGAGCTCTGACCACCAGCTGCACTGGGCCCGACACGGCAGGTGACGTCCCTGCTCTTTTGAGTTGCTGAGCTCCAGCAGCAGTGATGGGGTTTTCCAGCTCAGGCTCTGAAGCTGCAGCAGGCAGCACAGTGGGAGCTGGGACTAGCTTTCGGCACGGTTCCGGATCTCGCTCTGGGGCCGCTGCTGTGGCTCCAAGAAGAGAAAGTGTGGTCATCATGATTGTCTTTCCATGTCCCTTCCAAATGAAGGCAACTTTGCCCACCACTCAATATTGTCTGAGTCTAAGAACCCATCCCTGGGTGGTCTCCCCATATTGTAGCCCATGGGGACAGTGATCTGAGACCACTCCTTGCTCCCAGCCACACTGCAGTCTGCGGAGGCTTGCTCTGTGTGGCCCATTCTCTCCCCTCCACAGGCCTCCATCAGTCACCCCCAGTCCTCCTCACCCCCAGCCTCTGGCCCAGCGGGCTCGAGATGTCGCAGCCGAGAGAGGAGGAGCCAGGCACGTTGCTCCAGGTCTGAGCCTGGCACATTGAGCCTTGCGTACGCCAGTAGTGTCTTTAGGCAGGGAAATTCTGGGGGCTGGAAGAAATCTTCAGGGTAGTGGCCCAGCCAGGTGCCCAGGATGGAGGAGATGGCCCTGGGGACAGACAGGTGGGCAGAGGAGTCAGAGGATGGGGCACCTCCCACACGCATGCCCCAGGGAACCCCTGTGGGAACCTGGGCCCCTGGGACCCCGGCTCCTGGCTGTCAGAGCCCATTCCTACTCCATGTCCACCTGTGATGTGGCAGTCCTGCCTGAGGCAGACCTGGTCACTGAGGAGGGGCTGGCCCAAAGCCTCTGTGAGTGGGAGCCCTTGACCCCTGGTGTGACCATTTCTGTCCTCGTCGTGGAAACTGGACGCCCTGCTCAGTCTCCCGGCCCACTTGCCGCGTGACTTCCACTGCACGTGGGCAGGGAGGGGTGGCGTGTCTGGCGTGGTCATTGCCCTCAGTGCACACTAGTGCTCTGTGTCTATCCAACCAAGGAGGGAGCAAAGGGACTCTGTCCCATCCCTGGCCTTCCCAGGACCCTCCCGATACCTCCCACTTCCCCTCCTGTGCCTACGTGCTGCCTCGTTCAGTAGGTGCCAGGAGAGGGTGTCCTTCCGTGGACACCAATCTCCCACTGGGTGGGGGACGTCCAGTCCCCGAGCCCTCCCTGGGTCTCCTCTGAGTACCTGCTGAGCACCCAGTGTCGACGTTCCACCAGATGTGTGGAAGCCATGCCCTTTGTTCTGGGTCCCAGGATTGGGGTAGAGACAGGGCTGGGAGGCGGCGGTGATGGGGAATGACACTGTTAGGGGCTGAGGCTGCCCTCCAGGCCCTCTGCTCTCCCACAGTGCCCACACCCCACCCAGGGCTCTCCAGGACCCCTTTCCTCTTCTGCAGAAGAAGCCCTGAGACCTGGACCCTCCAACAGGAATTGCAGATGTGTGGGATGAGGGTCCAGCAGCCCCCAGATCACAGTCCCGTCGCTGCCCTCTCAAAGAAGGAAGGGCCCTGTGCATTAGCCAAAGCTCACTCACATGCCCCGCTGCTCCTGGGCTCCGCCGATCTCGTCCCAGGAAGAGAGGACGCATCCGTAGCTAGAGGAGGCCAGAGGGGTGGTGGGGGGATCGCATGAAATGTCCTGTGAACCCTCCCTCTCATCATATCTAGTGTCACTGTCTGACTGCCGACTAGAATGGAGCCCTGGGGTGCTCCCGGGTGCTGTCTGCTGTGTGCGTGGGATCACAGTCAGCGCCCAGGGAAGCGTCTGCAGGTCTGCACCTAGAAGGGCATCCATCCTTTATGCTCGATGAATGGCAGGGCCCCCACCAGCCCCATCCCAGAGAGCTGAGTGGGCCTGGGGCCCCCTGCTCATCCCCGGGCATGCCTGCTCTGGTCTCACCCAGGACACAGAGCCCAGATGGAGTGTCAGATGTCCTTTTCCAAGGGGAAAAGAGCCCAGCTCAAGACCGTGGTGACGGTGAGGGCTGAGGCAGAGGCTTCTTCATGGGGAGCGGGACGATGGTCCACGAGCACGACCACAGCCCCTGTAGCGGACCTTTCCACAGGGCCAGGCACCCAGGTGTCCTTAGCCTACAGGACCCCACTGAGTCCCTGTAATAACTCTGCCCCAGTCCGAGGAGCCAACTGAGGCTCCGGGAAGTTGGGTGGCATTCCCCAGACTCCCAAGCACGAGGTGGGCAAATCCCACTGGGCTGTGGAGGGGCAGGGTGCTCACCTTGTCAACAGCGGGTCCAGCACCTCCTGGGTGGTAGCAAAAGCTCTGTATGTGGCCAGGAACGTGGAGACGTAGCTGAGGTCTCTGGCTAGGAAGGCGGGCAGCAGGTGTTCTACTCGCTTCTTCAGCAGCTCTGCCCGTTGGGGCCACACCACGCAGGTCCCATTGCTCTTCCCGGTTGAGGCCTTTCTAGCCTGAGGTGGGACAGGGGAGACATGCGGTCTTCACTGCAGTCACCAGGAGGGTTGGGGGTTGGAGCCCAGAGCAAACCCCCAGGCTCTCGGTGACGTAGGCAAAGAGGTGGGACAGGAGGGCCCACAGTAGACAAAAGGAGCAAGGTGCCTGGCTGGTTCCGTGGGTTCGGGGTCCGCCTCTTGGTTTCGGCTGAGGTCATGATGCGCGCGTCCTGAGATCGAGTCCATCCTCAGGCTTCGCACTTAGGGCGGGGTCTGCTTGAGGATCCTGTCTCTGCCTCTGTGTCTCCCACCCCCGTCTCTGTCTCTGTCTCTATCTCTGTCTGTGTCTCAAAAAAATACCTCATGCAATCCTTTTAGGGAAAAGGGAGAATGGCAACAATAGGAGGATGTGAGGTGGGGGGTGTGTGAATGGACGTTGGTATCTCAGGTCAGATCGTTAGCTGAGTATTGACAGCCTCTCCCTGCACTAAGGGCATCGTCCCTGTGATTTCTGACGATGTATCCCACGCTTGAGAACACAGAGACTGTTTCATGGGTGGGGGTGCTCAGCATTTTAGGGTACGTAGGATGTTCCGTGCAGCACTGTGAGGTGGCAACAGAAGGGAATCACATGAACGTCCTGCATCTGTGAAGGGCTCAATGGCTGCGGTAACTGATGGGCCTTCTGGAATGTTGTGCAGCACAAGGAGGCGCCTGCTCCGGACCCTGGAGGGGCCCCAGGGATGTGCTCCTTTACAACCAAAGGGCAGAGCAATAGGCATAGTACCGTGAGCCCCATGCCCCTTTGGGGAAAAGTCTCCCAACTCACCAGGATCTCGAGCAAGGGATGAGAGGTGGTTTAAGGTCGCTTTTCTGATATTCGTACAGATATGTGGATAGGGACTGTGCATCGGGCCAAGGCCGTGGCAGGGCCCTGAGGGCTGGTTTGGGGAGGGGATGGGGATCCGGGTTCACATGGGAGCAGGAATCTAGGACGGAGCCCCGAGGAGCCCAGAGGCTGGTTTCTGGGATCTGGGTCCCTTTGTGCCGCATCGGTGCCCTGGGTGCTGGGTCCCTCCGGCACCTCCACTCACCCTGAGCCAGCGCTGGACTTTGTTGGCAGTAGGGGACTCCTTCCTGTCCTTCAAGGAGGTGGGGCAGGGGATCCCATCGTTCAGCTCCTGCCCCGTCTCCTGTGTGGAGCTCTGTAAAGACAGTGCCCGGCAGCCAGGCGGGAGGCCTCAGAGGTCTGTCTGGCTGCCTCGGCTGGTCCTCAGCCCCAGGGGACTCCCTTCCAGACACACCACACCCCAGGATGCACGCAGCTCCACCATGGAGAGAAAAGTGACACAGCTCGAGGGCCTTGGATTCACTCTGGCCCTGGTGAGAGGCACCTCGGGAATCCTCTTTCCACCCTGCCCCCCCCACCCCCCCGTGGCATCGGTGTGAACATGAAGGCATCACCAGGGTATCCACTGCCCTGCAACCTCCTCCAGCCCAGGGCGGGACCTCCCCCACATACCCCTCTTTCCCTGAAACTGGGGGAATGGGGCTGCCCAGGGATGGCTCGGAGAGGTGGCCTGGCCTGGCCTAGGTCGCTCGGTATTACCTTCCGGCACCTCCTGGCAAAGGCCCTGAGGTGTCGGGGGCGCGGGTTGAGCCAGTGTCTGCAGCATGTGAAACGTCCCTCACCCCGGGGATTCTGGAAGCCAGAGCCCCGGAAAATGGGCACGCAGCAAGAGAACATCTTTCACTATCGAATGTCTCCGGCCAAGTGAGCCTGATACGGGACCGCACTAGAATGTGGGTGCCCGGTGACCGGGGTTCCGAGTTCCGTTGGGGTCGGTTATCAGGGAAGTGACTTCACTTCCTGGGATCCCCTCCCTGAGTCCACACCTGGACTAGCACCTGCACAGACAGTGCTCTGGGCTGCCGACTGCTCATCCCCTTTCTGCATGCCATGCCAAATGTGTACCCAGTGACACCAACACAACCCTCTCCACAGGCCCCAGGGAAGGTCTGGGTGCAGCCAGGGCCCCAGCTTGGAAACACCCCTGGGCTCTGATGCAACTCTCCATCTTCCCTGTTTTGGACCCCGGAGAAGCCGTTGTGCCTGTCAGGGATGGTCTGTGTCTTGCCTGTGCGATAGGGATTATTCCAGCGTGTACTTCTTGCAGAAGTCCACAGGCATAGGTGGGATACCATCTAAGAAATTGGGGGAGTGGTGTCGCACGTAGGGAATACCTGCCACCACATTTTCTTCCTTTCTCACCTTCTCTGAGTCTGTAGCTCCTCCGATCCCACCCACAGTCCCTAGTGTTGTGTGTGTGTCTGTGCACATGTGTGTGCCCCAGTACTCCTATTGTGCAGGCCCAGTCCCACCTAGGGGTGGATGGGAAATAGCTTTCCCAGGTCTTAGGCTTTCTAATTTCCAAGGCAAACCCTGCAGAAGCTATTGGAGCCTTGGCTCAGAGGGGCTGAGCCCACCCTTACTCCTAGACGCTGCCAGTCGTGTGTCACGAGCCATCCCTCCTTTCCTCTGGGTGTCATGTGGGCAGGGGTGCCGTCAGTGGGTTGCCCTGGCCTGGGCTCCTCCTCAGACAGGTACGTGCTGGGATGCCTCCTGCCTGGGATGTCGATGCTTCTTCCCACCCCCATACCATCTCCAGGTCTACAGCCAGTTCCAGAACACCACCTCTTCCCGAGCTCCCAGTGAGTAGCTAGGTTCAGCCATGGCCCCACCTTTGAGGACACTCGGAGAGCTGGGTTCAGGCCTGGTTCTGCCTTCTTACCAGTCTGTGATTCTGGGCAAGCCACGGACCCTGCTAGGGTCTTCCCCTTGTTGCAGAGGCCGTCTCTTACGTAACTGACTTTATTTTCATTGAAAGATTTTCTGTGTTGGCTTGAGAGACAGAGTGTGGGGGGTGGGGAGGATAGAGGGAGAGGGGAGACAGAATCTCAAGCCGACTCTGTGCTGAGTGTGATGCCCAATGCTGGTCTTGATCCCAAGACCCTGAATTCGTGACCTGAGTCCAGATCACGAGTCAGAAGCTTAAGCAACTGAGCCACCCAGGCGCCCTGGCAAAAGAACACTTTCGATATATTTCCAGGCAATGCAGGGAAGTGACTAGTGCAAGAGGGAAGACAGACATGGGGGACTGTGCATTTCCCTCACTTAACTGCCTAAAGAGATTTAGTTTCTAGTCTATGGGTCAGGGATGAAGAATACAGGCGCAGCTCAGCCATTTCCATGAGTTGGAGACAGCAAGATGGAAATTTGGAGAAGTCGATATGGCTGTGGTTTACAGTACAGAATACTGAGGAGAGCTGCACAGAGAAAGAGGACCTCAGAAAGCCATCTAGGATCACTTTTGAGTTTTCATAGAATTCCTCAATAGGGCACCTGTGTGAGGAACGTATGTGGTGTGGGGAAAATAATAGCCCAGGGGAAGCAGAGAGGAAAATGTCACTAGCCTTCACACACAACCAGGAAAAGTCTGTGCTACCAGCAGCAGGCAGAGTGGAAAACCTCGTAATTCGTGGGACATTGCAAAGAGAGCTCAGAATACCAACAGAACAATAGCAAAATATATTGAAGACTACTGTGATACCCCCTAACAAACCTTTGGAAAGCTAGTCTGGAAGGATAAAATAGTTCTCCAGGACCCTCACCATCAGAACAATCCTCAAGAGTATGTGTAGAAATATAAGCAATAGTTAATATCTAACCATTAAAATTCACAATACCTGCCTTCCAACCAAAGATTACCAGGATGCAAAGAAGGAGAAAAGTTCACCTCGTACTGAGGAGAAAGATTAAACAATAGAAACCTACCCAGAAATGAAAAAGAGGATGGAAGTATTGCACATGCACTTTCAAACAACTGTTAGAAAGAGGTTTTATATACGTAAGAATGTACACAAAGGATGAAGTGAAACAGAGATATAGAAAATATGAAAACAAGGAAAACCCAACTTCTGGAGCTGAAGAGTAGCACGTCTAAGATGAAAAATGTAGTAGATGGGCTTTCTTTCACGTTAGACACTACATAGCAAAAAGAGAGAGAGAGAGACAGAGAGAGAACTTGAATGCATGATCATAGAAGTTGTCCAGAATAAAGCAGAGAAAAGGAAGGCTGCAAACCACGCCGTGCACACAAACACTGGAGTAGGTGTGAGCTTTGTAGCAATTTCAAGTGGCCTGGTAGATAAGAAATTGGCTGAGGTACAGAAAAAAAAATGTTTGAAGAAGTAATGTCTGATTATTATCTGAATTGCATGAACCCTCTACACCCATAGATTCAAGAATTCAGGAATCCAGCCAACAAAACCCCCAAACATAAGGATCATGAAAAAACCCCTCCTTATCAACCTACATCCTAATAAAATTGCTTAAGACCAATGCTAAAGAAAAAAATCTAAAAAGCAGATGGAGATGAGTCCATTGCATTACCTGTCACGTCCCTAATTGTGTAGATGGTCTCTGTTTCTTTCTGGTCTGTGTTACTCTTGGAGTCTCTCTTCCCTTACAGGATCCCCCTTCCTATTTCTTGCAGGGTGGTTTAGCGGCCAAATCCTTTGAGTTTCTTTCTGTCCTGGAAGCTCTTTATCTCTGCTCCTATTCGGAATGACTCCTTGCTGGATAAAGTATTCTTGGCTGCATGTTTTTCTCATTTAGTACCCTGACTCGATCACGCCAGCCCTTTCTGGTGTGCCAGGTCTCTGTGGATAGGTATGTGGCTAGTCTAATGTGCTTACCCCTGTCGGTGAAGACCCTCTTGTCTCGAGCTGCTTTCAGGATTTTCTCTTTCTGTCTGAAATTGCAAACGTCACTAGTATATGTTAGGGTGTTCCTCTATTCTTATGGCCTTGGGGAAGAGTCCTCTCTACGTCTTGGACTTGAATGCCTGTTTCCCTCCCAGATTAGGGAAGTTCTCAGCTACGATCCACACAGATAGATCTTCTGTCCCTCTGTGTCTTCTCCCTCAGGGCCAGAAGTAATTCCAATATTGTTTCCTTTTGTGGCATCACTGATTTTTCGATTCCTCCACCCATGGTCCATTCGTTGGCTTTCTCTCTTTTCCTCAGCTTCCTTCCTTTCCATCAGCTTGTCTTTGGTGTCACTGACTCTGTCTTCTGCCTCATTGACCCTAGGCGTTAGAGCATCCACATCCAATGTAGACTGCATCTCAGTTAGAGCCTTTTGAATGTGGGCCTGATTCGATTTCATTTCTGCACTATGAGAGTCTCTCGTGTCATTTATCCTTTTTTCAAGCCCAGCTAGCAACTTTGTAACTGTCATCGTGAGTTCCAGCTCTGACATCTTACTTAAAACCGTATGCATTAGATCAGTGGCAGAGAGTGTTACCCCTGGCTCTTTCTTTTGCTGTGAATCCCTCCCTCTAGTCACTTTTCCCAGAGAAGAATGGATGGGGGAGAGAGAGATTGGGATCTCACAGGGTGGACAAAACTGGGTGATCCACTTGGTCCCAATTGTCTTTTGGTCTGTGTGTTGGAAGTCACTAAATCCCAAAATTGTAAAGAAAGCCAAACTCATATATATATAGCGAAAGGAATCCGAAAATGAGGAATATAGGAGCGCCTGGGTGGCACAGCGGTTAAGCGTCTGCCTTCGGCTCAGGGCGTGATCCCGGCAATCTGGGATCGAGCCCCACATCAGGCTCTTCTGCTATGAGCCTGCTTCTTCCTCTCCCACTCCCCCTGCTTGTGTTCCCTCTCTCGCTGGCTGTCTCTATCTCTGTCGAATTAATAAATAAAATGTATATAAAAAAAAAAGACTCTCTTTAAAAAAAACAAGAAAACAAAAATGAAGAATATATGTATAAAATGTCCATGTAAAAAATGACAGTTCAGAAAAGATTGAAAAATGAAGAGTTGCTAAAATTAAAAAAAAAAGTAGTTGGAAAGGGAAAAAAAGAGGGAAAAAAATAAATGGAAAATTTTGAATGGAGAGAGAAATGAATCATGAGAAAAAGCCTCAAGCTCTAGGTGCTATTTTCCCCTAGCGCTGGAGTTTGGCCATCCTCTTTGGTCTGTAAACTTACTGTTCACTTGTTCTTTCACCTCGTTTTCGGGGGGCGGGGGCCTAGTGCGCTGATTCTCAGGTGTTTTTGCCTGGATGGGGATGCACTGCCCCTTGCCAGGGGGCCCGGTGGGGCTCAGGGTCAGCTGGTTGCTCTGTGTGCCTTGTGTTCCCAGAGGGCTTTCCCTGCCTCTTGAAAGGGTGAGAATAAAAACGGCCGCCCTCATCTGTAGGCGCAGAGGTGTGATGCTGTTGTGCACCAAGTTCTGTAGACTTCTGCGGTGCTCCCCACACCAAAGCTCCTTGGGGAAGGCGGAGGGTCACAGCGTTTCTGTCCTTTGCAGGGCTCCCAGGTGGAGAGCTTCCGATCAAGTGGACTCCCCGTCAACCGACTTTGTGCAAGGAGAGGGATCTCTCCCTTCTCCTCACTTGTGTCTGGAGCAGGAAGCGTAGGCACCGCTCTCACAACAACTGAACTGCAGGGTTATCAAGAATTGGGGCTGGCAGGGGCAGGGGGTCACTGCTGGAGGAGCCTGAGGGGTGTGGAGGGGCTATGCCCAGTGCCAAAGCTGTCGGTTGAGGCTCTGTCCATCCTGCAGCTTCCATGAGCACCCAGTGTGCTTTGGAAATGAGGAGGTTGTGGAATACAGGTGAGGTTCAGTGAGGGTGGAATCTGGAGCCGACGACCAGGAAAGAATTCTTGAGACGTCTTTGGTGCAAAATTGGTGGTTTATGACAGGACCCATGGCAGAAAGAGATGCTGCCCTGGCTTGTGAGGGGTGGCTGATGGTAGACTATGGGGTTGGGAGAAGGTAAGGAAAAAGGGAGGTTGAGATAATACTTGCATATGTGAAAGAAGACTCACAAGGTACAGAGGCCTTGCCATTGTCTCGGGAAGGTGGTTTTGCCCTCTAGCAAGGCATGAACATTAAGACGGTTGGGAACTTCCTGGAGGCTGCAGAGTATAAGGACATTTCATTGTATCTACTTTCCCTTCAGGAAGCTAAGTTATTGATAGAAATGCTTGGTTCTTGTAAACTGCTAAGACATTGGGAAACTGAGGGAGACTTAAGTCTTGCAGGATTGTGGTGTCTATAGGTTAACTATTTCTTTGCCCTTTAGGGCAGCCAGGAGTGCCTGAGGAATGTCACGGACACCCCATGGTGGGGGTGTGTGTGGGGTGTCAATTCCGGCTTTGTCCTCAGCTAGCCTTCTCTTCCCTCCTCAGTAAAGGTCCCCCCTGTTCACAGAGGTTCAAGCAGTTCTTGCTGTTGCCACCTAGTGGACATATGGATGAACACATTCAGGTCATGTCTGTGACTCACTGACCTGAGCTGCCATGAGAGCTTGGTTCCTTCCTGGGAGGACAAGGCCCAAAAAGGATGGACCCGGAGCAAGCAGACAAGTGTGGCCTGGCCGACGCCCCTCTGCTGGCCTGGAAGCAGGACCTGGTTGCTCTACTTAGAAGCTGAGTTCTAGAGCAGGAGGGGCTGGAGTGGCTGGGGTGTGTCCCGGGATGGGGTCTGGATGAGGGGTGTTCCAGGACGGGTGTGTGTGTGTGTGTGTGTGTGTGTGTGTGTGTGTGTGTGTGTGTGGTGGGGCAGGGATGCTTGTGGAGGGAGGATCCGTGAGGGCGGTATGGAGAGGCTCTTCCCTGCTCCACGGGTCCCGCCCAGGTAGCCTGATGGCCTCACTGTGGGCTTGTCTTCCTCATGATTTCAGGGTTCATCTCTAGTCTCCGGGGACCCTCCTTTCCCGAGCAAGGCTCCACGGAAAGAAAGAGAGTATAGATAGAGGACCCTGAAGCCAATACTCCCACAATGGGACTAAAGTGTGTTCCAGAAATTGTGCTTTTAGGAAACAGTCCTAAAGCAAAAGAGATTTAGGGCACATTGTACTCTTCACTTTAAGGATGAGACTCCAAGAATTGGAGATGTCTCAATTGTTCGGCAGGTGGTGCTGCTGAGTAAATGATGTGTAGCCCCTGAGAATGCAGAAGGGGACAGGAGGAGCAGTGCCTGTCCCCTGTGGGGACCTCAGGCTGCACAAGAGCCCAGCTGTGGAACCCTCCCTGCCCCACCCTATCCCACACACAGGCAAACCCCCTCCCCCCACACACTCACCCATACACTCCAAGGGAAAGGACTGGAAGAGGGCCGCCATGTGTTATGGGCTATCGTGATAGAAGGTAGAAGGAATGTGTCTTCCTTTCTTCATATTTACATCACTATTTTACTAACAAAACGTAATCTGGCTAAAACCTTAGAGAACTTTTTAATTACCTGATATGTTTGTAATAAAGAGGAAGATTTAATATGCAGTCTTAATATTTTTCTAATATGCACATTAGAATCATTGAAACCTGGCCTATCCAGGAAAATGAAAGATTTTGAAGGTGTCTCATGAACCCAGATATTTCTGGCTCTTGGGTCACACTTACAAAAGGGAAGCCTATCCCAGATCATGAAAACATTTCATTTTGGGGCTTCACATGCGCAGTATTGTATCAGGAATATTCCTTTGTAGAAAAATGGGTTTTTTTGTTTGTTTGTTTCTGTTTTTGGTTTTGTTTTTTAAGAGAAAAAAACTGAAAAAAAATATGAATCACTCATAGGTTACGTAGCTAGATACAAAAAGGGCACACCGTCTGATCCCACACACATGAAAACCCAGAAGAAGCAACTCACAGAGGCGGAGAGGGGAGCCGTGGCTGCAGGGACTGGGCTGAGGGAATGAACAGTATCTGACGAGTGGCACGGGAGTCTCTGGGAGGGAAATACTGTAGAAGGACAAGGCTGTGAAACACTCTGTACCTAATGACACCTGGAAGTACAATGTAAAAGGATCAGAGTAAAATTCCATGAAAACTCAATTTGTCCTTTATTTATAGACCAGAATATATTAAGCAATGAAATAGGTGCATGAACAACGCAAAAATTAGAAACACTGGAAGGACAGGGGAGGGGAAGCCATCCTTTGGGGATTCAGCGAGCAGGAACTGCTGCTCCGGGGCCGAGGCCGGTTGCTCCACTGAGAGAGGTGGTTGCTGGAGCCTGCTCGGGCTCCTGGCTTTCCAAAGCTGCAGGTGACTCTTCTAGCTCCTGACAGAGAGTCAGAGCTGTGAGTATATCCTCCGCTGGCTCTGACATGGCATGTGGCCTAAGGGGCTCTTCAGGGACCTCCATAGCTAGGACTGGAGCCTGCTTTGGCTCTGGGGCTGCCAAGGGCACAGGTGGCTCTTGGAGCTTCTGACAGGGACTTAGAGCTGTGAGTCTGTCCTGCGCCGACTCCGACAGGGCAGGTGGCATCAGGGGCCCTTCAGGGACCTCTCTAGCTAGTGCTGGGGCCTGCTCTGGCTCCTGGCTTTCCAAAGGCGCAGGTGACTCTTGCACATCCTCACGGTGGATCAGAGCTCTGACCACCAGCTGCACTGGGCCCGACACGGCAGGTGACGTCCCTGCTCTTTTGAGTTGCTGAGCTCCAGCAGCAGTGATGGGGTTTTCCAGCTCAGGCTCTGAAGCTGCAGCAGGCAGCACAGTGGGAGCTGGGACTAGCTTTCGGCACGGTTCCGGATCTCGCTCTGGGGCCGCTGCTGTGGCTCCAAGAAGAGAAAGTGTGGTCATGATGATTGTCTTTCCATGTCCCTTCCAAATGAAGGCAACTTTGCCCACCACTCAATATTGTCTGAGTCTAAGAACCCGTCCCTGGGTGGTCTCCCCATATTGTAGCCCATGGGGACAGTGATCTGAGACCACTCCTTGCTCCCAGCCACACTGCAGTCTGCGGAGGCTTGCTCTGTGTGGCCCATTCTCTCCCCTCCACAGGCCTCCATCAGTCACCCCCAGTCCTCCTCACCCCCAGCCTCTGGCCCAGCGGGCTCGAGATGTCGCAGCCGAGAGAGGAGGAGCCAGGCACGTTGCTCCAGGTCTGAGCCTGGCACATTGAGCCTTGCGTACGCCAGTAGTGTCTTTAGGCAGGGAAATTCTGGGGGCTGGAAGAAATCTTCAGGGTAGTGGCCCAGCCAGGTGCCCAGGATGGAGGAGATGGCCCTGGGGACAGACAGGTGGGCAGAGGTGTCAGAGGACGGGGCACCTCCCACACGGATGCCCCAGGGAACCCCTGTGGGAACCTGGGCCCCTGGGTCCCCGGCTCCTGGCTGTCAGAGCCCATTCCTACTCCATGTCCACCTGTGATGTGGCAGTCCTGCCTGAGGCAGACCTGGTCACTGAGGAGGGGCTGGCCCAAAGCCTCTGTGAGTGGGAGCCCTTGACCCCTGGTGTGACCATTTCTGTCCTCGTCGTGGAAACTGGACGCCCTGCTCAGTCTCCCGGCCCACTTGCCGCGTGACTTCCACTGCACGTGGGCAGGGAGGGGTGGCGTGTCTGGCGTGGTCATTGCCCTCAGTGCACACTAGTGCTCTGTGTCTATCCAACCAAGGAGGGAGCAAAGGGACTCTGTCCCATCCCTGGCCTTCCCAGGACCCTCCCGATACCTCCCACTTCCCCTCCTGTGCCTACGTGCTGCCTCGTTCAGTAGGTGCCAGGAGAGGGTGTCCTTCCGTGGACACCAATCTCCCACTGGGTGGGGGACGTCCAGTCCCCGAGCCCTCCCTGGGTCTCCTCTGAGTACCTGCTGAGCACCCAGTGTCGACGTTCCACCAGATGTGTGGAAGCCATGCCCTTTGTTCTGGGTCCCAGGATTGGGGTAGAGACAGGGCTGGGAGGCGGCGGTGATGGGGAATGACACTGTTAGGGGCTGAGGCTGCCCTCCAGCCCCCTCTGCTCTCCCACAGTGCCCACACCCCACCCAGGGCTCTCCAGGACCCCTTTCCTCTTCTGCAGAAGAAGCCCTGAGACCTGGACCCTCCAACAGGAATTGCAGATGTGTGGGATGAGGGTCCAGCAGCCCCCAGATCACAGTCCCGTCGCTGCCCTCTCAAAGAAGGAAGGGCCCTGTGCATTAGCCAAAGCTCACTCACATGCCCCGCTGCTCCTGGGCTCCGCCGATCTCGTCCCAGGAAGAGAGGACGCATCCGTAGCTAGAGGAGGCCGGAGGGGTGGTGGGGGGATCGCATGAAATGTCCTGTGAACCCTCCCTCTCATCATATCTAGTGTCACTGTCTGACTGCCGACTAGAATGGAGCCCTGGGGTGCTCCCGGGTGCTGTCTGCTGTGTGCGTGGGATCACAGTCAGCGCCCAGGGAAGCGTCTGCAGGTCTGCACCTAGAAGGGCATCCATCCTTTATGCTCGATGAATGGCAGGGCCCCCACCAGCCCCATCCCAGAGAGCTGAGTGGGCCTGGGGCCCCCTGCTCATCCCCGGGCATGCCTGCTCTGGTCTCACCCAGGACACAGAGCCCAGATGGAGTGTCAGATGTCCTTTTCCAAGGGGAAAAGAGCCCAGCTCAAGACCGTGGTGACGGTGAGGGCTGAGGCAGAGGCTTCTTCATGGGGAGCGGGGCGATGGTCCACGAGCACGACCACAGCCCCTGTAGCGGACCTTTCCACAGGGCCAGGCACCCAGGTGTCCTTAGCCTACAGGACCCCACTGAGTCCCTGTAATAACTCTGCCCCAGTCCGAGGAGCCAACTGAGGCTCCGGGAAGTTGGGTGGCATTCCCCAGACTCCCAAGCACGAGGTGGGCAAATCCCACTGGGCTGTGGAGGGGCAGGGTGCTCACCTTGTCAACAGCGGGTCCAGCACCTCCTGGGTGGTAGCAAAAGCTCTGTATGTGGCCAGGAACGTGGAGACGTAGCTGAGGTCTCTGGCTAGGAAGGCGGGCAGCAGGTGTTCTACTCGCTTCTTCAGCAGCTCTGCCCGTTGGGGCCACACCACGCAGGTCCCATTGCTCTTCCCGGTTGAGGCCTTTCTAGCCTGAGGTGGGACAGGGGAGACATGCGGTCTTCACTGCAGTCACCAGGAGGGTTGGGGGTTGGAGCCCAGAGCAAACCCCCAGGCTCTCGGTGACGTAGGCAAAGAGGTGGGACAGGAGGGCCCACAGTAGACAAAAGGAGCAAGGTGCCTGGCTGGTTCCGTGGGTTCGGGGTCCGCCTCTTGGTTTCGGCTGAGGTCATGATGCGCGCGTCCTGAGATCGAGTCCATCCTCAGGCTTCGCACTTAGGGCGGGGTCTGCTTGAGGATCCTGTCTCTGCCTCTGTGTCTCCCACCCCCGTCTCTGTCTCTGTCTCTATCTCTGTCTGTGTCTCAAAAAAATACCTCATGCAATCCTTTTAGGGAAAAGGGAGAATGGCAACAATAGGAGGATGTGAGGTGGGGGGTGTGTGAATGGACGTTGGTATCTCAGGTCAGATCGTTAGCTGAGTATTGACAGCCTCTCCCTGCACTAAGGGCATCGTCCCTGTGATTTCTGACGATGTATCCCACGCTTGAGAACACAGAGACTGTTTCATGGGTGGGGGTGCTCAGCATTTTAGGGTACGTAGGATGTTCCGTGCAGCACTGTGAGGTGGCAACAGAAGGGAATCACATGAACGTCCTGCATCTGTGAAGGGCTCAATGGCTGCGGTAACTGATGGGCCTTCTGGAATGTTGTGCAGCACAAGGAGGCGCCTGCTCCGGACCCTGGAGGGGCCCCAGGGATGTGCTCCTTTACAACCAAAGGGCAGAGCAATAGGCATAGTACCGTGAGCCCCATGCCCCTTTGGGGAAAAGTCTCCCAACTCACCAGGATCTCGAGCAAGGGATGAGAGGTGGTTTAAGGTCGCTTTTCTGATATTCGTACAGATATGTGGATAGGGACTGTGCATCGGGCCAAGGCCGTGGCAGGGCCCTGAGGGCTGGTTTGGGGAGGGGATGGGGATCCGGGTTCACATGGGAGCAGGAGTCTAGGACGGAGCCCCGAGGAGCCCAGAGGCTGGTTTCTGGGATCTGGGTCCCTTTGTGCCGCATCGGTGCCCTGGGTGCTGGGTCCCTCCGGCACCTCCACTCACCCTGAGCCAGCGCTGGACTTTGTTGGCAGTAGGGGACTCCTTCCTGTCCTTCAAGGAGGTGGGGCAGGGGATCCCATCGTTCAGCTCCTGCCCCGTCTCCTGTGTGGAGCTCTGTAAAGACAGTGCCCGGCAGCCAGGCGGGAGGCCTCAGAGGTCTGTCTGGCTGCCTTGGCTGGTCCTCAGCCCCAGGGGACTCCCTTCCAGACACACCACACCCCAGGATGCACGCAGCTCCACCATGGAGAGAAAAGTGACACAGCTCGAGGGCCTTGGATTCACTCTGGCCCTGGTGAGAGGCACCTCGGGAATCCTCTTTCCACCCTGCCCCCCCCACCCCCCCGTGGCATCGGTGTGAACATGAAGGCATCACCAGGGTATCCACTGCCCTGCAACCTCCTCCAGCCCAGGGCGGGACCTCCCCCACATACCCCTCTTTCCCTGAAACTGGGGGAATGGGGCTGCCCAGGGATGGCTCGGAGAGGTGGCCTGGCCTGGCCTAGGTCGCTCGGTATTACCTTCCGGCACCTCCTGGCAAAGGCCCTGAGGTGTCGGGGGCGCGGGTTGAGCCAGTGTCTGCAGCATGTGAAACGTCCCTCACCCCGGGGATTCTGGAAGCCAGAGCCCCGGAAAATGGGCACGCAGCAAGAGAACATCTTTCACTATCGAATGTCTCCGGCCAAGTGAGCCTGATACGGGACCGCACTAGAATGTGGGTGCCTGGTGACCGGGGTTCCGAGTTCCGTTGGGGTCGGTTATCAGGGAAGTGACTTCACTTCCTGGGATCCCCTCCCTGAGTCCACACCTGGACTAGCACCTGCACAGACAGTGCTCTGGGCTGCCGACTGCTCATCCCCTTTCTGCATGCCATGCCAAATGCGTACCCAGTGACACCAACACAACCCTCTCCACAGGCCCCAGGGAAGGTCTGGGTGCAGCCAGGGCCCCAGCTTGGAAACACCCCTGGGCTCTGATGCAACTCTCCATCTTCCCTGTTTTGGACCCCGGAGAAGCCGTTGTGCCTGTCAGGGATGGTCTGTGTCTTGCCTGTGCGATAGGGATTATTCCAGCGTGTACTTCTTGCAGAAGTCCACAGGCATAGGTGGGATACCATCTAAGAAATTGGGGGAGTGGTGTCGCACGTAGGGAATACCTGCCACCACATTTTCTTCCTTTCTCACCTTCTCTGAGTCTGTAGCTCCTCCGATCCCACCCACAGTCCCTAGTGTTGTGTGTGTGTCTGTGCACATGTGTGTGCCCCAGTACTCCTATTGTGCAGGCCCAGTCCCACCTAGGGGTGGATGGGAAATAGCTTTCCCAGGTCTTAGGCTTTCTAATTTCCAAGGCAAACCCTGCAGAAGCTATTGGAGCCTTGGCTTAGAGGGGCTGAGCCCACCCTTACTCCTAGACGCTGCCAGTCGTGTGTCACGAGCCATCCCTCCTTTCCTCTGGGTGTCATGTGGGCAGGGGTGCCGTCAGTGGGTTGCCCTGGCCTGGGCTCCTCCTCAGACAGGTACGTGCTGGGATGCCTCCTGCCTGGGATGTCGATGCTTCTTCCCACCCCCATACCATCTCCAGGTCTACAGCCAGTTCCAGAACACCACCTCTTCCCGAGCTCCCAGTGAGTAGCTAGGTTCAGCCATGGCCCCACCTTTGAGGACACTCGGAGAGCTGGGTTCAGGCCTGGTTCTGCCTTCTTACCAGTCTGTGATTCTGGGCAAGCCACGGACCCTGCTAGGGTCTTCCCCTTGTTGCAGAGGCCGTCTCTTACGTAACTGACTTTATTTTCGTTGAAAGATTTTCTGTGTTGGCTTGAGAGACAGAGTGTGGGGGGTGGGGAGGATAGAGGGAGAGGGGAGACAGAATCTCAAGCCGACTCTGTGCTGAGTGTGATGCCCAATGCTGGTCTTGATCCCAAGACCCTGAATTCGTGACCTGAGTCCAGATCACGAGTCAGAAGCTTAAGCAACTGAGCCACCCAGGCGCCCTGGCAAAAGAACACTTTCGATATATTTCCAGGCAATGCAGGGAAGTGACTAGTGCAAGAGGGAAGACAGACATGGGGGACTGTGCATTTCCCTCACTTAACTGCCTAAAGAGATTTAGTTTCTAGTCTATGGGTCAGGGATGAAGAATACAGGCGCAGCTCAGCCATTTCCATGAGTTGGAGACAGCAAGATGGAAATTTGGAGAAGTCGATATGGCTGTGGTTTACAGTACAGAATACTGAGGAGAGCTGCACAGAGAAAGAGGACCTCAGAAAGCCATCTAGGATCACTTTTGAGTTTTCATAGAATTCCTCAATAGGGCACCTGTGTGAGGAACGTATGTGGTGTGGGGAAAATAATAGCCCAGGGGAAGCAGAGAGGAAAATGTCACTAGCCTTCACACACAACCAGGAAAAGTCTGTGCTACCAGCAGCAGGCAGAGTGGAAAACCTCGTAATTCGTGGGACATTGCAAAGAGAGCTCAGAATACCAACAGAACAATAGCAAAATATATTGAAGACTACTGTGATACCCCCTAACAAACCTTTGGAAAGCTAGTCTGGAAGGATAAAATAGTTCTCCAGGACCCTCACCATCAGAACAATCCTCAAGAGTATGTGTAGAAATATAAGCAATAGTTAATATCTAACCATTAAAATTCACAATACCTGCCTTCCAACCAAAGATTACCAGGATGCAAAGAAGGAGAAAAGTTCACCTCGTACTGAGGAGAAAGATTAAACAATAGAAACCTACCCAGAAATGAAAAAGAGGATGGAAGTATTGCACATGCACTTTCAAACAACTGTTAGAAAGAGGTTTTATATACGTAAGAATGTACACAAAGGATGAAGTGAAACAGAGATATAGAAAATATGAAAACAAGGAAAACCCAACTTCTGGAGCTGAAGAGTAGCACGTCTAAGATGAAAAATGTAGTAGATGGGCTTTCTTTCACGTTAGACACTACATAGCAAAAAGAGAGAGAGAGAGACAGAGAGAGAACTTGAATGCATGATCATAGCAGTTGTCCAGAATAAAGCAGAGAAAAGGAAGGGTGCAAACCACGCCGTGCACACAAACACTGGAGTAGGTGTGAGCTTTGTAGCAATTTCAAGTGGCCTGGTAGATAAGAAATTGGCTGAGGTACAGAAAAAAAAAATGTTTGAAGAAGTAATGTCTGATTATTATCTGAATTGCATGAACCCTCTACACCCATAGATTCAAGAATTCAGGAATCCAGCCAACAAAACCCCCAAACATAAGGATCATGAAAAAACCCCTCCTTATCAACCTACATCCTAATAAAATTGCTTAAGACCAATGCTAAAGAAAAAAATCTAAAAAGCAGGTGGAGATGAGTCCATTGCATTACCTGTCACGTCCCTAATTGTGTAGATGGTCTCTGTTTCTTTCTGGTCTGTGTTACTCTTGGAGTCTCTCTTCTCTTACAGGATCCCCCTTCCTATTTCTTGCAGGGTGGTTTAGCGGCCAAATCCTTTGAGTTTCTTTCTGTCCTGGAAGCTCTTTATCTCTGCTCCTATTCGGAATGACTCCTTGCTGGATAAAGTATTCTTGGCTGCATGTTTTTCTCATTTAGTACCCTGACTCGATCACGCCAGCCCTTTCTGGTGTGCCAGGTCTCTGTGGATAGGTATGTGGCTAGTCTAATGTGCTTACCCCTGTCGGTGAAGACCCTCTTGTCTCGAGCTGCTTTCAGGATTTTCTCTTTCTGTCTGAAATTGCAAACGTCACTAGTATATGTTAGGGTGTTCCTCTATTCTTATGGCCTTGGGGAAGAGTCCTCTCTACGTCTTGGACTTGAATGCCTGTTTCCCTCCCAGATTAGGGAAGTTCTCAGCTACGATCCACACAGATAGATCTTCTGTCCCTCTGTGTCTTCTCCCTCAGGGCCAGAAGTAATTCCAATATTGTTTCCTTTTGTGGCATCACTGATTTTTCGATTCCTCCACCCATGGTCCATTCGTTGGCTTTCTCTCTTTTCCTCAGCTTCCTTCCTTTCCATCAGCTTGTCTTTGGTGTCACTGACTCTGTCTTCTGCCTCATTGACCCTAGGCGTTAGAGCATCCACATCCAATGTAGACTGCATCTCAGTTAGAGCCTTTTGAATGTGGGCCTGATTCGATTTCATTTCTGCACTATGAGAGTCTCTCGTGTCATTTATCCTTTTTTCAAGCCCAGCTAGCAACTTTGTAACTGTCATCCTGAGTTCCAGCTCTGACATCTTACTTAAAACCGTATGCATTAGATCAGTGGCAGAGAGTGTTACCCCTGGCTCTTTCTTTTGCTGTGAATCCCTCCCTCTAGTCACTTTTCCCAGAGAAGAATGGATGGGGGAGAGAGAGATTGGGATCTCACAGGGTGGACAAAACTGGGTGATCCACTTGGTCCCGATTGTCTTTTGGTCTGTGTGTTGGAAGTCACTAAATCCCAAAATTGTAAAGAAAGCCAAACTCATATATATATAGCGAAAGGAATCCGAAAATGAGGAATATAGGAGCGCCTGGGTGGCACAGCGGTTAAGCGTCTGCCTTCGGCTCAGGGCGTGATCCCGGCAATCTGGGATCGAGCCCCACATCAGGCTCTTCTGCTATGAGCCTGCTTCTTCCTCTCCCACTCCCCCTGCTTGTGTTCCCTCTCTCGCTGGCTGTCTCTATCTCTGTCGAATTAATAAATAAAATGTATATAAAAAAAAGACTCTCTTTAAAAAAAAACAAGAAAACAAAAATGAAGAATATATGTATAAAATGTCCATGTAAAAAATGACAGTTCAGAAAAGATTGAAAAATGAAGAGTTGCTAAAATTAAAAAAAAAGTAGTTGGAAAGGGAAAAAAAGAGGGAAAAAAATAAATGGAAAATTTTGAATGGAGAGAGAAATGAATCATGAGAAAAAGCCTCAAGCTCTAGGTGCTATTTTCCCCTAGCGCTGGAGTTTGGCCATCCTCTTTGGTCTGTAAACTTACTGTTCACTTGTTCTTTCACCTCGTTTTCGGGGGGCGGGGGCCTAGTGCGCTGATTCTCAGGTGTTTTTGCCTGGACGGGGATGCACTGCCCCTTGCCAGGGGGCCCGGTGGGGCTCAGGGTCAGCTGGTTGCTCTGTGTGCCTTGTGTTCCCAGAGGGCTTTCCCTGCCTCTTGAAAGGGTGAGAATAAAAACGGCCGCCCTCATCTGTAGGCGCAGAGGTGTGATGCTGTTGTGCACCAAGTTCTGTAGACTTCTGCGGTGCTCCCCACACCAAAGCTCCTTGGGGAAGGCGGAGGGTCACAGCGTTTCTGTCCTTTGCAGGGCTCCCAGGTGGAGAGCTTCCGATCAAGTGGACTCCCCGTCAACCGACTTTGTGCAAGGAGAGGGATCTCTCCCTTCTCCTCACTTGTGTCTGGAGCAGGAAGCGTAGGCACCGCTCTCACAACAACTGAACTGCAGGGTTATCAAGAATTGGGGCTGGCAGGGGCAGGGGGTCACTGCTGGAGGAGCCTGAGGGGTGTGGAGGGGCTATGCCCAGTGCCAAAGCTGCTGGTTGAGGCTCTGTCCATCTTGCAGCTTCCATGAGCACCCAGTGTGCTTTGGAAATGAGGAGGTTGTGGAATACAGGTGAGGTTCAGTGAGGGTGGAATCTGGAGCCGACGACCAGGAAAGAATTCTTGAGACGTCTTTGGTGCAAAATTGGTGGTTTATGACAGGACCCATGGCAGAAAGAGATGCTGCCCTGGCTTGTGAGGGGTGGCTGATGGTAGACTATGGGGTTGGGAGAAGGTAAGGAAAAAGGGAGGTTGAGATAATACTTGCATATGTGAAAGAAGACTCACAAGGTACAGAGGCCTTGCCATTGTCTCGGGAAGGTGGTTTTGCCCTCTAGCAAGGCATGAACATTAAGACGGTTGGGAACTTCCTGGAGGCTGCAGAGTATAAGGACATTTCATTGTATCTACTTTCCCTTCAGGAAGCTAAGTTATTGATAGAAATGCTTGGTTCTTGTAAACTGCTAAGACATTGGGAAACTGAGGGAGACTTAAGTCTTGCAGGATTGTGGTGTCTATAGGTTAACTATTTCTTTGCCCTTTAGGGCAGCCAGGAGTGCCTGAGGAATGTGACGTACACCCCATGGTGGGGGTGTGTGTGGGGTGTCAATTCCGGCTTTGTCCTCAGCTAGCCTTCTCTTCCCTCCTCAGTAAAGGTCCCCCCTGTTCACAGAGGTTCAAGCAGTTCTTGCTGTTGCCACCTAGTGGACATATGGATGAACACATTCAGATCATGTCTGTGACTCACTGACCTGAGCTGCCATGAGAGCTTGGTTCCTTCCTGGGAGGACAAGGCCCAAAAAGGATGGACCCGGAGCAAGCAGACAAGTGTGGCCTGGCCGACGCCCCTCTGCTGGCCTGGAAGCAGGACCCGGTTGCTCTACTTAGAAGCTGAGTTCTAGAGCAGGAGGGGCTGGAGTGGCTGGGGTGTGTCCCGGGATGGGGTCTGGATGAGGGGTGTTCCAGGACGGGTGTGTGTGTGTGTGTGTGTGTGTGTGTGTGTGTGTGTGTGTGTGTGTGGTGGGGCAGGGATGCTTGTGGAGGGAGGATCCGTGAGGGCGGTATGGAGAGGCTCTTCCCTGCTCCACGGGTCCCGCCCAGGTAGCCTGATGGCCTCACTGTGGGCTTGTCTTCCTCATGATTTCAGGGTTCATCTCTAGTCTCCGGGGACCCTCCTTTCCCGAGCAAGGCTCCACGGAAAGAAAGAGAGTATAGGTAGAGGACCCTGAAGCCAATACTCCCACAATGGGACTAAAGTGTGTTCCAGAAATTGTGCTTTTAGGAAACAGTCCTAAAGCAAAAGAGATTTAGGGCACATTGTACTCTTCACTTTAAGGATGAGACTCCAAGAATTGGAGATGTCTCAATTGTTCGGCAGGTGGTGCTGCTGAGTAAATGATGTGTAGCCCCTGAGAATGCAGAAGGGGACAGGAGGAGCAGTGCCTGTCCCCTGTGGGGACCTCAGGCCGCACAAGAGCCCAGCTGTGGAACCCTCCCTGCCCCACCCTATCCCACACACAGGCAAACCCCCTCCCCCCACACACTCACCCATACACTCCAAGGGAAAGGACTGGAAGAGGGCCGCCATGTGTTATGGGCTATCGTGATAGAAGGTAGAAGGAATGTGTCTTCCTTTCTTCATATTTACATCACTATTTTACTAACAAAACGTAATCTGGCTAAAACCTTAGAGAACTTTTTAATTACCTGATATGTTTGTAATAAAGAGGAAGATTTAATATGCAGTCTTAATATTTTTCTAATATGCACATTAGAATCATTGAAACCTGGCCTATCCAGGAAAATGAAAGATTTTGAAGGTGTCTCATGAACCCAGATATTTCTGGCTCTTGGGTCACACTTACAAAAGGGAAGCCTATCCCAGATCATGAAAACATTTCATTTTGGGGCTTCACATGCGCAGTATTGTATCAGGAATATTCCTTTGTAGTAAAATGGGTTTTGTTTGTTTGTTTGTTTGTTTCTGTTTTTGGTTTTGTTTGTTTTTTAAGAGAAAAAAACCTGAAAAAAAATATGAATCACTCATAGGTTACGTAGCTAGATACAAAAAGGGCACACTGTCTGATCCCACACACATGAAAACCCAGAAGAAGCAACTCACAGAGGCGGAGAGGGGAGCCGTGGCTGCAGGGACTGGGCTGAGGGAATGAACAGTATCTGACGAGTGGCACGGGAGTCTCTGGGAGGGAAATACTGTAGAAGGACAAGGCTGTGAAACACTCTGTACCTAATGACACCTGGAAGTACAATGTAAAAGGATCAGAGTAAAATTCCATGAAAACTCAATTTGTCCTTTATTTATAGACCAGAATATATTAAGCAATGAAATAGGTGCATGAACAACGCAAAAATTAGAAACACTGGAAGGACAGGGGAGGGGAAGCCATCCTTTGGGGATTCAGCGAGCAGGAACTGCTGCTCCGGGGCCGAGGCCGGTTGCTCCACTGAGAGAGGTGGTTGCTGGAGCCTGCTCGGGCTCCTGGCTTTCCAAAGCTGCAGGTGACTCTTCTAGCTCCTGACAGAGAGTCAGAGCTGTGAGTATATCCTCCGCTGGCTCTGACATGGCATGTGGCCTAAGGGGCTCTTCAGGGACCTCCATAGCTAGGACTGGAGCCTGCTTTGGCTCTGGGGCTGCCAAGGGCACAGGTGGCTCTTGGAGCTTCTGACAGGGACTTAGAGCTGTGAGTCTGTCCTGCGCCGACTCCGACAGGGCAGGTGGCATCAGGGGCCCTTCAGGGACCTCTCTAGCTAGTGCTGGGGCCTGCTCTGGCTCCTGGCTTTCCAAAGGCGCAGGTGACTCTTGCACATCCTCACGGTGGATCAGAGCTCTGACCACCAGCTGCACTGGGCCCGACACGGCAGGTGACGTCCCTGCTCTTTTGAGTTGCTGAGCTCCAGCAGCAGTGATGGGGTTTTCCAGCTCAGGCTCTGAAGCTGCAGCAGGCAGCACAGTGGGAGCTGGGACTAGCTTTCGGCACGGTTCCGGATCTCGCTCTGGGGCCGCTGCTGTGGCTCCAAGAAGAGAAAGTGTGGTCATGATGATTGTCTTTCCATGTCCCTTCCAAATGAAGGCAACTTTGCCCACCACTCAATATTGTCTGAGTCTAAGAACCCGTCCCTGGGTGGTCTCCCCATATTGTAGCCCATGGGGACAGTGATCTGAGACCACTCCTTGCTCCCAGCCACACTGCAGTCTGCGGAGGCTTGCTCTGTGTGGCCCATTCTCTCCCCTCCTTCAGGCCTCCATCAGTCACCCCCAGTCCTCCTCACCCCCAGCCTCTGGCCCAGCGGGCTCGAGATGTCGCAGCCGAGAGAGGAGGAGCCAGGCACGTTGCTCCAGGTCTGAGCCTGGCACATTGAGCCTTGCGTACGCCAGTAGTGTCTTTAGGCAGGGAAATTCTGGGGGCTGGAAGAAATCTTCAGGGTAGTGGCCCAGCCAGGTGCCCAGGATGGAGGAGATGGCCCTGGGGACAGACAGGTGGGCAGAGGTGTCAGAGGACGGGGCACCTCCCACACGGATGCCCCAGGGAACCCCTGTGGGAACCTGGGCCCCTGGGTCCCCGGCTCCTGGCTGTCAGAGCCCATTCCTACTCCATGTCCACCTGTGATGTGGCAGTCCTGCCTGAGGCAGACCTGGTCACTGAGGAGGGGCTGGCCCAAAGCCTCTGTGAGTGGGAGCCCTTGACCCCTGGTGTGACCATTTCTGTCCTCGTCGTGGAAACTGGACGCCCTGCTCAGTCTCCCGGCCCACTTGCCGCGTGACTTCCACTGCACGTGGGCAGGGAGGGGTGGCGTGTCTGGCGTGGTCATTGCCCTCAGTGCACACTAGTGCTCTGTGTCTATCCAACCAAGGAGGGAGCAAAGGGACTCTGTCCCATCCCTGGCCTTCCCAGGACCCTCCCGATACCTCCCACTTCCCCTCCTGTGCCTACGTGCTGCCTCGTTCAGTAGGTGCCAGGAGAGGGTGTCCTTCCGTGGACACCAATCTCCCACTGGGTGGGGGACGTCCAGTCCCCGAGCCCTCCCTGGGTCTCCTCTGAGTACCTGCTGAGCACCCAGTGTCGACGTTCCACCAGATGTGTGGAAGCCATGCCCTTTGTTCTGGGTCCCAGGATTGGGGTAGAGACAGGGCTGGGAGGCGGCGGTGATGGGGAATGACACTGTTAGGGGCTGAGGCTGCCCTCCAGCCCCCTCTGCTCTCCCACAGTGCCCACACCCCACCCAGGGCTCTCCAGGACCCCTTTCCTCTTCTGCAGAAGAAGCCCTGAGACCTGGACCCTCCAACAGGAATTGCAGATGTGTGGGATGAGGGTCCAGCAGCCCCCAGATCACAGTCCCGTCGCTGCCCTCTCAAAGAAGGAAGGGCCCTGTGCATTAGCCAAAGCTCACTCACATGCCCCGCTGCTCCTGGGCTCCGCCGATCTCGTCCCAGGAAGAGAGGACGCATCCGTAGCTAGAGGAGGCCGGAGGGGTGGTGGGGGGATCGCATGAAATGTCCTGTGAACCCTCCCTCTCATCATATCTAGTGTCACTGTCTGACTGCCGACTAGAATGGAGCCCTGGGGTGCTCCCGGGTGCTGTCTGCTGTGTGCGTGGGATCACAGTCAGCGCCCAGGGAAGCGTCTGCAGGTCTGCACCTAGAAGGGCATCCATCCTTTATGCTCGATGAATGGCAGGGCCCCCACCAGCCCCATCCCAGAGAGCTGAGTGGGCCTGGGGCCCCCTGCTCATCCCCGGGCATGCCTGCTCTGGTCTCACCCAGGACACAGAGCCCAGATGGAGTGTCAGATGTCCTTTTCCAAGGGGAAAAGAGCCCAGCTCAAGACCGTGGTGACGGTGAGGGCTGAGGCAGAGGCTTCTTCATGGGGAGCGGGACGATGGTCCACGAGCACGACCACAGCCCCTGTAGCGGACCTTTCCACAGGGCCAGGCACCCAGGTGTCCTTAGCCTACAGGACCCCACTGAGTCCCTGTAATAACTCTGCCCCAGTCCGAGGAGCCAACTGAGGCTCCGGGAAGTTGGGTGGCATTCCCCAGACTCCCAAGCACGAGGTGGGCAAATCCCACTGGGCTGTGGAGGGGCAGGGTGCTCACCTTGTCAACAGCGGGTCCAGCACCTCCTGGGTGGTAGCAAAAGCTCTGTATGTGGCCAGGAACGTGGAGACGTAGCTGAGGTCTCTGGCTAGGAAGGCGGGCAGCAGGTGTTCTACTCGCTTCTTCAGCAGCTCTGCCCGTTGGGGCCACACCACGCAGGTCCCATTGCTCTTCCCGGTTGAGGCCTTTCTAGCCTGAGGTGGGACAGGGGAGACATGCGGTCTTCACTGCAGTCACCAGGAGGGTTGGGGGTTGGAGCCCAGAGCAAACCCCCAGGCTCTCGGTGACGTAGGCAAAGAGGTGGGACAGGAGGGCCCACAGTAGACAAAAGGAGCAAGGTGCCTGGCTGGTTCCGTGGGTTCGGGGTCCGCCTCTTGGTTTCGGCTGAGGTCATGATGCGCGCGTCCTGAGATCGAGTCCATCCTCAGGCTTCGCACTTAGGGCGGGGTCTGCTTGAGGATCCTGTCTCTGCCTCTGTGTCTCCCACCCCCGTCTCTGTCTCTGTCTCTATCTCTGTCTGTGTCTCAAAAAAATACCTCATGCAATCCTTTTAGGGAAAAGGGAGAATGGCAACAATAGGAGGATGTGAGGTGGGGGGTGTGTGAATGGACGTTGGTATCTCAGGTCAGATCGTTAGCTGAGTATTGACAGCCTCTCCCTGCACTAAGGGCATCGTCCCTGTGATTTCTGACGATGTATCCCACGCTTGAGAACACAGAGACTGTTTCATGGGTGGGGGTGCTCAGCATTTTAGGGTACGTAGGATGTTCCGTGCAGCACTGTGAGGTGGCAACAGAAGGGAATCACATGAACGTCCTGCATCTGTGAAGGGCTCAATGGCTGCGGTAACTGATGGGCCTTCTGGAATGTTGTGCAGCACAAGGAGGCGCCTGCTCCGGACCCTGGAGGGGCCCCAGGGATGTGCTCCTTTACAACCAAAGGGCAGAGCAATAGGCATAGTACCGTGAGCCCCATGCCCCTTTGGGGAAAAGTCTCCCAACTCACCAGGATCTCGAGCAAGGGATGAGAGGTGGTTTAAGGTCGCTTTTCTGATATTCGTACAGATATGTGGATAGGGACTGTGCATCGGGCCAAGGCCGTGGCAGGGCCCTGAGGGCTGGTTTGGGGAGGGGATGGGGATCCGGGTTCACATGGGAGCAGGAGTCTAGGACGGAGCCCCGAGGAGCCCAGAGGCTGGTTTCTGGGATCTGGGTCCCTTTGTGCCGCATCGGTGCCCTGGGTGCTGGGTCCCTCCGGCACCTCCACTCACCCTGAGCCAGCGCTGGACTTTGTTGGCAGTAGGGGACTCCTTCCTGTCCTTCAAGGAGGTGGGGCAGGGGATCCCATCGTTCAGCTCCTGCCCCGTCTCCTGTGTGGAGCTCTGTAAAGACAGTGCCCGGCAGCCAGGCGGGAGGCCTCAGAGGTCTGTCTGGCTGCCTTGGCTGGTCCTCAGCCCCAGGGGACTCCCTTCCAGACACACCACACCCCAGGATGCACGCAGCTCCACCATGGAGAGAAAAGTGACACAGCTCGAGGGCCTTGGATTCACTCTGGCCCTGGTGAGAGGCACCTCGGGAATCCTCTTTCCACCCTGCCCCCCCACCCCCCCGTGGCATCGGTGTGAACATGAAGGCATCACCAGGGTATCCACTGCCCTGCAACCTCCTCCAGCCCAGGGCGGGACCTCCCCCACATACCCCTCTTTCCCTGAAACTGGGGGAATGGGGCTGCCCAGGGATGGCTCGGAGAGGTGGCCTGGCCTGGCCTAGGTCGCTCGGTATTACCTTCCGGCACCTCCTGGCAAAGGCCCTGAGGTGTCGGGGGCGCGGGTTGAGCCAGTGTCTGCAGCATGTGAAACGTCCCTCACCCCGGGGATTCTGGAAGCCAGAGCCCCGGAAAATGGGCACGCAGCAAGAGAACATCTTTCACTATCGAATGTCTCCAGCCAAGTGAGCCTGATACGGGACCGCACTAGAATGTGGGTGCCTGGTGACCGGGGTTCCGAGTTCCGTTGGGGTCGGTTATCAGGGAAGTGACTTCACTTCCTGGGATCCCCTCCCTGAGTCCACACCTGGACTAGCACCTGCACAGACAGTGCTCTGGGCTGCCGACTGCTCATCCCCTTTCTGCATGCCATGCCAAATGTGTACCCAGTGACACCAACACAACCCTCTCCACAGGCCCCAGGGAAGGTCTGGGTGCAGCCAGGGCCCCAGCTTGGAAACACCCCTGGGCTCTGATGCAACTCTCCATCTTCCCTGTTTTGGACCCCGGAGAAGCCGTTGTGCCTGTCAGGGATGGTCTGTGTCTTGCCTGTGCGATAGGGATTATTCCAGCGTGTACTTCTTGCAGAAGTCCACAGGCATAGGTGGGATACCATCTAAGAAATTGGGGGAGTGGTGTCGCACGTAGGGAATACCTGCCACCACATTTTCTTCCTTTCTCACCTTCTCTGAGTCTGTAGCTCCTCCGATCCCACCCACAGTCCCTAGTGTTGTGTGTGTGTCTGTGCACATGTGTGTGCCCCAGTACTCCTATTGTGCAGGCCCAGTCCCACCTAGGGGTGGATGGGAAATAGCTTTCCCAGGTCTTAGGCTTTCTAATTTCCAAGGCAAACCCTGCAGAAGCTATTGGAGCCTTGGCTCAGAGGGGCTGAGCCCACCCTTACTCCTAGACGCTGCCAGTCGTGTGTCACGAGCCATCCCTCCTTTCCTCTGGGTGTCATGTGGGCAGGGGTGCCGTCAGTGGGTTGCCCTGGCCTGGGCTCCTCCTCAGACAGGTACGTGCTGGGATGCCTCCTGCCTGGGATGTCGATGCTTCTTCCCACCCCCATACCATCTCCAGGTCTACAGCCAGTTCCAGAACACCACCTCTTCCCGAGCTCCCAGTGAGTAGCTAGGTTCAGCCATGGCCCCACCTTTGAGGACACTCGGAGAGCTGGGTTCAGGCCTGGTTCTGCCTTCTTACCAGTCTGTGATTCTGGGCAAGCCACGGACCCTGCTAGGGTCTTCCCCTTGTTGCAGAGGCCGTCTCTTACGTAACTGACTTTATTTTCGTTGAAAGATTTTCTGTGTTGGCTTGAGAGACAGAGTGTGGGGGGTGGGGAGGATAGAGGGAGAGGGGAGACAGAATCTCAAGCCGACTCTGTGCTGAGTGTGATGCCCAATGCTGGTCTTGATCCCAAGACCCTGAATTCGTGACCTGAGTCCAGATCACGAGTCAGAAGCTTAAGCAACTGAGCCACCCAGGCGCCCTGGCAAAAGAACACTTTCGATATATTTCCAGGCAATGCAGGGAAGTGACTAGTGCAAGAGGGAAGACAGACATGGGGGACTGTGCATTTCCCTCACTTAACTGCCTAAAGAGATTTAGTTTCTAGTCTATGGGTCAGGGATGAAGAATACAGGCGCAGCTCAGCCATTTCCATGAGTTGGAGACAGCAAGATGGAAATTTGGAGAAGTCGATATGGCTGTGGTTTACAGTACAGAATACTGAGGAGAGCTGCACAGAGAAAGAGGACCTCAGAAAGCCATCTAGGATCACTTTTGAGTTTTCATAGAATTCCTCAATAGGGCACCTGTGTGAGGAACGTATGTGGTGTGGGGAAAATAATAGCCCAGGGGAAGCAGAGAGGAAAATGTCACTAGCCTTCACACACAACCAGGAAAAGTCTGTGCTACCAGCAGCAGGCAGAGTGGAAAACCTCGTAATTCGTGGGACATTGCAAAGAGAGCTCAGAATACCAACAGAACAATAGCAAAATATATTGAAGACTACTGTGATACCCCCTAACAAACCTTTGGAAAGCTAGTCTGGAAGGATAAAATAGTTCTCCAGGACCCTCACCATCAGAACAATCCTCAAGAGTATGTGTAGAAATATAAGCAATAGTTAATATCTAACCATTAAAATTCACAATACCTGCCTTCCAACCAAAGATTACCAGGATGCAAAGAAGGAGAAAAGTTCACCTCGTACTGAGGAGAAAGATTAAACAATAGAAACCTACCCAGAAATGAAAAAGAGGATGGAAGTATTGCACATGCACTTTCAAACAACTGTTAGAAAGAGGTTTTATATACGTAAGAATGTACACAAAGGATGAAGTGAAACAGAGATATAGAAAATATGAAAACAAGGAAAACCCAACTTCTGGAGCTGAAGAGTAGCACGTCTAAGATGAAAAATGTAGTAGATGGGCTTTCTTTCACGTTAGACACTACATAGCAAAAAGAGAGAGAGAGAGACAGAGAGAGAACTTGAATGCATGATCATAGCAGTTGTCCAGAATAAAGCAGAGAAAAGGAAGGGTGCAAACCACGCCGTGCACACAAACACTGGAGTAGGTGTGAGCTTTGTAGCAATTTCAAGTGGCCTGGTAGATAAGAAATTGGCTGAGGTACAGAAAAAAAAAATGTTTGAAGAAGTAATGTCTGATTATTATCTGAATTGCATGAACCCTCTACACCCATAGATTCAAGAATTCAGGAATCCAGCCAACAAAACCCCCAAACATAAGGATCATGAAAAAACCCCTCCTTATCAACCTACATCCTAATAAAATTGCTTAAGACCAATGCTAAAGAAAAAAATCTAAAAAGCAGATGGAGATGAGTCCATTGCATTACCTGTCACGTCCCTAATTGTGTAGATGGTCTCTGTTTCTTTCTGGTCTGTGTTACTCTTGGAGTCTCTCTTCCCTTACAGGATCCCCCTTCCTATTTCTTGCAGGGTGGTTTAGCGGCCAAATCCTTTGAGTTTCTTTCTGTCCTGGAAGCTCTTTATCTCTGCTCCTATTCGGAATGACTCCTTGCTGGATAAAGTATTCTTGGCTGCATGTTTTTCTCATTTAGTACCCTGACTCGATCACGCCAGCCCTTTCTGGTGTGCCAGGTCTCTGTGGATAGGTATGTGGCTAGTCTAATGTGCTTACCCCTGTCGGTGAAGACCCTCTTGTCTCGAGCTGCTTTCAGGATTTTCTCTTTCTGTCTGAAATTGCAAACGTCACTAGTATATGTTAGGGTGTTCCTCTATTCTTATGGCCTTGGGGAAGAGTCCTCTCTACCTCTTGGACTTGAATGCCTGTTTCCCTCCCAGATTAGGGAAGTTCTCAGCTACGATCCACACAGATAGATCTTCTGTCCCTCTGTGTCTTCTCCCTCAGGGCCAGAAGTAATTCCAATATTGTTTCCTTTTGTGGCATCACTGATTTTTCGATTCCTCCACCCATGGTCCATTCGTTGGCTTTCTCTCTTTTCCTCAGCTTCCTTCCTTTCCATCAGCTTGTCTTTGGTGTCACTGACTCTGTCTTCTGCCTCATTGACCCTAGGCGTTAGAGCATCCACATCCAATGTAGACTGCATCTCAGTTAGAGCCTTTTGAATGTGGGCCTGATTCGATTTCATTTCTGCACTATGAGAGTCTCTCGTGTCATTTATCCTTTTTTCAAGCCCAGCTAGCAACTTTGTAACTGTCATCGTGAGTTCCAGCTCTGACATCTTACTTAAAACCGTATGCATTAGATCAGTGGCAGAGAGTGTTACCCCTGGCTCTTTCTTTTGCTGTGAATCCCTCCCTCTAGTCACTTTTCCCAGAGAAGAATGGATGGGGGAGAGAGAGATTGGGATCTCACAGGGTGGACAAAACTGGGTGATCCACTTGGTCCCGATTGTCTTTTGGTCTGTGTGTTGGAAGTCACTAAATCCCAAAATTGTAAAGAAAGCCAAACTCATATATATATAGCGAAAGGAATCCGAAAATGAGGAATATAGGAGCGCCTGGGTGGCACAGCGGTTAAGCGTCTGCCTTCGGCTCAGGGCGTGATCCCGGCAATCTGGGATCGAGCCCCACATCAGGCTCTTCTGCTATGAGCCTGCTTCTTCCTCTCCCACTCCCCCTGCTTGTGTTCCCTCTCTCGCTGGCTGTCTCTATCTCTGTCGAATTAATAAATAAAATGTATATATAAAAAAAAAGACTCTCTTTAAAAAAAAACAAGAAAACAAAAATGAAGAATATATGTATAAAATGTCCATGTAAAAAATGACAGTTCAGAAAAGATTGAAAAATGAAGAGTTGCTAAAATTAAAAAAAAAAAAAAGTAGTTGGAAAGGGAAAAAAAGAGGGAAAAAAATAAATGGAAAATTTTGAATGGAGAGAGAAATGAATCATGAGAAAAAGCCTCAAGCTCTAGGTGCTATTTTCCCCTAGCGCTGGAGTTTGGCCATCCTCTTTGGTCTGTAAACTTGCTGTTCACTTGTTCTTTCACCTCGTTTTCGGGGGGCGGGGGCCTAGTGCGCTGATTCTCAGGTGTTTTTGCCTGGACGGGGATGCACTGCCCCTTGCCAGGGGGCCCGGTGGGGCTCAGGGTCAGCTGGTTGCTCTGTGTGCCTTGTGTTCCCAGAGGGCTTTCCCTGCCTCTTGAAAGGGTGAGAATAAAAACGGCCGCCCTCATCTGTAGGCGCAGAGGTGTGATGCTGTTGTGCACCAAGTTCTGTAGACTTCTGCGGTGCTCCCCACACCAAAGCTCCTTGGGGAAGGCGGAGGGTCACAGCGTTTCTGTCCTTTGCAGGGCTCCCAGGTGGAGAGCTTCCGATCAAGTGGACTCCCCGTCAACCGACTTTGTGCAAGGAGAGGGATCTCTCCCTTCTCCTCACTTGTGTCTGGAGCAGGAAGCGTAGGCACCGCTCTCACAACAACTGAACTGCAGGGTTATCAAGAATTGGGGCTGGCAGGGGCAGGGGGTCACTGCTGGAGGAGCCTGAGGGGTGTGGAGGGGCTATGCCCAGTGCCAAAGCTGCCGGTTGAGGCTCTGTCCATCTTGCAGCTTCCATGAGCACCCAGTGTGCTTTGGAAATGAGGAGGTTGTGGAATACAGGTGAGGTTCAGTGGGGGTGGAATCTGGAGCCGACGACCAGGAAAGAATTCTTGAGACGTCTTTGGTGCAAAATTGGTGGTTTATGACAGGACCCATGGCAGAAAGAGATGCTGCCCTGGCTTGTGAGGGGTGGCTGATGGTAGACTATGGGGTTGGGAGAAGGTAAGGAAAAAGGGAGGTTGAGATAATACTTGCATATGTGAAAGAAGACTCACAAGGTACAGAGGCCTTGCCATTGTCTCGGGAAGGTGGTTTTGCCCTCTAGCAAGGCATGAACATTAAGACGGTTGGGAACTTCCTGGAGGCTGCAGAGTATAAGGACATTTCATTGTATCTACTTTCCCTTCAGGAAGCTAAGTTATTGATAGAAATGCTTGGTTCTTGTAAACTGCTAAGACATTGGGAAACTGAGGGAGACTTAAGTCTTGCAGGATTGTGGTGTCTATAGGTTAACTATTTCTTTGCCCTTTAGGGCAGCCAGGAGTGCCTGAGGAATGTCACGGACACCCCATGGTGGGGGTGTGTGTGGGGTGTCAATTCCGGCTTTGTCCTCAGCTAGCCTTCTCTTCCCTCCTCAGTAAAGGTCCCCCCTGTTCACAGAGGTTCAAGCAGTTCTTGCTGTTGCCACCTAGTGGACATATGGATGAACACATTCAGGTCATGTCTGTGACTCACTGACCTGAGCTGCCATGAGAGCTTGGTTCCTTCCTGGGAGGACAAGGCCCAAAAAGGATGGACCCGGAGCAAGCAGACAAGTGTGGCCTGGCCGACGCCCCTCTGCTGGCCTGGAAGCAGGACCTGGTTGCTCTACTTAGAAGCTGAGTTCTAGAGCAGGAGGGGCTGGAGTGGCTGGGGTGTGTCCCGGGATGGGGTCTGGATGAGGGGTGTTCCAGGACGGGTGTGTGTGTGTGTGTGTGTGTGTGTGTGTGTGTGTGTGTGTGTGTGTGTGGTGGGGCAGGGATGCTTGTGGAGGGAGGATCCGTGAGGGCGGTATGGAGAGGCTCTTCCCTGCTCCACGGGTCCCGCCCAGGTAGCCTGATGGCCTCACTGTGGGCTTGTCTTCCTCATGATTTCAGGGTTCATCTCTAGTCTCCGGGGACCCTCCTTTCCCGAGCAAGGCTCCACGGAAAGAAAGAGAGTATAGGTAGAGGACCCTGAAGCCAATACTCCCACAATGGGACTAAAGTGTGTTCCAGAAATTGTGCTTTTAGGAAACAGTCCTAAAGCAAAAGAGATTTAGGGCACATTGTACTCTTCACTTTAAGGATGAGACTCCAAGAATTGGAGATGTCTCAATTGTTCGGCAGGTGGTGCTGCTGAGTAAATGATGTGTAGCCCCTGAGAATGCAGAAGGGGACAGGAGGAGCAGTGCCTGTCCCCTGTGGGGACCTCAGGCCGCACAAGAGCCCAGCTGTGGAACCCTCCCTGCCCCACCCTATCCCACACACAGGCAAACCCCCTCCCCCCACACACTCACCCATACACTCCAAGGGAAAGGACTGGAAGAGGGCCGCCATGTGTTATGGGCTATCGTGATAGAAGGTAGAAGGAATGTGTCTTCCTTTCTTCATATTTACATCACTATTTTACTAACAAAACGTAATCTGGCTAAAACCTTAGAGAACTTTTTAATTACCTGATATGTTTGTAATAAAGAGGAAGATTTAATATGCAGTCTTAATATTTTTCTAATATGCACATTAGAATCATTGAAACCTGGCCTATCCAGGAAAATGAAAGATTTTGAAGGTGTCTCATGAACCCAGATATTTCTGGCTCTTGGGTCACACTTACAAAAGGGAAGCCTATCCCAGATCATGAAAACATTTCATTTTGGGGCTTCACATGCGCAGTATTGTATCAGGAATATTCCTTTGTAGTAAAATGGGGTTTTTTTGTTTGTTTGTTTGTTTCTGTTTTTGGTTTTGTTTGTTTTTTAAGAGAAAAAAACCTGAAAAAAAATATGAATCACTCATAGGTTACGTAGCTAGATACAAAAAGGGCACACTGTCTGATCCCACACACATGAAAACCCAGAAGAAGCAACTCACAGAGGCGGAGAGGGGAGCCGTGGCTGCAGGGACTGGGCTGAGGGAATGAACAGTATCTGACGAGTGGCACGGGAGTCTCTGGGAGGGAAATACTGTAGAAGGACAAGGCTGTGAAACACTCTGTACCTAATGACACCTGGAAGTACAATGTAAAAGGATCAGAGTAAAATTCCATGAAAACTCAATTTGTCCTTTATTTATAGACCAGAATATATTAAGCAATGAAATAGGTGCATGAACAACGCAAAAATTAGAAACACTGGAAGGACAGGGGAGGGGAAGCCATCCTTTGGGGATTCAGCGAGCAGGAACTGCTGCTCCGGGGCCGAGGCCGGTTGCTCCACTGAGAGAGGTGGTTGCTGGAGCCTGCTCGGGCTCCTGGCTTTCCAAAGCTGCAGGTGACTCTTCTAGCTCCTGACAGAGAGTCAGAGCTGTGAGTATATCCTCCGCTGGCTCTGACATGGCATGTGGCCTAAGGGGCTCTTCAGGGACCTCCATAGCTAGGACTGGAGCCTGCTTTGGCTCTGGGGCTGCCAAGGGCACAGGTGGCTCTTGGAGCTTCTGACAGGGACTTAGAGCTGTGAGTCTGTCCTGCGCCGACTCCGACAGGGCAGGTGGCATCAGGGGCCCTTCAGGGACCTCTCTAGCTAGTGCTGGGGCCTGCTCTGGCTCCTGGCTTTCCAAAGGCGCAGGTGACTCTTGCACATCCTCACGGTGGATCAGAGCTCTGACCACCAGCTGCACTGGGCCCGACACGGCAGGTGACGTCCCTGCTCTTTTGAGTTGCTGAGCTCCAGCAGCAGTGATGGGATTTTCCAGCTCAGGCTCTGAAGCTGCAGCAGGCAGCACAGTGGGAGCTGGGACTAGCTTTCGGCACGGTTCCGGATCTCGCTCTGGGGCCGCTGCTGTGGCTCCAAGAAGAGAAAGTGTGGTCATGATGATTGTCTTTCCATGTCCCTTCCAAATGAAGGCAACTTTGCCCACCACTCAATATTGTCTGAGTCTAAGAACCCGTCCCTGGGTGGTCTCCCCATATTGTAGCCCATGGGGACAGTGATCTGAGACCACTCCTTGCTCCCAGCCACACTGCAGTCTGCGGAGGCTTGCTCTGTGTGGCCCATTCTCTCCCCTCCACAGGCCTCCATCAGTCACCCCCAGTCCTCCTCACCCCCAGCCTCTGGCCCAGCGGGCTCGAGATGTCGCAGCCGAGAGAGGAGGAGCCAGGCACGTTGCTCCAGGTCTGAGCCTGGCACATTGAGCCTTGCGTACGCCAGTAGTGTCTTTAGGCAGGGAAATTCTGGGGGCTGGAAGAAATCTTCAGGGTAGTGGCCCAGCCAGGTGCCCAGGATGGAGGAGATGGCCCTGGGGACAGACAGGTGGGCAGAGGTGTCAGAGGACGGGGCACCTCCCACACGGATGCCCCAGGGAACCCCTGTGGGAACCTGGGCCCCTGGGTCCCCGGCTCCTGGCTGTCAGAGCCCATTCCTACTCCATGTCCACCTGTGATGTGGCAGTCCTGCCTGAGGCAGACCTGGTCACTGAGGAGGGGCTGGCCCAAAGCCTCTGTGAGTGGGAGCCCTTGACCCCTGGTGTGACCATTTCTGTCCTCGTCGTGGAAACTGGACGCCCTGCTCAGTCTCCCGGCCCACTTGCCGCGTGACTTCCACTGCACGTGGGCAGGGAGGGGTGGCGTGTCTGGCGTGGTCATTGCCCTCAGTGCACACTAGTGCTCTGTGTCTATCCAACCAAGGAGGGAGCAAAGGGACTCTGTCCCATCCCTGGCCTTCCCAGGACCCTCCCGATACCTCCCACTTCCCCTCCTGTGCCTACGTGCTGCCTCGTTCAGTAGGTGCCAGGAGAGGGTGTCCTTCCGTGGACACCAATCTCCCACTGGGTGGGGGACGTCCAGTCCCCGAGCCCTCCCTGGGTCTCCTCTGAGTACCTGCTGAGCACCCAGTGTCGACGTTCCACCAGATGTGTGGAAGCCATGCCCTTTGTTCTGGGTCCCAGGATTGGGGTAGAGACAGGGCTGGGAGGCGGCGGTGATGGGGAATGACACTGTTAGGGGCTGAGGCTGCCCTCCAGCCCCCTCTGCTCTCCCACAGTGCCCACACCCCACCCAGGGCTCTCCAGGACCCCTTTCCTCTTCTGCAGAAGAAGCCCTGAGACCTGGACCCTCCAACAGGAATTGCAGATGTGTGGGATGAGGGTCCAGCAGCCCCCAGATCACAGTCCCGTCGCTGCCCTCTCAAAGAAGGAAGGGCCCTGTGCATTAGCCAAAGCTCACTCACATGCCCCGCTGCTCCTGGGCTCCGCCGATCTCGTCCCAGGAAGAGAGGACGCATCCGTAGCTAGAGGAGGCCGGAGGGGTGGTGGGGGGATCGCATGAAATGTCCTGTGAACCCTCCCTCTCATCATATCTAGTGTCACTGTCTGACTGCCGACTAGAATGGAGCCCTGGGGTGCTCCCGGGTGCTGTCTGCTGTGTGCGTGGGATCACAGTCAGCGCCCAGGGAAGCGTCTGCAGGTCTGCACCTAGAAGGGCATCCATCCTTTATGCTCGATGAATGGCAGGGCCCCCACCAGCCCCATCCCAGAGAGCTGAGTGGGCCTGGGGCCCCCTGCTCATCCCCGGGCATGCCTGCTCTGGTCTCACCCAGGACACAGAGCCCAGATGGAGTGTCAGATGTCCTTTTCCAAGGGGAAAAGAGCCCAGCTCAAGACCGTGGTGACGGTGAGGGCTGAGGCAGAGGCTTCTTCATGGGGAGCGGGGCGATGGTCCACGAGCACGACCACAGCCCCTGTAGCGGACCTTTCCACAGGGCCAGGCACCCAGGTGTCCTTAGCCTACAGGACCCCACTGAGTCCCTGTAATAACTCTGCCCCAGTCCGAGGAGCCAACTGAGGCTCCGGGAAGTTGGGTGGCATTCCCCAGACTCCCAAGCACGAGGTGGGCAAATCCCACTGGGCTGTGGAGGGGCAGGGTGCTCACCTTGTCAACAGCGGGTCCAGCACCTCCTGGGTGGTAGCAAAAGCTCTGTATGTGGCCAGGAACGTGGAGACGTAGCTGAGGTCTCTGGCTAGGAAGGCGGGCAGCAGGTGTTCTACTCGCTTCTTCAGCAGCTCTGCCCGTTGGGGCCACACCACGCAGGTCCCATTGCTCTTCCCGGTTGAGGCCTTTCTAGCCTGAGGTGGGACAGGGGAGACATGCGGTCTTCACTGCAGTCACCAGGAGGGTTGGGGGTTGGAGCCCAGAGCAAACCCCCAGGCTCTCGGTGACGTAGGCAAAGAGGTGGGACAGGAGGGCCCACAGTAGACAAAAGGAGCAAGGTGCCTGGCTGGTTCCGTGGGTTCGGGGTCCGCCTCTTGGTTTCAGCTGAGGTCATGATGCGCGCGTCCTGAGATCGAGTCCATCCTCAGGCTTCGCACTTAGGGCGGGGTCTGCTTGAGGATCCTGTCTCTGCCTCTGTGTCTCCCACCCCCGTCTCTGTCTCTGTCTCTATCTCTGTCTGTGTCTCAAAAAAATACCTCATGCAATCCTTTTAGGGAAAAGGGAGAATGGCAACAATAGGAGGATGTGAGGTGGGGGGTGTGTGAATGGACGTTGGTATCTCAGGTCAGATCGTTAGCTGAGTATTGACAGCCTCTCCCTGCACTAAGGGCATCGTCCCTGTGATTTCTGACGATGTATCCCACGCTTGAGAACACAGAGACTGTTTCATGGGTGGGGGTGCTCAGCATTTTAGGGTACGTAGGATGTTCCGTGCAGCACTGTGAGGTGGCAACAGAAGGGAATCACATGAACGTCCTGCATCTGTGAAGGGCTCAATGGCTGCGGTAACTGATGGGCCTTCTGGAATGTTGTGCAGCACAAGGAGGCGCCTGCTCCGGACCCTGGAGGGGCCCCAGGGATGTGCTCCTTTACAACCAAAGGGCAGAGCAATAGGCATAGTACCGTGAGCCCCATGCCCCTTTGGGGAAAAGTCTCCCAACTCACCAGGATCTCGAGCAAGGGATGAGAGGTGGTTTAAGGTCGCTTTTCTGATATTCGTACAGATATGTGGATAGGGACTGTGCATCGGGCCAAGGCCGTGGCAGGGCCCTGAGGGCTGGTTTGGGGAGGGGATGGGGATCCGGGTTCACATGGGAGCAGGAGTCTAGGACGGAGCCCCGAGGAGCCCAGAGGCTGGTTTCTGGGATCTGGGTCCCTTTGTGCCGCATCGGTGCCCTGGGTGCTGGGTCCCTCCGGCACCTCCACTCACCCTGAGCCAGCGCTGGACTTTGTTGGCAGTAGGGGACTCCTTCCTGTCCTTCAAGGAGGTGGGGCAGGGGATCCCATCGTTCAGCTCCTGCCCCGTCTCCTGTGTGGAGCTCTGTAAAGACAGTGCCCGGCAGCCAGGCGGGAGGCCTCAGAGGTCTGTCTGGCTGCCTTGGCTGGTCCTCAGCCCCAGGGGACTCCCTTCCAGACACACCACACCCCAGGATGCACGCAGCTCCACCATGGAGAGAAAAGTGACACAGCTCGAGGGCCTTGGATTCACTCTGGCCCTGGTGAGAGGCACCTCGGGAATCCTCTTTCCACCCTGCCCCCCCACCCCCCCGTGGCATCGGTGTGAACATGAAGGCATCACCAGGGTATCCACTGCCCTGCAACCTCCTCCAGCCCAGGGCGGGACCTCCCCCACATACCCCTCTTTCCCTGAAACTGGGGGAATGGGGCTGCCCAGGGATGGCTCGGAGAGGTGGCCTGGCCTGGCCTAGGTCGCTCGGTATTACCTTCCGGCACCTCCTGGCAAAGGCCCTGAGGTGTCGGGGGCGCGGGTTGAGCCAGTGTCTGCAGCATGTGAAACGTCCCTCACCCCGGGGATTCTGGAAGCCAGAGCCCCGGAAAATGGGCACGCAGCAAGAGAACATCTTTCACTATCGAATGTCTCCGGCCAAGTGAGCCTGATACGGGACCGCACTAGAATGTGGGTGCCTGGTGACCGGGGTTCCGAGTTCCGTTGGGGTCGGTTATCAGGGAAGTGACTTCACTTCCTGGGATCCCCTCCCTGAGTCCACACCTGGACTAGCACCTGCACAGACAGTGCTCTGGGCTGCCGACTGCTCATCCCCTTTCTGCATGCCATGCCAAATGTGTACCCAGTGACACCAACACAACCCTCTCCACAGGCCCCAGGGAAGGTCTGGGTGCAGCCAGGGCCCCAGCTTGGAAACACCCCTGGGCTCTGATGCAACTCTCCATCTTCCCTGTTTTGGACCCCGGAGAAGCCGTTGTGCCTGTCAGGGATGGTCTGTGTCTTGCCTGTGCGATAGGGATTATTCCAGCGTGTACTTCTTGCAGAAGTCCACAGGCATAGGTGGGATACCATCTAAGAAATTGGGGGAGTGGTGTCGCACGTAGGGAATACCTGCCACCACATTTTCTTCCTTTCTCACCTTCTCTGAGTCTGTAGCTCCTCCGATCCCACCCACAGTCCCTAGTGTTGTGTGTGTGTCTGTGCACATGTGTGTGCCCCAGTACTCCTATTGTGCAGGCCCAGTCCCACCTAGGGGTGGATGGGAAATAGCTTTCCCAGGTCTTAGGCTTTCTAATTTCCAAGGCAAACCCTGCAGAAGCTATTGGAGCCTTGGCTCAGAGGGGCTGAGCCCACCCTTACTCCTAGACGCTGCCAGTCGTGTGTCACGAGCCATCCCTCCTTTCCTCTGGGTGTCATGTGGGCAGGGGTGCCGTCAGTGGGTTGCCCTGGCCTGGGCTCCTCCTCAGACAGGTACGTGCTGGGATGCCTCCTGCCTGGGATGTCGATGCTTCTTCCCACCCCCATACCATCTCCAGGTCTACAGCCAGTTCCAGAACACCACCTCTTCCCGAGCTCCCAGTGAGTAGCTAGGTTCAGCCATGGCCCCACCTTTGAGGACACTCGGAGAGCTGGGTTCAGGCCTGGTTCTGCCTTCTTACCAGTCTGTGATTCTGGGCAAGCCACGGACCCTGCTAGGGTCTTCCCCTTGTTGCAGAGGCCGTCTCTTACGTAACTGACTTTATTTTCGTTGAAAGATTTTCTGTGTTGGCTTGAGAGACAGAGTGTGGGGGGTGGGGAGGATAGAGGGAGAGGGGAGACAGAATCTCAAGCCGACTCTGTGCTGAGTGTGATGCCCAATGCTGGTCTTGATCCCAAGACCCTGAATTCGTGACCTGAGTCCAGATCACGAGTCAGAAGCTTAAGCAACTGAGCCACCCAGGCGCCCTGGCAAAAGAACACTTTCGATATATTTCCAGGCAATGCAGGGAAGTGACTAGTGCAAGAGGGAAGACAGACATGGGGGACTGTGCATTTCCCTCACTTAACTGCCTAAAGAGATTTAGTTTCTAGTCTATGGGTCAGGGATGAAGAATACAGGCGCAGCTCAGCCATTTCCATGAGTTGGAGACAGCAAGATGGAAATTTGGAGAAGTCGATATGGCTGTGGTTTACAGTACAGAATACTGAGGAGAGCTGCACAGAGAAAGAGGACCTCAGAAAGCCATCTAGGATCACTTTTGAGTTTTCATAGAATTCCTCAATAGGGCACCTGTGTGAGGAACGTATGTGGTGTGGGGAAAATAATAGCCCAGGGGAAGCAGAGAGGAAAATGTCACTAGCCTTCACACACAACCAGGAAAAGTCTGTGCTACCAGCAGCAGGCAGAGTGGAAAACCTCGTAATTCGTGGGACATTGCAAAGAGAGCTCAGAATACCAACAGAACAATAGCAAAATATATTGAAGACTACTGTGATACCCCCTAACAAACCTTTGGAAAGCTAGTCTGGAAGGATAAAATAGTTCTCCAGGACCCTCACCATCAGAACAATCCTCAAGAGTATGTGTAGAAATATAAGCAATAGTTAATATCTAACCATTAAAATTCACAATACCTGCCTTCCAACCAAAGATTACCAGGATGCAAAGAAGGAGAAAAGTTCACCTCGTACTGAGGAGAAAGATTAAACAATAGAAACCTACCCAGAAATGAAAAAGAGGATGGAAGTATTGCACATGCACTTTCAAACAACTGTTAGAAAGAGGTTTTATATACGTAAGAATGTACACAAAGGATGAAGTGAAACAGAGATATAGAAAATATGAAAACAAGGAAAACCCAACTTCTGGAGCTGAAGAGTAGCACGTCTAAGATGAAAAATGTAGTAGATGGGCTTTCTTTCACGTTAGACACTACATAGCAAAAAGAGAGAGAGAGAGACAGAGAGAGAACTTGAATGCATGATCATAGCAGTTGTCCAGAATAAAGCAGAGAAAAGGAAGGGTGCAAACCACGCCGTGCACACAAACACTGGAGTAGGTGTGAGCTTTGTAGCAATTTCAAGTGGCCTGGTAGATAAGAAATTGGCTGAGGTACAGAAAAAAAAATGTTTGAAGAAGTAATGTCTGATTATTATCTGAATTGCATGAACCCTCTACACCCATAGATTCAAGAATTCAGGAATCCAGCCAACAAAACCCCCAAACATAAGGATCATGAAAAAACCCCTCCTTATCAACCTACATCCTAATAAAATTGCTTAAGACCAATGCTAAAGAAAAAAATCTAAAAAGCAGGTGGAGATGAGTCCATTGCATTACCTGTCACATCCCTAATTGTGTAGATGGTCTCTGTTTCTTTCTGGTCTGTGTTACTCTTGGAGTCTCTCTTCTCTTACAGGATCCCCCTTCCTATTTCTTGCAGGGTGGTTTAGCGGCCAAATCCTTTGAGTTTCTTTCTGTCCTGGAAGCTCTTTATCTCTGCTCCTATTCGGAATGACTCCTTGCTGGATAAAGTATTCTTGGCTGCATGTTTTTCTCATTTAGTACCCTGACTCGATCACGCCAGCCCTTTCTGGTGTGCCAGGTCTCTGTGGATAGGTATGTGGCTAGTCTAATGTGCTTACCCCTGTCGGTGAAGACCCTCTTGTCTCGAGCTGCTTTCAGGATTTTCTCTTTCTGTCTGAAATTGCAAACGTCACTAGTATATGTTAGGGTGTTCCTCTATTCTTATGGCCTTGGGGAAGAGTCCTCTCTACCTCTTGGACTTGAATGCCTGTTTCCCTCCCAGATTAGGGAAGTTCTCAGCTACGATCCACACAGATAGATCTTCTGTCCCTCTGTGTCTTCTCCCTCAGGGCCAGAAGTAATTCCAATATTGTTTCCTTTTGTGGCATCACTGATTTTTCGATTCCTCCACCCATGGTCCATTCGTTGGCTTTCTCTCTTTTCCTCAGCTTCCTTCCTTTCCATCAGCTTGTCTTTGGTGTCACTGACTCTGTCTTCTGCCTCATTGACCCTAGGCGTTAGAGCATCCACATCCAATGTAGACTGCATCTCAGTTAGAGCCTTTTGAATGTGGGCCTGATTCGATTTCATTTCTGCACTATGAGAGTCTCTCGTGTCATTTATCCTTTTTTCAAGCCCAGCTAGCAACTTTGTAACTGTCATCGTGAGTTCCAGCTCTGACATCTTACTTAAAACCGTATGCATTAGATCAGTGGCAGAGAGTGTTACCCCTGGCTCTTTCTTTTGCTGTGAATCCCTCCCTCTAGTCACTTTTCCCAGAGAAGAATGGATGGGGGAGAGAGAGATTGGGATCTCACAGGGTGGACAAAACTGGGTGATCCACTTGGTCCCGATTGTCTTTTGGTCTGTGTGTTGGAAGTCACTAAATCCCAAAATTGTAAAGAAAGCCAAACTCATATATATATAGCGAAAGGAATCCGAAAATGAGGAATATAGGAGCGCCTGGGTGGCACAGCGGTTAAGCGTCTGCCTTCGGCTCAGGGCGTGATCCCGGCAATCTGGGATCGAGCCCCACATCAGGCTCTTCTGCTATGAGCCTGCTTCTTCCTCTCCCACTCCCCCTGCTTGTGTTCCCTCTCTCGCTGGCTGTCTCTATCTCTGTCGAATTAATAAATAAAATGTATATATAAAAAAAAAGACTCTCTTTAAAAAAAAACAAGAAAACAAAAATGAAGAATATATGTATAAAATGTCCATGTAAAAAATGACAGTTCAGAAAAGATTGAAAAATGAAGAGTTGCTAAAATTAAAAAAAAAAGTAGTTGGAAAGGGAAAAAAAGAGGGAAAAAAATAAATGGAAAATTTTGAATGGAGAGAGAAATGAATCATGAGAAAAAGCCTCAAGCTCTAGGTGCTATTTTCCCCTAGCGCTGGAGTTTGGCCATCCTCTTTGGTCTGTAAACTTACTGTTCACTTGTTCTTTCACCTCGTTTTCGGGGGGCGGGGGCCTAGTGCGCTGATTCTCAGGTGTTTTTGCCTGGACGGGGATGCACTGCCCCTTGCCAGGGGGCCCGGTGGGGCTCAGGGTCAGCTGGTTGCTCTGTGTGCCTTGTGTTCCCAGAGGGCTTTCCCTGCCTCTTGAAAGGGTGAGAATAAAAACGGCCGCCCTCATCTGTAGGCGCAGAGGTGTGATGCTGTTGTGCACCAAGTTCTGTAGACTTCTGCGGTGCTCCCCACACCAAAGCTCCTTGGGGAAGGCGGAGGGTCACAGAGTTTCTGTCCTTTGCAGGGCTCCCAGGTGGAGAGCTTCCGATCAAGTGGACTCCCCGTCAACCGACTTTGTGCAAGGAGAGGGATCTCTCCCTTCTCCTCACTTGTGTCTGGAGCAGGAAGCGTAGGCACCGCTCTCACAACAACTGAACTGCAGGGTTATCAAGAATTGGGGCTGGCAGGGGCAGGGGGTCACTGCTGGAGGAGCCTGAGGGGTGTGGAGGGGCTATGCCCAGTGCCAAAGCTGCCGGTTGAGGCTCTGTCCATCCTGCAGCTTCCATGAGCACCCAGTGTGCTTTGGAAATGAGGAGGTTGTGGAATACAGGTGAGGTTCAGTGAGGGTGGAATCTGGAGCCGACGACCAGGAAAGAATTCTTGAGACGTCTTTGGTGCAAAATTGGTGGTTTATGACAGGACCCATGGCAGAAAGAGATGCTGCCCTGGCTTGTGAGGGGTGGCTGATGGTAGACTATGGGGTTGGGAGAAGGTAAGGAAAAAGGGAGGTTGAGATAATACTTGCATATGTGAAAGAAGACTCACAAGGTACAGAGGCCTTGCCATTGTCTCAGGAAGGTGGTTTTGCCCTCTAGCAAGGCATGAACATTAAGACGGTTGGGAACTTCCTGGAGGCTGCAGAGTATAAGGACATTTCATTGTATCTACTTTCCCTTCAGGAAGCTAAGTTATTGATAGAAATGCTTGGTTCTTGTAAACTGCTAAGACATTGGGAAACTTAGGGAGACTTAAGTCTTGCAGGATTGTGGTGTCTATAGGTTAACTATTTCTTTGCCCTTTAGGGCAGCCAGGAGTGCCTGAGGAATGTGACGTACACCCCATGGTGGGGGTGTGTGTGGGGTGTCAATTCCGGCTTTGTCCTCAGCTAGCCTTCTCTTCCCTCCTCAGTAAAGGTCCCCCCTGTTCACAGAGGTTCAAGCAGTTCTTGCTGTTGCCACCTAGTGGACATATGGATGAACACATTCAGATCATGTCTGTGACTCACTGACCTGAGCTGCCATGAGAGCTTGGTTCCTTCCTGAGAGGACAAGGCCCAAAAAGGATGGACCCGGAGCAAGCAGACAGGTGTGGCCTGGCCGACGCCCCTCTGCTGGCCTGGAAGCAGGACCCGGTTGCTCTACTTAGAAGCTGAGTTCTAGAGCAGGAGGGGCTGGAGTGGCTGGGGTGTGTCCCGGGATGGGGTCTGGATGAGGGGTGTTCCAGGACGGGTGTGTGTGTGTGTGTGTGTGTGTGTATGTGTGTGTGTGTGTGTGGTGGGGCAGGGATGCTTGTGGAGGGAGGATCCGTGAGGACGGTATGGAGAGGCTCTTCCCTGCTCCACGGGTCCCGCCCAGGTAGCCTGATGGCCTCACTGTGGGCTTTTCTTCCTCATGATTTCAGGGTTCATCTCTACTCTCCGGGGACCCTCCTTTCCCGAGCAAGGCTCCACGGAAAGAAAGAGAGTATAGGTAGAGGACCCTGAAGCCAATACTCCCACAATGGGACTAAAGTGTGTTCCAGAAATTGTGCTTTTAGGAAACAGTCCTAAAGCAAAAGAGATTTAGGGCACATTGTACTCTTCACTTTAAGGATGAGACTCCAAGAATTGGAGATGTCTCAATTGTTCGGCAGGTGGTGCTGCTGAGTAAATGATGTGTAGCCCCTGAGAATGCAGAAGGGGACAGGAGGAGCAGTGCCTGTCCCCTGTGGGGACCTCAGGCTGCACAAGAGCCCAGCTGTGGAACCCTCCCTGCCCCACCCTATCCCACACACAGGCAAACCCCCTCCCCCCACACACTCACCCATACACTCCAAGGGAAAGGACTGGAAGAGGGCCGCCATGTGTTATGGGCTATCGTGATAGAAGGTAGAAGGAATGTGTCTTCCTTTCTTCATATTTACATCACTGTTTTACTAACAAAACGTAATCTGGCTAAAACCTTAGAGAACTTTTTAATTACCTGATATGTTTGTAATAAAGAGGAAGATTTAATATGCAGTCTTAATATTTTTCTAATATGCACATTAGAATCATTGAAACCTGGCCTATCCAGGAAAATGAAAGATTTTGAAGGTGTCTCATGAACCCAGATATTTCTGGCTCTTGGGTCACACTTACAAAAGGGAAGCCTATCCCAGATCATGAAAACATTTCATTTTGGGGCTTCACATGCGCAGTATTGTATCAGGAATATTCCTTTGTAGTAAAATGGGGTTTTTTTGTTTGTTTGTTTGTTTCTGTTTTTGGTTTTGTTTGTTTTTTAAGAGAAAAAAACCTGAAAAAAAAATATGAATCACTCATAGGTTACGTAGCTAGATACAAAAAGGGCACACTGTCTGATCCCACACACATGAAAACCCAGAAGAAGCAACTCACAGAGGCGGAGAGGGGAGCCGTGGCTGCAGGGACTGGGCTGAGGGAATGAACAGTATCTGACGAGTGGCACGGGAGTCTCTGGGAGGGAAATACTGTAGAAGGACAAGGCTGTGAAACACTCTGTACCTAATGACACCTGGAAGTACAATGTAAAAGGATCAGAGTAAAATTCCATGAAAACTCAATTTGTCCTTTATTTATAGACCAGAATATATTAAGCAATGAAATAGGTGCATGAACAACGCAAAAATTAGAAACACTGGAAGGACAGGGGAGGGGAAGCCATCCTTTGGGGATTCAGCGAGCAGGAACTGCTGCTCCGGGGCCGAGGCCGGTTGCTCCACTGAGAGAGGTGGTTGCTGGAGCCTGCTCGGGCTCCTGGCTTTCCAAAGCTGCAGGTGACTCTTCTAGCTCCTGACAGAGAGTCAGAGCTGTGAGTATATCCTCCGCTGGCTCTGACATGGCATGTGGCCTAAGGGGCTCTTCAGGGACCTCCATAGCTAGGACTGGAGCCTGCTTTGGCTCTGGGGCTGCCAAGGGCACAGGTGGCTCTTGGAGCTTCTGACAGGGACTTAGAGCTGTGAGTCTGTCCTGCGCCGACTCCGACAGGGCAGGTGGCATCAGGGGCCCTTCAGGGACCTCTCTAGCTAGTGCTGGGGCCTGCTCTGGCTCCTGGCTTTCCAAAGGCGCAGGTGACTCTTGCACATCCTCACGGTGGATCAGAGCTCTGACCACCAGCTGCACTGGGCCCGACACGGCAGGTGACGTCCCTGCTCTTTTGAGTTGCTGAGCTCCAGCAGCAGTGATGGGGTTTTCCAGCTCAGGCTCTGAAGCTGCAGCAGGCAGCACAGTGGGAGCTGGGACTAGCTTTCGGCACGGTTCCGGATCTCGCTCTGGGGCCGCTGCTGTGGCTCCAAGAAGAGAAAGTGTGGTCATCATGATTGTCTTTCCATGTCCCTTCCAAATGAAGGCAACTTTGCCCACCACTCAATATTGTCTGAGTCTAAGAACCCGTCCCTGGGTGGTCTCCCCATATTGTAGCCCATGGGGACAGTGATCTGAGACCACTCCTTGCTCCCAGCCACACTGCAGTCTGCGGAGGCTTGCTCTGTGTGGCCCATTCTCTCCCCTCCACAGGCCTCCATCAGTCACCCCCAGTCCTCCTCACCCCCAGCCTCTGGCCCAGCGGGCTCGAGATGTCGCAGCCGAGAGAGGAGGAGCCAGGCACGTTGCTCCAGGTCTGAGCCTGGCACATTGAGCCTTGCGTACGCCAGTAGTGTCTTTAGGCAGGGAAATTCTGGGGGCTGGAAGAAATCTTCAGGGTAGTGGCCCAGCCAGGTGCCCAGGATGGAGGAGATGGCCCTGGGGACAGACAGGTGGGCAGAGGAGTCAGAGGATGGGGCACCTCCCACACGCATGCCCCAGGGAACCCCTGTGGGAACCTGGGCCCCTGGGACCCCGGCTCCTGGCTGTCAGAGCCCATTCCTACTCCATGTCCACCTGTGATGTGGCAGTCCTGCCTGAGGCAGACCTGGTCACTGAGGAGGGGCTGGCCCAAAGCCTCTGTGAGTGGGAGCCCTTGACCCCTGGTGTGACCATTTCTGTCCTCGTCGTGGAAACTGGACGCCCTGCTCAGTCTCCCGGCCCACTTGCCGCGTGACTTCCACTGCACGTGGGCAGGGAGGGGTGGCGTGTCTGGCGTGGTCATTGCCCTCAGTGCACACTAGTGCTCTGTGTCTATCCAACCAAGGAGGGAGCAAAGGGACTCTGTCCCATCCCTGGCCTTCCCAGGACCCTCCCGATACCTCCCACTTCCCCTCCTGTGCCTACGTGCTGCCTCGTTCAGTAGGTGCCAGGAGAGGGTGTCCTTCCGTGGACACCAATCTCCCACTGGGTGGGGGACGTCCAGTCCCCGAGCCCTCCCTGGGTCTCCTCTGAGTACCTGCTGAGCACCCAGTGTCGACGTTCCACCAGATGTGTGGAAGCCATGCCCTTTGTTCTGGGTCCCAGGATTGGGGTAGAGACAGGGCTGGGAGGCGGCGGTGATGGGGAATGACACTGTTAGGGGCTGAGGCTGCCCTCCAGGCCCTCTGCTCTCCCACAGTGCCCACACCCCACCCAGGGCTCTCCAGGACCCCTTTCCTCTTCTGCAGAAGAAGCCCTGAGACCTGGACCCTCCAACAGGAATTGCAGATGTGTGGGATGAGGGTCCAGCAGCCCCCAGATCACAGTCCCGTCGCTGCCCTCTCAAAGAAGGAAGGGCCCTGTGCATTAGCCAAAGCTCACTCACATGCCCCGCTGCTCCTGGGCTCCGCCGATCTCGTCCCAGGAAGAGAGGACGCATCCGTAGCTAGAGGAGGCCGGAGGGGTGGTGGGGGGATCGCATGAAATGTCCTGTGAACCCTCCCTCTCATCATATCTAGTGTCACTGTCTGACTGCCGACTAGAATGGAGCCCTGGGGTGCTCCCGGGTGCTGTCTGCTGTGTGCGTGGGATCACAGTCAGCGCCCAGGGAAGCGTCTGCAGGTCTGCACCTAGAAGGGCATCCATCCTTTATGCTCGATGAATGGCAGGGCCCCCACCAGCCCCATCCCAGAGAGCTGAGTGGGCCTGGGGCCCCCTGCTCATCCCCGGGCATGCCTGCTCTGGTCTCACCCAGGACACAGAGCCCAGATGGAGTGTCAGATGTCCTTTTCCAAGGGGAAAAGAGCCCAGCTCAAGACCGTGGTGACGGTGAGGGCTGAGGCAGAGGCTTCTTCATGGGGAGCGGGACGATGGTCCACGAGCACGACCACAGCCCCTGTAGCGGACCTTTCCACAGGGCCAGGCACCCAGGTGTCCTTAGCCTACAGGACCCCACTGAGTCCCTGTAATAACTCTGCCCCAGTCCGAGGAGCCAACTGAGGCTCCGGGAAGTTGGGTGGCATTCCCCAGACTCCCAAGCACGAGGTGGGCAAATCCCACTGGGCTGTGGAGGGGCAGGGTGCTCACCTTGTCAACAGCTGGTCCAGCACCTCCTGGGTGGTAGCAAAAGCTCTGTATGTGGCCAGGAACGTGGAGACGTAGCTGAGGTCTCTGGCTAGGAAGGCGGGCAGCAGGTGTTCTACTCGCTTCTTCAGCAGCTCTGCCCGTTGGGGCCACACCACGCAGGTCCCATTGCTCTTCCCGGTTGAGGCCTTTCTAGCCTGAGGTGTGACAGGGGAGACATGCGGTCTTCACTGCAGTCACCAGGAGGGTTGGGGGTTGGAGCCCAGAGCAAACCCCCAGGCTCTCGGTGACGTAGGCAAAGAGGTGGGACAGGAGGGCCCACAGTAGACAAAAGGAGCAAGGTGCCTGGCTGGTTCCGTGGGTTCGGGGTCCGCCTCTTGGTTTCGGCTGAGGTCATGATGCGCGCGTCCTGAGATCGAGTCCATCCTCAGGCTTCGCACTTAGGGCGGGGTCTGCTTGAGGATCCTGTCTCTGCCTCTGTGTCTCCCACCCCCGTCTCTGTCTCTGTCTCTATCTCTGTCTGTGTCTCAAAAAAATACCTCATGCAATCCTTTTAGGGAAAAGGGAGAATGGCAACAATAGGAGGATGTGAGGTGGGGGGTGTGTGAATGGACGTTGGTATCTCAGGTCAGATCGTTAGCTGAGTATTGACAGCCTCTCCCTGCACTAAGGGCATCGTCCCTGTGATTTCTGACGATGTATCCCACGCTTGAGAACACAGAGACTGTTTCATGGGTGGGGGTGCTCAGCATTTTAGGGTACGTAGGATGTTCCGTGCAGCACTGTGAGGTGGCAACAGAAGGGAATCACATGAACGTCCTGCATCTGTGAAGGGCTCAATGGCTGCGGTAACTGATGGGCCTTCTGGAATGTTGTGCAGCACAAGGAGGCGCCTGCTCCGGACCCTGGAGGGGCCCCAGGGATGTGCTCCTTTACAACCAAAGGGCAGAGCAATAGGCATAGTACCGTGAGCCCCATGCCCCTTTGGGGAAAAGTCTCCCAACTCACCAGGATCTCGAGCAAGGGATGAGAGGTGGTTTAAGGTCGCTTTTCTGATATTCGTACAGATATGTGGATAGGGACTGTGCATCGGGCCAAGGCCGTGGCAGGGCCCTGAGGGCTGGTTTGGGGAGGGGATGGGGATCCGGGTTCACATGGGAGCAGGAGTCTAGGACGGAGCCCCGAGGAGCCCAGAGGCTGGTTTCTGGGATCTGGGTCCCTTTGTGCCGCATCGGTGCCCTGGGTGCTGGGTCCCTCCGGCACCTCCACTCACCCTGAGCCAGCGCTGGACTTTGTTGGCAGTAGGGGACTCCTTCCTGTCCTTCAAGGAGGTGGGGCAGGGGATCCCATCGTTCAGCTCCTGCCCCGTCTCCTGTGTGGAGCTCTGTAAAGACAGTGCCCGGCAGCCAGGCGGAAGGCCTCAGAGGTCTGTCTGGCTGCCTTGGCTGGTCCTCAGCCCCAGGGGACTCCCTTCCAGACACACCACACCCCAGGATGCACGCAGCTCCACCATGGAGAGAAAAGTGACACAGCTCGAGGGCCTTGGATTCACTCTGGCCCTGGTGAGAGGCACCTCGGGAATCCTCTTTCCACCCTGCCCCCCCCACCCCCCCGTGGCATCGGTGTGAACATGAAGGCATCACCAGGGTATCCACTGCCCTGCAACCTCCTCCAGCCCAGGGCGGGACCTCCCCCACATACCCCTCTTTCCCTGAAACTGGGGGAATGGGGCTGCCCAGGGATGGCTCGGAGAGGTGGCCTGGCCTGGCCTAGGTCGCTCGGTATTACCTTCCGGCACCTCCTGGCAAAGGCCCTGAGGTGTCGGGGGCGCGGGTTGAGCCAGTGTCTGCAGCATGTGAAACGTCCCTCACCCCGGGGATTCTGGAAGCCAGAGCCCCGGAAAATGGGCACGCAGCAAGAGAACATCTTTCACTATCGAATGTCTCCGGCCAAGTGAGCCTGATACGGGACCGCACTAGAATGTGGGTGCCCGGTGACCGGGGTTCCGAGTTCCGTTGGGGTCGGTTATCAGGGAAGTGACTTCACTTCCTGGGATCCCCTCCCTGAGTCCACACCTGGACTAGCACCTGCACAGACAGTGCTCTGGGCTGCCGACTGCTCATCCCCTTTCTGCATGCCATGCCAAATGTGTACCCAGTGACACCAACACAACCCTCTCCACAGGCCCCAGGGAAGGTCTGGGTGCAGCCAGGGCCCCAGCTTGGAAACACCCCTGGGCTCTGATGCAACTCTCCATCTTCCCTGTTTTGGACCCCGGAGAAGCCGTTGTGCCTGTCAGGGATGGTCTGTGTCTTGCCTGTGCGATAGGGATTATTCCAGCGTGTACTTCTTGCAGAAGTCCACAGGCATAGGTGGGATACCATCTAAGAAATTGGGGGAGTGGTGTCGCACGTAGGGAATACCTGCCACCACATTTTCTTCCTTTCTCACCTTCTCTGAGTCTGTAGCTCCTCCGATCCCACCCACAGTCCCTAGTGTTGTGTGTGTGTCTGTGCACATGTGTGTGCCCCAGTACTCCTATTGTGCAGGCCCAGTCCCACCTAGGGGTGGATGGGAAATAGCTTTCCCAGGTCTTAGGCTTTCTAATTTCCAAGGCAAACCCTGCAGAAGCTATTGGAGCCTTGGCTCAGAGGGGCTGAGCCCACCCTTACTCCTAGACGCTGCCAGTCGTGTGTCACGAGCCATCCCTCCTTTCCTCTGGGTGTCATGTGGGCAGGGGTGCCGTCAGTGGGTTGCCCTGGCCTGGGCTCCTCCTCAGACAGGTACGTGCTGGGATGCCTCCTGCCTGGGATGTCGATGCTTCTTCCCACCCCCATACCATCTCCAGGTCTACAGCCAGTTCCAGAACACCACCTCTTCCCGAGCTCCCAGTGAGTAGCTAGGTTCAGCCATGGCCCCACCTTTGAGGACACTCGGAGAGCTGGGTTCAGGCCTGGTTCTGCCTTCTTACCAGTCTGTGATTCTGGGCAAGCCACGGACCCTGCTAGGGTCTTCCCCTTGTTGCAGAGGCCGTCTCTTACGTAACTGACTTTATTTTCGTTGAAAGATTTTCTGTGTTGGCTTGAGAGACAGAGTGTGGGGGGTGGGGAGGATAGAGGGAGAGGGGAGACAGAATCTCAAGCCGACTCTGTGCTGAGTGTGATGCCCAATGCTGGTCTTGATCCCAAGACCCTGAATTCGTGACCTGAGTCCAGATCACGAGTCAGAAGCTTAAGCAACTGAGCCACCCAGGCGCCCTGGCAAAAGAACACTTTCGATATATTTCCAGGCAATGCAGGGAAGTGACTAGTGCAAGAGGGAAGACAGACATGGGGGACTGTGCATTTCCCTCACTTAACTGCCTAAAGAGATTTAGTTTCTAGTCTATGGGTCAGGGATGAAGAATACAGGCGCAGCTCAGCCATTTCCATGAGTTGGAGACAGCAAGATGGAAATTTGGAGAAGTCGATATGGCTGTGGTTTACAGTACAGAATACTGAGGAGAGCTGCACAGAGAAAGAGGACCTCAGAAAGCCATCTAGGATCACTTTTGAGTTTTCATAGAATTCCTCAATAGGGCACCTGTGTGAGGAACGTATGTGGTGTGGGGAAAATAATAGCCCAGGGGAAGCAGAGAGGAAAATGTCACTAGCCTTCACACACAACCAGGAAAAGTCTGTGCTACCAGCAGCAGGCAGAGTGGAAAACCTCGTAATTCGTGGGACATTGCAAAGAGAGCTCAGAATACCAACAGAACAATAGCAAAATATATTGAAGACTACTGTGATACCCCCTAACAAACCTTTGGAAAGCTAGTCTGGAAGGATAAAATAGTTCTCCAGGACCCTCACCATCAGAACAATCCTCAAGAGTATGTGTAGAAATATAAGCAATAGTTAATATCTAACCATTAAAATTCACAATACCTGCCTTCCAACCAAAGATTACCAGGATGCAAAGAAGGAGAAAAGTTCACCTCGTACTGAGGAGAAAGATTAAACAATAGAAACCTACCCAGAAATGAAAAAGAGGATGGAAGTATTGCACATGCACTTTCAAACAACTGTTAGAAAGAGGTTTTATATACGTAAGAATGTACACAAAGGATGAAGTGAAACAGAGATATAGAAAATATGAAAACAAGGAAAACCCAACTTCTGGAGCTGAAGAGTAGCACGTCTAAGATGAAAAATGTAGTAGATGGGCTTTCTTTCACGTTAGACACTACATAGCAAAAAGAGAGAGAGAGAGACAGAGAGAGAACTTGAATGCATGATCATAGAAGTTGTCCAGAATAAAGCAGAGAAAAGGAAGGCTGCAAACCACGCCGTGCACACAAACACTGGAGTAGGTGTGAGCTTTGTAGCAATTTCAAGTGGCCTGGTAGATAAGAAATTGGCTGAGGTACAGAAAAAAAAATGTTTGAAGAAGTAATGTCTGATTATTATCTGAATTGCATGAACCCTCTACACCCATAGATTCAAGAATTCAGGAATCCAGCCAACAAAACCCCCAAACATAAGGATCATGAAAAAACCCCTCCTTATCAACCTACATCCTAATAAAATTGCTTAAGACCAATGCTAAAGAAAAAAATCTAAAAAGCAGATGGAGATGAGTCCATTGCATTACCTGTCACGTCCCTAATTGTGTAGATGGTCTCTGTTTCTTTCTGGTCTGTGTTACTCTTGGAGTCTCTCTTCCCTTACAGGATCCCCCTTCCTATTTCTTGCAGGGTGGTTTAGCGGCCAAATCCTTTGAGTTTCTTTCTGTCCTGGAAGCTCTTTATCTCTGCTCCTATTCGGAATGACTCCTTGCTGGATAAAGTATTCTTGGCTGCATGTTTTTCTCATTTAGTACCCTGACTCGATCACGCCAGCCCTTTCTGGTGTGCCAGGTCTCTGTGGATAGGTATGTGGCTAGTCTAATGTGCTTACCCCTGTCGGTGAAGACCCTCTTGTCTCGAGCTGCTTTCAGGATTTTCTCTTTCTGTCTGAAATTGCAAACGTCACTAGTATATGTTAGGGTGTTCCTCTATTCTTATGGCCTTGGGGAAGAGTCCTCTCTACGTCTTGGACTTGAATGCCTGTTTCCCTCCCAGATTAGGGAAGTTCTCAGCTACGATCCACACAGATAGATCTTCTGTCCCTCTGTGTCTTCTCCCTCAGGGCCAGAAGTAATTCCAATATTGTTTCCTTTTGTGGCATCACTGATTTTTCGATTCCTCCACCCATGGTCCATTCGTTGGCTTTCTCTCTTTTCCTCAGCTTCCTTCCTTTCCATCAGCTTGTCTTTGGTGTCACTGACTCTGTCTTCTGCCTCATTGACCCTAGGCGTTAGAGCATCCACATCCAATGTAGACTGCATCTCAGTTAGAGCCTTTTGAATGTGGGCCTGATTCGATTTCATTTCTGCACTATGAGAGTCTCTCGTGTCATTTATCCTTTTTTCAAGCCCAGCTAGCAACTTTGTAACTGTCATCGTGAGTTCCAGCTCTGACATCTTACTTAAAACCGTATGCATTAGATCAGTGGCAGAGAGTGTTACCCCTGGCTCTTTCTTTTGCTGTGAATCCCTCCCTCTAGTCACTTTTCCCAGAGAAGAATGGATGGGGGAGAGAGAGATTGGGATCTCACAGGGTGGACAAAACTGGGTGATCCACTTGGTCCCAATTGTCTTTTGGTCTGTGTGTTGGAAGTCACTAAATCCCAAAATTGTAAAGAAAGCCAAACTCATATATATATAGCGAAAGGAATCCGAAAATGAGGAATATAGGAGCGCCTGGGTGGCACAGCGGTTAAGCGTCTGCCTTCGGCTCAGGGCGTGATCCCGGCAATCTGGGATCGAGCCCCACATCAGGCTCTTCTGCTATGAGCCTGCTTCTTCCTCTCCCACTCCCCCTGCTTGTGTTCCCTCTCTCGCTGGCTGTCTCTATCTCTGTCGAATTAATAAATAAAATGTATATAAAAAAAAAAGACTCTCTTTAAAAAAAACAAGAAAACAAAAATGAAGAATATATGTATAAAATGTCCATGTAAAAAATGACAGTTCAGAAAAGATTGAAAAATGAAGAGTTGCTAAAATTAAAAAAAAAAGTAGTTGGAAAGGGAAAAAAAGAGGGAAAAAAATAAATGGAAAATTTTGAATGGAGAGAGAAATGAATCATGAGAAAAAGCCTCAAGCTCTAGGTGCTATTTTCCCCTAGCGCTGGAGTTTGGCCATCCTCTTTGGTCTGTAAACTTACTGTTCACTTGTTCTTTCACCTCGTTTTCGGGGGGCGGGGGCCTAGTGCGCTGATTCTCAGGTGTTTTTGCCTGGATGGGGATGCACTGCCCCTTGCCAGGGGGCCCGGTGGGGCTCAGGGTCAGCTGGTTGCTCTGTGTGCCTTGTGTTCCCAGAGGGCTTTCCCTGCCTCTTGAAAGGGTGAGAATAAAAACGGCCGCCCTCATCTGTAGGCGCAGAGGTGTGATGCTGTTGTGCACCAAGTTCTGTAGACTTCTGCGGTGCTCCCCACACCAAAGCTCCTTGGGGAAGGCGGAGGGTCACAGCGTTTCTGTCCTTTGCAGGGCTCCCAGGTGGAGAGCTTCCGATCAAGTGGACTCCCCGTCAACCGACTTTGTGCAAGGAGAGGGATCTCTCCCTTCTCCTCACTTGTGTCTGGAGCAGGAAGCGTAGGCACCGCTCTCACAACAACTGAACTGCAGGGTTATCAAGAATTGGGGCTGGCAGGGGCAGGGGGTCACTGCTGGAGGAGCCTGAGGGGTGTGGAGGGGCTATGCCCAGTGCCAAAGCTGTCGGTTGAGGCTCTGTCCATCCTGCTGCTTCCATGAGCACCCAGTGTGCTTTGGAAATGAGGAGGTTGTGGAATACAGGTGAGGTTCAGTGAGGGTGGAATCTGGAGCCGACGACCAGGAAAGAATTCTTGAGACGTCTTTGGTGCAAAATTGGTGGTTTATGACAGGACCCATGGCAGAAAGAGATGCTGCCCTGGCTTGTGAGGGGTGGCTGATGGTAGACTATGGGGTTGGGAGAAGGTAAGGAAAAAGGGAGGTTGAGATAATACTTGCATATGTGAAAGAAGACTCACAAGGTACAGAGGCCTTGCCATTGTCTCGGGAAGGTGGTTTTGCCCTCTAGCAAGGCATGAACATTAAGACGGTTGGGAACTTCCTGGAGGCTGCAGAGTATAAGGACATTTCATTGTATCTACTTTCCCTTCAGGAAGCTAAGTTATTGATAGAAATGCTTGGTTCTTGTAAACTGCTAAGACATTGGGAAACTGAGGGAGACTTAAGTCTTGCAGGATTGTGGTGTCTATAGGTTAACTATTTCTTTGCCCTTTAGGGCAGCCAGGAGTGCCTGAGGAATGTCACGGACACCCCATGGTGGGGGTGTGTGTGGGGTGTCAATTCCGGCTTTGTCCTCAGCTAGCCTTCTCTTCCCTCCTCAGTAAAGGTCCCCCCTGTTCACAGAGGTTCAAGCAGTTCTTGCTGTTGCCACCTAGTGGACATATGGATGAACACATTCAGGTCATGTCTGTGACTCACTGACCTGAGCTGCCATGAGAGCTTGGTTCCTTCCTGGGAGGACAAGGCCCAAAAAGGATGGACCCGGAGCAAGCAGACAAGTGTGGCCTGGCCGACGCCCCTCTGCTGGCCTGGAAGCAGGACCCGGTTGCTCTACTTAGAAGCTGAGTTCTAGAGCAGGAGGGGCTGGAGTGGCTGGGGTGTGTCCCGGGATGGGGTCTGGATGAGGGGTGTTCCAGGACGGGTGTGTGTGTGTGTGTGTGTGTGTGTGTGTGTGTGTGTGTGTGTGGTGGGGCAGGGATGCTTGTGGAGGGAGGATCCGTGAGGGCGGTATGGAGAGGCTCTTCCCTGCTCCACGGGTCCCGCCCAGGTAGCCTGATGGCCTCACTGTGGGCTTGTCTTCCTCATGATTTCAGGGTTCATCTCTAGTCTCCGGGGACCCTCCTTTCCCGAGCAAGGCTCCACGGAAAGAAAGAGAGTATAGGTAGAGGACCCTGAAGCCAATACTCCCACAATGGGACTAAAGTGTGTTCCAGAAATTGTGCTTTTAGGAAACAGTCCTAAAGCAAAAGAGATTTAGGGCACATTGTACTCTTCACTTTAAGGATGAGACTCCAAGAATTGGAGATGTCTCAATTGTTCGGCAGGTGGTGCTGCTGAGTAAATGATGTGTAGCCCCTGAGAATGCAGAAGGGGACAGGAGGAGCAGTGCCTGTCCCCTGTGGGGACCTCAGGCCGCACAAGAGCCCAGCTGTGGAACCCTCCCTGCCCCACCCTATCCCACACACAGGCAAACCCCCTCCCCCCACACACTCACCCATACACTCCAAGGGAAAGGACTGGAAGAGGGCCGCCATGTGTTATGGGCTATCGTGATAGAAGGTAGAAGGAATGTGTCTTCCTTTCTTCATATTTACATCACTATTTTACTAACAAAACGTAATCTGGCTAAAACCTTAGAGAACTTTTTAATTACCTGATATGTTTGTAATAAAGAGGAAGATTTAATATGCAGTCTTAATATTTTTCTAATATGCACATTAGAATCATTGAAACCTGGCCTATCCAGGAAAATGAAAGATTTTGAAGGTGTCTCATGAACCCAGATATTTCTGGCTCTTGGGTCACACTTACAAAAGGGAAGCCTATCCCAGATCATGAAAACATTTCATTTTGGGGCTTCACATGCGCAGTATTGTATCAGGAATATTCCTTTGTAGTAAAATGGGGTTTTTTTGTTTGTTTGTTTGTTTCTGTTTTTGGTTTTGTTTGTTTTTGAAGAGAAAAAAACCTGAAAAAAAAATATGAATCACTCATAGGTTACGTAGCTAGATACAAAAAGGGCACACTGTCTGATCCCACACACATGAAAACCCAGAAGAAGCAACTCACAGAGGCGGAGAGGGGAGCCGTGGCTGCAGGGACTGGGCTGAGGGAATGAACAGTATCTGACGAGTGGCACGGGAGTCTCTGGGAGGGAAATACTGTAGAAGGACAAGGCTGTGAAACACTCTGTACCTAATGACACCTGGAAGTACAATGTAAAAGGATCAGAGTAAAATTCCATGAAAACTCAATTTGTCCTTTATTTATAGACCAGAATATATTAAGCAATGAAATAGGTGCATGAACAACGCAAAAATTAGAAACACTGGAAGGACAGGGGAGGGGAAGCCATCCTTTGGGGATTCAGCGAGCAGGAACTGCTGCTCCGGGGCCGAGGCCGGTTGCTCCACTGAGAGAGGTGGTTGCTGGAGCCTGCTCGGGCTCCTGGCTTTCCAAAGCTGCAGGTGACTCTTCTAGCTCCTGACAGAGAGTCAGAGCTGTGAGTATATCCTCCGCTGGCTCTGACATGGCATGTGGCCTAAGGGGCTCTTCAGGGACCTCCATAGCTAGGACTGGAGCCTGCTTTGGCTCTGGGGCTGCCAAGGGCACAGGTGGCTCTTGGAGCTTCTGACAGGGACTTAGAGCTGTGAGTCTGTCCTGCGCCGACTCCGACAGGGCAGGTGGCATCAGGGGCCCTTCAGGGACCTCTCTAGCTAGTGCTGGGGCCTGCTCTGGCTCCTGGCTTTCCAAAGGCGCAGGTGACTCTTGCACATCCTCACGGTGGATCAGAGCTCTGACCACCAGCTGCACTGGGCCCGACACGGCAGGTGACGTCCCTGCTCTTTTGAGTTGCTGAGCTCCAGCAGCAGTGATGGGGTTTTCCAGCTCAGGCTCTGAAGCTGCAGCAGGCAGCACAGTGGGAGCTGGGACTAGCTTTCGGCACGGTTCCGGATCTCGCTCTGGGGCCGCTGCTGTGGCTCCAAGAAGAGAAAGTGTGGTCATCATGATTGTCTTTCCATGTCCCTTCCAAATGAAGGCAACTTTGCCCACCACTCAATATTGTCTGAGTCTAAGAACCCGTCCCTGGGTGGTCTCCCCATATTGTAGCCCATGGGGACAGTGATCTGAGACCACTCCTTGCTCCCAGCCACACTGCAGTCTGCGGAGGCTTGCTCTGTGTGGCCCATTCTCTCCCCTCCACAGGCCTCCATCAGTCACCCCCAGTCCTCCTCACCCCCAGCCTCTGGCCCAGCGGGCTCGAGATGTCGCAGCCGAGAGAGGAGGAGCCAGGCACGTTGCTCCAGGTCTGAGCCTGGCACATTGAGCCTTGCGTACGCCAGTAGTGTCTTTAGGCAGGGAAATTCTGGGGGCTGGAAGAAATCTTCAGGGTAGTGGCCCAGCCAGGTGCCCAGGATGGAGGAGATGGCCCTGGGGACAGACAGGTGGGCAGAGGAGTCAGAGGATGGGGCACCTCCCACACGCATGCCCCAGGGAACCCCTGTGGGAACCTGGGCCCCTGGGACCCCGGCTCCTGGCTGTCAGAGCCCATTCCTACTCCATGTCCACCTGTGATGTGGCAGTCCTGCCTGAGGCAGACCTGGTCACTGAGGAGGGGCTGGCCCAAAGCCTCTGTGAGTGGGAGCCCTTGACCCCTGGTGTGACCATTTCTGTCCTCGTCGTGGAAACTGGACGCCCTGCTCAGTCTCCCGGCCCACTTGCCGCGTGACTTCCACTGCACGTGGGCAGGGAGGGGTGGCGTGTCTGGCGTGGTCATTGCCCTCAGTGCACACTAGTGCTCTGTGTCTATCCAACCAAGGAGGGAGCAAAGGGACTCTGTCCCATCCCTGGCCTTCCCAGGACCCTCCCGATACCTCCCACTTCCCCTCCTGTGCCTACGTGCTGCCTCGTTCAGTAGGTGCCAGGAGAGGGTGTCCTTCCGTGGACACCAATCTCCCACTGGGTGGGGGACGTCCAGTCCCCGAGCCCTCCCTGGGTCTCCTCTGAGTACCTGCTGAGCACCCAGTGTCGACGTTCCACCAGATGTGTGGAAGCCATGCCCTTTGTTCTGGGTCCCAGGATTGGGGTAGAGACAGGGCTGGGAGGCGGCGGTGATGGGGAATGACACTGTTAGGGGCTGAGGCTGCCCTCCAGGCCCTCTGCTCTCCCACAGTGCCCACACCCCACCCAGGGCTCTCCAGGACCCCTTTCCTCTTCTGCAGAAGAAGCCCTGAGACCTGGACCCTCCAACAGGAATTGCAGATGTGTGGGATGAGGGTCCAGCAGCCCCCAGATCACAGTCCCGTCGCTGCCCTCTCAAAGAAGGAAGGGCCCTGTGCATTAGCCAAAGCTCACTCACATGCCCCGCTGCTCCTGGGCTCCGCCGATCTCGTCCCAGGAAGAGAGGACGCATCCGTAGCTAGAGGAGGCCGGAGGGGTGGTGGGGGGATCGCATGAAATGTCCTGTGAACCCTCCCTCTCATCATATCTAGTGTCACTGTCTGACTGCCGACTAGAATGGAGCCCTGGGGTGCTCCCGGGTGCTGTCTGCTGTGTGCGTGGGATCACAGTCAGCGCCCAGGGAAGCGTCTGCAGGTCTGCACCTAGAAGGGCATCCATCCTTTATGCTCGATGAATGGCAGGGCCCCCACCAGCCCCATCCCAGAGAGCTGAGTGGGCCTGGGGCCCCCTGCTCATCCCCGGGCATGCCTGCTCTGGTCTCACCCAGGACACAGAGCCCAGATGGAGTGTCAGATGTCCTTTTCCAAGGGGAAAAGAGCCCAGCTCAAGACCGTGGTGACGGTGAGGGCTGAGGCAGAGGCTTCTTCATGGGGAGCGGGACGATGGTCCACGAGCACGACCACAGCCCCTGTAGCGGACCTTTCCACAGGGCCAGGCACCCAGGTGTCCTTAGCCTACAGGACCCCACTGAGTCCCTGTAATAACTCTGCCCCAGTCCGAGGAGCCAACTGAGGCTCCGGGAAGTTGGGTGGCATTCCCCAGACTCCCAAGCACGAGGTGGGCAAATCCCACTGGGCTGTGGAGGGGCAGGGTGCTCACCTTGTCAACAGCTGGTCCAGCACCTCCTGGGTGGTAGCAAAAGCTCTGTATGTGGCCAGGAACGTGGAGACGTAGCTGAGGTCTCTGGCTAGGAAGGCGGGCAGCAGGTGTTCTACTCGCTTCTTCAGCAGCTCTGCCCGTTGGGGCCACACCACGCAGGTCCCATTGCTCTTCCCGGTTGAGGCCTTTCTAGCCTGAGGTGGGACAGGGGAGACATGCGGTCTTCACTGCAGTCACCAGGAGGGTTGGGGGTTGGAGCCCAGAGCAAACCCCCAGGCTCTCGGTGACGTAGGCAAAGAGGTGGGACAGGAGGGCCCACAGTAGACAAAAGGAGCAAGGTGCCTGGCTGGTTCCGTGGGTTCGGGGTCCGCCTCTTGGTTTCGGCTGAGGTCATGATGCGCGCGTCCTGAGATCGAGTCCATCCTCAGGCTTCGCACTTAGGGCGGGGTCTGCTTGAGGATCCTGTCTCTGCCTCTGTGTCTCCCACCCCCGTCTCTGTCTCTGTCTCTATCTCTGTCTGTGTCTCAAAAAAATACCTCATGCAATCCTTTTAGGGAAAAGGGAGAATGGCAACAATAGGAGGATGTGAGGTGGGGGGTGTGTGAATGGACGTTGGTATCTCAGGTCAGATCGTTAGCTGAGTATTGACAGCCTCTCCCTGCACTAAGGGCATCGTCCCTGTGATTTCTGACGATGTATCCCACGCTTGAGAACACAGAGACTGTTTCATGGGTGGGGGTGCTCAGCATTTTAGGGTACGTAGGATGTTCCGTGCAGCACTGTGAGGTGGCAACAGAAGGGAATCACATGAACGTCCTGCATCTGTGAAGGGCTCAATGGCTGCGGTAACTGATGGGCCTTCTGGAATGTTGTGCAGCACAAGGAGGCGCCTGCTCCGGACCCTGGAGGGGCCCCAGGGATGTGCTCCTTTACAACCAAAGGGCAGAGCAATAGGCATAGTACCGTGAGCCCCATGCCCCTTTGGGGAAAAGTCTCCCAACTCACCAGGATCTCGAGCAAGGGATGAGAGGTGGTTTAAGGTCGCTTTTCTGATATTCGTACAGATATGTGGATAGGGACTGTGCATCGGGCCAAGGCCGTGGCAGGGCCCTGAGGGCTGGTTTGGGGAGGGGATGGGGATCCGGGTTCACATGGGAGCAGGAGTCTAGGACGGAGCCCCGAGGAGCCCAGAGGCTGGTTTCTGGGATCTGGGTCCCTTTGTGCCGCATCGGTGCCCTGGGTGCTGGGTCCCTCCGGCACCTCCACTCACCCTGAGCCAGCGCTGGACTTTGTTGGCAGTAGGGGACTCCTTCCTGTCCTTCAAGGAGGTGGGGCAGGGGATCCCATCGTTCAGCTCCTGCCCCGTCTCCTGTGTGGAGCTCTGTAAAGACAGTGCCCGGCAGCCAGGCGGAAGGCCTCAGAGGTCTGTCTGGCTGCCTTGGCTGGTCCTCAGCCCCAGGGGACTCCCTTCCAGACACACCACACCCCAGGATGCACGCAGCTCCACCATGGAGAGAAAAGTGACACAGCTCGAGGGCCTTGGATTCACTCTGGCCCTGGTGAGAGGCACCTCGGGAATCCTCTTTCCACCCTGCCCCCCCCACCCCCCCGTGGCATCGGTGTGAACATGAAGGCATCACCAGGGTATCCACTGCCCTGCAACCTCCTCCAGCCCAGGGCGGGACCTCCCCCACATACCCCTCTTTCCCTGAAACTGGGGGAATGGGGCTGCCCAGGGATGGCTCGGAGAGGTGGCCTGGCCTGGCCTAGGTCGCTCGGTATTACCTTCCGGCACCTCCTGGCAAAGGCCCTGAGGTGTCGGGGGCGCGGGTTGAGCCAGTGTCTGCAGCATGTGAAACGTCCCTCACCCCGGGGATTCTGGAAGCCAGAGCCCCGGAAAATGGGCACGCAGCAAGAGAACATCTTTCACTATCGAATGTCTCCGGCCAAGTGAGCCTGATACGGGACCGCACTAGAATGTGGGTGCCCGGTGACCGGGGTTCCGAGTTCCGTTGGGGTCGGTTATCAGGGAAGTGACTTCACTTCCTGGGATCCCCTCCCTGAGTCCACACCTGGACTAGCACCTGCACAGACAGTGCTCTGGGCTGCCGACTGCTCATCCCCTTTCTGCATGCCATGCCAAATGTGTACCCAGTGACACCAACACAACCCTCTCCACAGGCCCCAGGGAAGGTCTGGGTGCAGCCAGGGCCCCAGCTTGGAAACACCCCTGGGCTCTGATGCAACTCTCCATCTTCCCTGTTTTGGACCCCGGAGAAGCCGTTGTGCCTGTCAGGGATGGTCTGTGTCTTGCCTGTGCGATAGGGATTATTCCAGCGTGTACTTCTTGCAGAAGTCCACAGGCATAGGTGGGATACCATCTAAGAAATTGGGGGAGTGGTGTCGCACGTAGGGAATACCTGCCACCACATTTTCTTCCTTTCTCACCTTCTCTGAGTCTGTAGCTCCTCCGATCCCACCCACAGTCCCTAGTGTTGTGTGTGTGTCTGTGCACATGTGTGTGCCCCAGTACTCCTATTGTGCAGGCCCAGTCCCACCTAGGGGTGGATGGGAAATAGCTTTCCCAGGTCTTAGGCTTTCTAATTTCCAAGGCAAACCCTGCAGAAGCTATTGGAGCCTTGGCTCAGAGGGGCTGAGCCCACCCTTACTCCTAGACGCTGCCAGTCGTGTGTCACGAGCCATCCCTCCTTTCCTCTGGGTGTCATGTGGGCAGGGGTGCCGTCAGTGGGTTGCCCTGGCCTGGGCTCCTCCTCAGACAGGTACGTGCTGGGATGCCTCCTGCCTGGGATGTCGATGCTTCTTCCCACCCCCATACCATCTCCAGGTCTACAGCCAGTTCCAGAACACCACCTCTTCCCGAGCTCCCAGTGAGTAGCTAGGTTCAGCCATGGCCCCACCTTTGAGGACACTCGGAGAGCTGGGTTCAGGCCTGGTTCTGCCTTCTTACCAGTCTGTGATTCTGGGCAAGCCACGGACCCTGCTAGGGTCTTCCCCTTGTTGCAGAGGCCGTCTCTTACGTAACTGACTTTATTTTCGTTGAAAGATTTTCTGTGTTGGCTTGAGAGACAGAGTGTGGGGGGTGGGGAGGATAGAGGGAGAGGGGAGACAGAATCTCAAGCCGACTCTGTGCTGAGTGTGATGCCCAATGCTGGTCTTGATCCCAAGACCCTGAATTCGTGACCTGAGTCCAGATCACGAGTCAGAAGCTTAAGCAACTGAGCCACCCAGGCGCCCTGGCAAAAGAACACTTTCGATATATTTCCAGGCAATGCAGGGAAGTGACTAGTGCAAGAGGGAAGACAGACATGGGGGACTGTGCATTTCCCTCACTTAACTGCCTAAAGAGATTTAGTTTCTAGTCTATGGGTCAGGGATGAAGAATACAGGCGCAGCTCAGCCATTTCCATGAGTTGGAGACAGCAAGATGGAAATTTGGAGAAGTCGATATGGCTGTGGTTTACAGTACAGAATACTGAGGAGAGCTGCACAGAGAAAGAGGACCTCAGAAAGCCATCTAGGATCACTTTTGAGTTTTCATAGAATTCCTCAATAGGGCACCTGTGTGAGGAACGTATGTGGTGTGGGGAAAATAATAGCCCAGGGGAAGCAGAGAGGAAAATGTCACTAGCCTTCACACACAACCAGGAAAAGTCTGTGCTACCAGCAGCAGGCAGAGTGGAAAACCTCGTAATTCGTGGGACATTGCAAAGAGAGCTCAGAATACCAACAGAACAATAGCAAAATATATTGAAGACTACTGTGATACCCCCTAACAAACCTTTGGAAAGCTAGTCTGGAAGGATAAAATAGTTCTCCAGGACCCTCACCATCAGAACAATCCTCAAGAGTATGTGTAGAAATATAAGCAATAGTTAATATCTAACCATTAAAATTCACAATACCTGCCTTCCAACCAAAGATTACCAGGATGCAAAGAAGGAGAAAAGTTCACCTCGTACTGAGGAGAAAGATTAAACAATAGAAACCTACCCAGAAATGAAAAAGAGGATGGAAGTATTGCACATGCACTTTCAAACAACTGTTAGAAAGAGGTTTTATATACGTAAGAATGTACACAAAGGATGAAGTGAAACAGAGATATAGAAAATATGAAAACAAGGAAAACCCAACTTCTGGAGCTGAAGAGTAGCACGTCTAAGATGAAAAATGTAGTAGATGGGCTTTCTTTCACGTTAGACACTACATAGCAAAAAGAGAGAGAGAGAGACAGAGAGAGAACTTGAATGCATGATCATAGAAGTTGTCCAGAATAAAGCAGAGAAAAGGAAGGCTGCAAACCACGCCGTGCACACAAACACTGGAGTAGGTGTGAGCTTTGTAGCAATTTCAAGTGGCCTGGTAGATAAGAAATTGGCTGAGGTACAGAAAAAAAAATGTTTGAAGAAGTAATGTCTGATTATTATCTGAATTGCATGAACCCTCTACACCCATAGATTCAAGAATTCAGGAATCCAGCCAACAAAACCCCCAAACATAAGGATCATGAAAAAACCCCTCCTTATCAACCTACATCCTAATAAAATTGCTTAAGACCAATGCTAAAGAAAAAAATCTAAAAAGCAGATGGAGATGAGTCCATTGCATTACCTGTCACGTCCCTAATTGTGTAGATGGTCTCTGTTTCTTTCTGGTCTGTGTTACTCTTGGAGTCTCTCTTCCCTTACAGGATCCCCCTTCCTATTTCTTGCAGGGTGGTTTAGCGGCCAAATCCTTTGAGTTTCTTTCTGTCCTGGAAGCTCTTTATCTCTGCTCCTATTCGGAATGACTCCTTGCTGGATAAAGTATTCTTGGCTGCATGTTTTTCTCATTTAGTACCCTGACTCGATCACGCCAGCCCTTTCTGGTGTGCCAGGTCTCTGTGGATAGGTATGTGGCTAGTCTAATGTGCTTACCCCTGTCGGTGAAGACCCTCTTGTCTCGAGCTGCTTTCAGGATTTTCTCTTTCTGTCTGAAATTGCAAACGTCACTAGTATATGTTAGGGTGTTCCTCTATTCTTATGGCCTTGGGGAAGAGTCCTCTCTACGTCTTGGACTTGAATGCCTGTTTCCCTCCCAGATTAGGGAAGTTCTCAGCTACGATCCACACAGATAGATCTTCTGTCCCTCTGTGTCTTCTCCCTCAGGGCCAGAAGTAATTCCAATATTGTTTCCTTTTGTGGCATCACTGATTTTTCGATTCCTCCACCCATGGTCCATTCGTTGGCTTTCTCTCTTTTCCTCAGCTTCCTTCCTTTCCATCAGCTTGTCTTTGGTGTCACTGACTCTGTCTTCTGCCTCATTGACCCTAGGCGTTAGAGCATCCACATCCAATGTAGACTGCATCTCAGTTAGAGCCTTTTGAATGTGGGCCTGATTCGATTTCATTTCTGCACTATGAGAGTCTCTCGTGTCATTTATCCTTTTTTCAAGCCCAGCTAGCAACTTTGTAACTGTCATCGTGAGTTCCAGCTCTGACATCTTACTTAAAACCGTATGCATTAGATCAGTGGCAGAGAGTGTTACCCCTGGCTCTTTCTTTTGCTGTGAATCCCTCCCTCTAGTCACTTTTCCCAGAGAAGAATGGATGGGGGAGAGAGAGATTGGGATCTCACAGGGTGGACAAAACTGGGTGATCCACTTGGTCCCAATTGTCTTTTGGTCTGTGTGTTGGAAGTCACTAAATCCCAAAATTGTAAAGAAAGCCAAACTCATATATATATAGCGAAAGGAATCCGAAAATGAGGAATATAGGAGCGCCTGGGTGGCACAGCGGTTAAGCGTCTGCCTTCGGCTCAGGGCGTGATCCCGGCAATCTGGGATCGAGCCCCACATCAGGCTCTTCTGCTATGAGCCTGCTTCTTCCTCTCCCACTCCCCCTGCTTGTGTTCCCTCTCTCGCTGGCTGTCTCTATCTCTGTCGAATTAATAAATAAAATGTATATATAAAAAAAAGACTCTCTTTAAAAAAAACAAGAAAACAAAAATGAAGAATATATGTATAAAATGTCCATGTAAAAAATGACAGTTCAGAAAAGATTGAAAAATGAAGAGTTGCTAAAATTAAAAAAAAAAGTAGTTGGAAAGGGAAAAAAAGAGGGAAAAAAATAAATGGAAAATTTTGAATGGAGAGAGAAATGAATCATGAGAAAAAGCCTCAAGCTCTAGGTGCTATTTTCCCCTAGCGCTGGAGTTTGGCCATCCTCTTTGGTCTGTAAACTTACTGTTCACTTGTTCTTTCACCTCGTTTTCGGGGGGCGGGGGCCTAGTGCGCTGATTCTCAGGTGTTTTTGCCTGGATGGGGATGCACTGCCCCTTGCCAGGGGGCCCGGTGGGGCTCAGGGTCAGCTGGTTGCTCTGTGTGCCTTGTGTTCCCAGAGGGCTTTCCCTGCCTCTTGAAAGGGTGAGAATAAAAACGGCCGCCCTCATCTGTAGGCGCAGAGGTGTGATGCTGTTGTGCACCAAGTTCTGTAGACTTCTGCGGTGCTCCCCACACCAAAGCTCCTTGGGGAAGGCGGAGGGTCACAGCGTTTCTGTCCTTTGCAGGGCTCCCAGGTGGAGAGCTTCCGATCAAGTGGACTCCCCGTCAACCGACTTTGTGCAAGGAGAGGGATCTCTCCCTTCTCCTCACTTGTGTCTGGAGCAGGAAGCGTAGGCACCGCTCTCACAACAACTGAACTGCAGGGTTATCAAGAATTGGGGCTGGCAGGGGCAGGGGGTCACTGCTGGAGGAGCCTGAGGGGTGTGGAGGGGCTATGCCCAGTGCCAAAGCTGTCGGTTGAGGCTCTGTCCATCCTGCAGCTTCCATGAGCACCCAGTGTGCTTTGGAAATGAGGAGGTTGTGGAATACAGGTGAGGTTCAGTGAGGGTGGAATCTGGAGCCGACGACCAGGAAAGAATTCTTGAGACGTCTTTGGTGCAAAATTGGTGGTTTATGACAGGACCCATGGCAGAAAGAGATGCTGCCCTGGCTTGTGAGGGGTGGCTGATGGTAGACTATGGGGTTGGGAGAAGGTAAGGAAAAAGGGAGGTTGAGATAATACTTGCATATGTGAAAGAAGACTCACAAGGTACAGAGGCCTTGCCATTGTCTCGGGAAGGTGGTTTTGCCCTCTAGCAAGGCATGAACATTAAGACGGTTGGGAACTTCCTGGAGGCTGCAGAGTATAAGGACATTTCATTGTATCTACTTTCCCTTCAGGAAGCTAAGTTATTGATAGAAATGCTTGGTTCTTGTAAACTGCTAAGACATTGGGAAACTGAGGGAGACTTAAGTCTTGCAGGATTGTGGTGTCTATAGGTTAACTATTTCTTTGCCCTTTAGGGCAGCCAGGAGTGCCTGAGGAATGTCACGGACACCCCATGGTGGGGGTGTGTGTGGGGTGTCAATTCCGGCTTTGTCCTCAGCTAGCCTTCTCTTCCCTCCTCAGTAAAGGTCCCCCCTGTTCACAGAGGTTCAAGCAGTTCTTGCTGTTGCCACCTAGTGGACATATGGATGAACACATTCAGGTCATGTCTGTGACTCACTGACCTGAGCTGCCATGAGAGCTTGGTTCCTTCCTGGGAGGACAAGGCCCAAAAAGGATGGACCCGGAGCAAGCAGACAAGTGTGGCCTGGCCGACGCCCCTCTGCTGGCCTGGAAGCAGGACCTGGTTGCTCTACTTAGAAGCTGAGTTCTAGAGCAGGAGGGGCTGGAGTGGCTGGGGTGTGTCCCGGGATGGGGTCTGGATGAGGGGTGTTCCAGGACGGGTGTGTGTGTGTGTGTGTGTGTGTGTGTGTGTGTGTGTGTGTGTGTGTGGTGGGGCAGGGATGCTTGTGGAGGGAGGATCCGTGAGGGCGGTATGGAGAGGCTCTTCCCTGCTCCACGGGTCCCGCCCAGGTAGCCTGATGGCCTCACTGTGGGCTTGTCTTCCTCATGATTTCAGGGTTCATCTCTAGTCTCCGGGGACCCTCCTTTCCCGAGCAAGGCTCCACGGAAAGAAAGAGAGTATAGATAGAGGACCCTGAAGCCAATACTCCCACAATGGGACTAAAGTGTGTTCCAGAAATTGTGCTTTTAGGAAACAGTCCTAAAGCAAAAGAGATTTAGGGCACATTGTACTCTTCACTTTAAGGATGAGACTCCAAGAATTGGAGATGTCTCAATTGTTCGGCAGGTGGTGCTGCTGAGTAAATGATGTGTAGCCCCTGAGAATGCAGAAGGGGACAGGAGGAGCAGTGCCTGTCCCCTGTGGGGACCTCAGGCCGCACAAGAGCCCAGCTGTGGAACCCTCCCTGCCCCACCCTATCCCACACACAGGCAAACCCCCTCCCCCCACACACTCACCCATACACTCCAAGGGAAAGGACTGGAAGAGGGCCGCCATGTGTTATGGGCTATCGTGATAGAAGGTAGAAGGAATGTGTCTTCCTTTCTTCATATTTACATCACTATTTTACTAACAAAACGTAATCTGGCTAAAACCTTAGAGAACTTTTTAATTACCTGATATGTTTGTAATAAAGAGGAAGATTTAATATGCAGTCTTAATATTTTTCTAATATGCACATTAGAATCATTGAAACCTGGCCTATCCAGGAAAATGAAAGATTTTGAAGGTGTCTCATGAACCCAGATATTTCTGGCTCTTGGGTCACACTTACAAAAGGGAAGCCTATCCCAGATCATGAAAACATTTCATTTTGGGGCTTCACATGCGCAGTATTGTATCAGGAATATTCCTTTGTAGTAAAATGGGGTTTTTTTGTTTGTTTGTTTGTTTCTGTTTTTGGTTTTGTTTGTTTTTGAAGAGAAAAAAACCTGAAAAAAAAATATGAATCACTCATAGGTTACGTAGCTAGATACAAAAAGGGCACACTGTCTGATCCCACACACATGAAAACCCAGAAGAAGCAACTCACAGAGGCGGAGAGGGGAGCCGTGGCTGCAGGGACTGGGCTGAGGGAATGAACAGTATCTGACGAGTGGCACGGGAGTCTCTGGGAGGGAAATACTGTAGAAGGACAAGGCTGTGAAACACTCTGTACCTAATGACACCTAGAAGTACAATGTAAAAGGATCAGAGTAAAATTCCATGAAAACTCAATTTATCCTTTATTTATAGACCAGAATATATTAAGCAATGAAATAGGTGCATGAACAACGCAAAAATTAGAAACACTGGAAGGACAGGGGAGGGGAAGCCATCCTTTGGGGATTCAGCGAGCAGGAACTGCTGCTCCGGGGCCGAGGCCGGTTGCTCCACTGAGAGAGGTGGTTGCTGGAGCCTGCTCGGGCTCCTGGCTTTCCAAAGCTGCAGGTGACTCTTCTAGCTCCTGACAGAGAGTCAGAGCTGTGAGTATATCCTCCGCTGGCTCTGACATGGCATGTGGCCTAAGGGGCTCTTCAGGGACCTCCATAGCTAGGACTGGAGCCTGCTTTGGCTCTGGGGCTGCCAAGGGCACAGGTGGCTCTTGGAGCTTCTGACAGGGACTTAGAGCTGTGAGTCTGTCCTGCGCCGACTCCGACAGGGCAGGTGGCATCAGGGGCCCTTCAGGGACCTCTCTAGCTAGTGCTGGGGCCTGCTCTGGCTCCTGGCTTTCCAAAGGCGCAGGTGACTCTTGCACATCCTCACGGTGGATCAGAGCTCTGACCACCAGCTGCACTGGGCCCGACACGGCAGGTGACGTCCCTGCTCTTTTGAGTTGCTGAGCTCCAGCAGCAGTGATGGGGTTTTCCAGCTCAGGCTCTGAAGCTGCAGCAGGCAGCACAGTGGGAGCTGGGACTAGCTTTCGGCACGGTTCCGGATCTCGCTCTGGGGCTGCTGCTGTGGCTCCAAGAAGAGAAAGTGTGGTCATCATGATTGTCTTTCCATGTCCCTTCCAAATGAAGGCAACTTTGCCCACCACTCAATATTGTCTGAGTCTAAGAACCCGTCCCTGGGTGGTCTCCCCATATTGTAGCCCATGGGGACAGTGATCTGAGACCACTCCTTGCTCCCAGCCACACTGCAGTCTGCGGAGGCTTGCTCTGTGTGGCCCATTCTCTCCCCTCCACAGGCCTCCATCAGTCACCCCCAGTCCTCCTCACCCCCAGCCTCTGGCCCAGCGGGCTCGAGATGTCGCAGCCGAGAGAGGAGGAGCCAGGCACGTTGCTCCAGGTCTGAGCCTGGCACATTGAGCCTTGAGTACGCCAGTAGTGTCTTTAGGCAGGGAAATTCTGGGGGCTGGAAGAAATCTTCAGGGTAGTGGCCCAGCCAGGTGCCCAGGATGGAGGAGATGGCCCTGGGGACAGACAGGTGGGCAGAGGAGTCAGAGGACGGGGCACCTCCCACACGGATGCCCCAGGGAACCCCTGTGGGAACCTGGGCCCCTGGGACCCCGGCTCCTGGCTGTCAGAGCCCATTCCTACTCCATGTCCACCTGTGATGTGGCAGTCCTGCCTGAGGCAGACCTGGTCACTGAGGAGGGGCTGGCCCAAAGCCTCTGTGAGTGGGAGCCCTTGACCCCTGGTGTGACCATTTCTGTCCTCGTCGTGGAAACTGGACGCCCTGCTCAGTCTCCCGGCCCACTTGCCGCGTGACTTCCACTGCACGTGGGCAGGGAGGGGTGGCGTGTCTGGCGTGGTCATTGCCCTCAGTGCACACTAGTGCTCTGTGTCTATCCAACCAAGGAGGGAGCAAAGGGACTCTGTCCCATCCCTGGCCTTCCCAGGACCCTCCCGATACCTCCCACTTCCCCTCCTGTGCCTACGTGCTGCCTCGTTCAGTAGGTGCCAGGAGAGGGTGTCCTTCCGTGGACACCAATCTCCCACTGGGTGGGGGACGTCCAGTCCCCGAGCCCTCCCTGGGTCTCCTCTGAGTACCTGCTGAGCACCCAGTGTCGACGTTCCACCAGATGTGTGGAAGCCATGCCCTTTGTTCTGGGTCCCAGGATTGGGGTAGAGACAGGGCTGGGAGGCGGCGGTGATGGGGAATGACACTGTTAGGGGCTGAGGCTGCCCTCCAGCCCCCTCTGCTCTCCCACAGTGCCCACACCCCACCCAGGGCTCTCCAGGACCCCTTTCCTCTTCTGCAGAAGAAGCCCTGAGACCTGGACCCTCCAACAGGAATTGCAGATGTGTGGGATGAGGGTCCAGCAGCCCCCAGATCACAGTCCCGTCGCTGCCCTCTCAAAGAAGGAAGGGCCCTGTGCATTAGCCAAAGCTCACTCACATGCCCCGCTGCTCCTGGGCTCCGCCGATCTCGTCCCAGGAAGAGAGGACGCATCCGTAGCTAGAGGAGGCCGGAGGGGTGGTGGGGGGATCGCATGAAATGTCCTGTGAACCCTCCCTCTCATCATATCTAGTGTCACTGTCTGACTGCCGACTAGAATGGAGCCCTGGGGTGCTCCCGGGTGCTGTCTGCTGTGTGCGTGGGATCACAGTCAGCGCCCAGGGAAGCGTCTGCAGGTCTGCACCTAGAAGGGCATCCATCCTTTATGCTCGATGAATGGCAGGGCCCCCACCAGCCCCATCCCAGAGAGCTGAGTGGGCCTGGGGCCCCCTGCTCATCCCCGGGCATGCCTGCTCTGGTCTCACCCAGGACACAGAGCCCAGATGGAGTGTCAGATGTCCTTTTCCAAGGGGAAAAGAGCCCAGCTCAAGACCGTGGTGACGGTGAGGGCTGAGGCAGAGGCTTCTTCATGGGGAGCGGGACGATGGTCCACGAGCACGACCACAGCCCCTGTAGCGGACCTTTCCACAGGGCCAGGCACCCAGGTGTCCTTAGCCTACAGGACCCCACTGAGTCCCTGTAATAACTCTGCCCCAGTCCGAGGAGCCAACTGAGGCTCCGGGAAGTTGGGTGGCATTCCCCAGACTCCCAAGCACGAGGTGGGCAAATCCCACTGGGCTGTGGAGGGGCAGGGTGCTCACCTTGTCAACAGCTGGTCCAGCACCTCCTGGGTGGTAGCAAAAGCTCTGTATGTGGCCAGGAACGTGGAGACGTAGCTGAGGTCTCTGGCTAGGAAGGCGGGCAGCAGGTGTTCTACTCGCTTCTTCAGCAGCTCTGCCCGTTGGGGCCACACCACGCAGGTCCCATTGCTCTTCCCGGTTGAGGCCTTTCTAGCCTGAGGTGGGACAGGGGAGACATGCGGTCTTCACTGCAGTCACCAGGAGGGTTGGGGGTTGGAGCCCAGAGCAAACCCCCAGGCTCTCGGTGACGTAGGCAAAGAGGTGGGACAGGAGGGCCCACAGTAGACAAAAGGAGCAAGGTGCCTGGCTGGTTCCGTGGGTTCGGGGTCCGC